>NC_044978.1:35708173-36020338 GCF_008728515.1 Papio anubis | reverse complement strand
TTTCCTGGGACATTCTTTTGGTGTTGTAACTAAAAAGTCATGGCCAAACCCAGCGGCATGTCGATTTTCTCCTATGTTACCTTCTAGGAGTTTTGTAGTTTTGCATTTTACGCTTAGATTTATTATCCATTTTGAGTTAATTTTTGGGAAAGGTGTAAAGTGTGTGTCTAAATTCAATTTTTTGTACATACATGTCCAAAGTAACTGTATTTTGGTATAATTTACTTCTTTTGTGTATGTGTGTATATATATATGTATATGTCTATATATGTGTACACATAAAGCAAGACCCTGTCTCACACACACACAAATATATATATACACACACACATATATATATACACACACACTTATATAACTACTAAAGTACCCAGGGTCTTGCTTTGGCACCCAGGCTGGAGTGTAATGGCACAAACATGGTTCACTGCAGCCTCAACCTCCCAGGCCCAAGCCATCCTCCCACTTCAGCCTCCTGAGTAGCTGGGATTATAGCATACTCTGCTAATTTTTGCACTTTTTTGTAGAGACAGGGTTTTGCCATGTTGCCCGGGCTGGTCTTGAACTCTTGAGCTCAAGTGATCCACCTACCTCAGCTTCCTAAAGTGCTGGTGGGTGAGCCACTGCAAGCGGCCTGTAACCCTGTGCACTTTATGAATTTAAAAACATGTCAAGAAGGAATCCATACTGAAGGACTTCCTTTAGTAATTTGTTCAGCCAGAGTGTAAGAGTGGTAAACTCTCAATCTTTGTTTGAAAATGTCTAATTTATCATTGCTTCCCAAATATAGAATTCTTAGTTATTTTTCCTCAGCATTTTGAAAATGTTATTTCGTTGTCTTGTGGCATATGTTGCTAATGAGATGTTTTGCTATCATTCTAATTGTCTTGTTTTCCTTAGTAATTTCTCTTCTGTTTGCTTTTAAGATTTCCTTCAGTCTTTGATGTTATGTTACGATGTTTTATCATGAATCCAAGTTTGCATGTTTTTATTTCTTCTGCTTTAGGACCCTGGCTGCTGCTTCCATGTAATAATTAAAGTCTTCTATTATGGAAAATTCTGGCTGGGCGCAGTGGCTCACGCCTGTAATCCCAGCACTTTGGGAGGCCAAGGCGGGCAGATCACAAGGTCAGGAGACTGAGACCATCCTGGTTAACATGGTGAAACCCTGTCTCTACTAAAAATACAAAAAAAATTAGCCGGGCGTGGTGGCGGGCGCCTGTAGTCCCAGCTACTCGGGAGGCTGATGCAGGAGAATGGTGTGAACCTGGGAGGCGGAGCTTGCAGTGAGCCGAGATTGTGCCACTGCACTCCAGCCTGGGCGACAGAGCAGGACTCTGTCTCAAAAAAAAAAAAAAGAAAAAAAAAAGAAAAGAAAAGAAAATTGTAAGGTAGTATTACTTCAACTGTTTCCTGTTCCCTAATAGCTCTGTTCTTTCCTTCTGGGATTCCTATTTGTATCCTCATTCTGTCGTCTATGTTGTTTAAGAACTCTTTATTTTTCCATGTCTTTCCATGTCTGTGATTCATTGCAGTTAATTTTCTCAGCTCTCTTTCACTTTCAGTTCTTTCCATAACTATTTATAATCTGCTACTTAGCTGTTCATTGAGTCTTTTTATTTTAATAATTAGATTTTATCTCTAGAAATTCTATTTGGTCCTTTTTCAGTTCTGCCTATCCTGTTTTTCCTACACTGTTCTATTTCATTATGGCTTCTATTGCTTTCATCTCTTTTACAAATTTAAACTTATTGATATGGCTTTGATCTGTGTCCACTACGAAACCTCATGTCAAATTGTAATCCCCAGTGTTGGAGGTGGGGCCTGATGGCAAGTGATTGGATCTTGGGGGCAGTTTCTCATGAATGGTTTAGCATCATCCCCTCAGTGCTGTTCTTGTGATAGTGAGTGAGTTCTCATGAGATCTGGCTGTTTAAGTGTATAGCACCTCCCCCGCCTTTGAGTCCTGCTCCTGCCATATAAAACGCCTGCTCCCGCTAAGTAAAAGATCCCTGAGGCCTCCCCAGAAGCAGAAACCCCCATGCTTCCAGTATAGCCTGCAGAACCATGAGCCAATTAAACCTCTTTTCTTTATAAATTACCCAGTCTCAGGTATTTCTTTATAGCAATGTGAGAACAGCCTAATACACATACTTAACTTATATTTTCCGATTACTTAAATATGTCAAATTTGGGGAGGACTATTAATTTGATATGTGTATCTGTTGGCTGCTACCATTTGTAGTTTTTTTTAACCTGTATGTTTTTTAGTTTTTATTTATGAGCTCACATTCAATTGGTGATGTTTAGTCTGTGGGAGCCACAGGTGCTCTGTGAAATAGTGGTTTAGGTTTTTTTTTTTTTTTTAGAGTCTTTGGGTACTTTAGTAGTTATAGACCAATTTTTATGTTAATTTCTTGGCTTACAGTTCTACTGCCTCATGTTTTATACAGGATGAGTACTGCATAAAATTTAGTATGCATGTCTATACATGGCATGGATTGAGAGATTTGTTTTCCTATAGGTGACTTTCCCCCACCCCCACATGAAGTGCAAGATGGAGGTAAGCTCCTTGTTATTGTCCATGGAATTTGCTGGTACTTTGAGCTATCTGCTGGTGCTCAGTTCTAGCCCTCCTTGTCTCATGACCCTTCACACCTGCTTTCCTGGTGTGCATGTTAGACTCCTAGCCCCTAGTCACCTTTCTATTGTTGCTTTTTGTTTTTTCATTTCTGTCACCTGGGGATAGTTCTTCCTTTTTTTTTTTTTTTTTTTTGAGATAGAGTTTCGCTCTTGTCGCCCAGGCTGGAGTGCAGTGGCACAAGCTCAGCTCACTGCAATCTCCGCCTCCCAGGTTCAAGCAATTCTCCTGCCTCAGCCTCCCGAGTAGCTGGGATTACAGGCGCCCACCACCATGCTTGGCTAATTTTTGTATTTTTAGTAGAGACAGGGTTTTGCCACTTTAGCCAGGCTGGTCTCGAACTCCTGACCTCAGGTGATCTACCCGCCTCGGCCTCCCAAAGTGCTGGGATTACAGGCATGAGCCATTGCACCCAGCCTGATTTTATTTTTTTATTCATCATTCAAAAGACAGTTTTGCATGTTTTTTGAGTAAAAGAAGATGTGTTGGATTTTGGAAATAACATGCCTTCAAAGAGCGTGCAGTCAGTTGTAGGAGGACAGTGGGAGAAAAGGAAGAGGATAGAGAAGGATTGGTGAAGAGATAGGTAGAGGCCACATTCCTCTGTGGCATGATCAGGAGTTCGGACCTACCTAAGAGGGATGGAAAGCCAATGAACATTTTTACCAGAGAAGTTACATGATGATAAATGCCTTTCTGGGGACAGTATGAAGAACAGGTTGAGGGAAATGGCGCCTAGGATCAGAGAAATCAGCTATGAGGCTATTATAATTGCATGGTTAACAAATGGGGACCCACATTGAGGTGTCTGCACACTCTCTAGGATGGCTACTGTCAGACACACGGAGAGGGCCAGGAGTGGTGGCTCATGCCTGTTATCCCAATGCTTTGGGAGGTCGAAGTGGGAGGATCACTTGAGCCCAGGAGTTCACGACCAGCCTGGGCAACACAGCAAGATTTATTACAAAATAATAGTAATAAATTTTTTTCGAAAGAGAATAATAAGTGTTAGCAAGGATGTGGAGAAATTGGAGCCCTTGTGCACTGTTGATGGGAATGTGAAATGGTGCAGCTGCCGTGGAAAACAGTATGGTGGCTCCTCAAAGAGTTATAAATAGAATTACCCTATGATTCAATAGTTCTATGGTGTACATCTGTGGTCTCAGCTACTTGGGGCCTGAGGTGGGAGGATCACTTGAGCCCAGGAATTCAAGACCAGTCTGGGCAACATGGCAAGACTGCGTCTCTACAAAAAAATTGTAAAAGTAGCCGGGGATAGTGGCAGGCTCCTGTGGTCCTGGCTATTTGAGAAGCTAAGGTAGGAGGATCTCATGAGCCTAGGAGTTTGAGGTTGCAGTGAGCCGTGTCTGTGCCACTGCACTGCAGGTTGGGCCACAGAGTGAGACCCTGTTTAAGAAAAAAAATTCCATTTTCTGGTACATATCCAAGACTTGAAAGCAGGGTCTTGAAGAGCTATTTTTACACCTACATTCATAGCAGCATTATAGTAGGTGAAAGGTGGAAGCAACCCAAATGGCTTTCCATGAATGAATAAGCAAAATGTGAAAGTGGAATATTATTCAGCCTTGAAAAGGAATGACATTCCTTTTATTTATTTATTTAGAGATGGAGTCTCACCCTGTCGCCCAGGCTGAAGTACAGTGGCACAGTCATAGCTCACTGCAGCCTCAAAACTCCTGAGTGTAAGTGATTCTCCAGCCTTAGCCTCCTGAGTGGCTAGGATTGCAGGCTCATCCCACCACAAGGAATGAAATTCTGACAAATGCTACAACGTGGATGAACCTTGAGGGCAGTATGCTAAGTGAAAAGCCTGTCATAAAAAGACAAATACTATATGATTCCACATAATATGAGGTATCTAGAGTAGTCAAACTTACAGAAATAAAAAATAGAATGAGGGCTGACGTTGCTGACCTTAGAAGATGATTCCACTGGCACTTCTGTCCCTGACTGAAGAACCAGATGTTGTTGCCAGCAAAAAAAAAAAATTCTATCCAAGCTACCAGTCACAATTCTGGAAGGTATGTGTCATTGGCCAAGCCTGGGTCATGTGTCCACACTCTAGTTGCCAGGAGAGCTGGGGAAGTAAATAATTAGGGTTTCTAGATTCTGTGGTAGGAGTTAGCTGCTTGTTGGCACAAACAGTTCCCCAAAACAGAAACAGGGTTCAGATGCTGAACAGCACCCCTGCTCCTGTGATAGATACTCACAAAATAAGAGAAAAAACTCTAGAAAGGAACACAGGACATGGAGTCAAAATAACAACAAATTTATGGAATACCACCATCGTGTGCTAGATACTGTTCTGGGCACTTGGGATCCATTAGTAAACAAAGGTTGAAAGCGGGGAGATCAGATAGGTTATTGGAATAATCCAACTGTAAGGTTACAGTGGTTTTTTATTTATTTTATATTTTTTATTTAAGAAAAAGGAGCCGGGCACAGTGGCTCACGCCTGTAATCCCAGCACTTTGGGAGGCTGAGGCGGGTGGATCACGAGGTCAGCAGTTCAAGACCAGCCTGACCAACATGGTGAAAACCCGTCTCTACTGAAAATACCAAAAGAAAAAAAAAATTTTAGCTGGGCGTAGTGGTGGGTCCCTGTAATCTCAGCTACTTAGGAGGCTGAGGCAGAAGAATCTCTTGAAACCAGAAGGTGGGGGTTGCAGTGAGCCGAGATTGTGCCACTGTACTCTAGCCTGGGCAACGAGAGCAAAACTCCGTCTTAAAAAAAAAAAAGGAAAGAGAAGGCCTCAAAAAAGAGGTCATCTTTTTTTTTTTTTTTTTTTTTTTTTTTCATTTTAGGAGATGGAGTCTTGCTCTGTCACCCAGGTTGGAATGCAGGGGCACAATCATAGCTCACTGCAGCCTTGAACTCCTGTGCTCCAGCAGTCCTCCCACTTCAGCCTCCCGAAGTTCTGGGATTACTGGTGTGAGCCACTGTGGCTGACCACGGTAATGATGGTTTAAACCAAAGCAGTGGCAATGGATTTGTGAAAAAAGTTGTTGAATTCTGGATATAGTTTGAAATTAGAGCCAATAGGATTTCCTTACGGAATGGATATAGAGTGTGAGGTCAATAAGGGAATTGTATTAGTTTTTTATGACTGCCATAGTAAATTAGTGCAAACTTGGTGGCTGCAAACGCAAAAATTTATTCTATCACAGCCCTGGAGGCCAGAAGTTCAAAATCAGTGTTACTAGGCCAAAATCAAAGTGTTGGCACAGCTGCTCCTCCTCCAGAGGCTCTCTGGGATAATCTTCCTCGCCTCTTTCAATTTCTGCGGGCTGCCAGCATTCTTTGACTTGTTGCTGCATCACTCTAATCTCTGCCTCTGAGTCACATTGCCTTCTCTTCTGCTGTATGTGTCAAATTTCCCTTTAATAAGGATACATGTGATTATATTTAGGATCTGTCATAGTAATCTTTGATATGAACATTGACTACCATAGCAGTTGTGGATGAATGTTTTAAAAATTCTACTAAGATAGGGAAGACTGCAGGAGGAGCAGGTTCCTGAAGGAAAATCAGAAATTCAGCTTTGACCATGTTAAGTTTGAAGTGACTGTTAGATAAAGAAGTGGAAACCATCAAGTAGACAATTAAATATATGAATCTGTATTTCAGAGACAAGTCTATAATTTAACCAACTGCTTCACTAATCTCACTGCAGATGGGGGAGTCCTCACTGAATCCTGACTCTCAGGTTGTTCCACATTTTCTTTGAAGTTCTATATTTAGAGTGTTATTGGTTACAAGTACTAGGACGTTACTCACACTAGTGGGTATGTTTTAAGGAAGTAGAAACAGGAATGGGAAAACATGTAAGAATAATAACTGGTATTTATTGAGCATTTGTGCCTGGCAGTGAATCATGGTCCTAAATGTGTTATCTCATTTAATCCCCACAGTATTATGAGGTTAGTATTGTGTTTATTTTATAGATGAAGAAACTGAGGCACAGAGAGATTAAGAGCTTGTCCAAGTCTCACAGTAAGTGTGGAATTGGGATTCCATCTCAGGTATTTTGACTCCAGATAGCCTGTCTTTCCATTCTCCCCTCCTTACTGTCCCCTCCTCTCCCTTTGGCTGCTAGAGTTGGGTAGAATGGAAGTCTCAAAAGCACTGTGGCTGGGCAGATATTCTTAAAGTACTCACCTTATCTCTCTTTTTTTTCAACAACCTTGCTGAGATATAGTTTATCTAGTGTATAATTCACCCATTTAAAGTGTATGGTGTAATAGTTTTTAATATGTTCACTGATAGATGTACAGTCATCACTACAGTCAATTTGAGAACATTTTCATTACCTCACACAGAAACCCTCTACTCTTTAGCTATTATTCTGAATCTTCTGAGCCCACTCCTTCCACACAGACCTAGGCAACCACTAATCTACTTTCTGTCACTGTAGATTTCCCTGTTCTGGACATTCTATATGAATGGAATCATATAATATGTAGTCTTTCATGACTGACTTCTTTCCCTTGTCATAGTATTTTCAAAGTTCATCTATGTTGTATGTTTCAGTACTTCATTACTTTTTATGGCCAAATAATACTCTGTTGTACAAATATACCACATCTCATTTATCCATTCATCTGTTGATGGGCATGTGAGTTGTTTCCACTTTTTGACTATTCTGAATAATGCTGCTCTAAACTTTGATGTACATGTTTTTGTGTGGACATATGTTTTCATTTCTCTTGGTGTATACCTAGGAGTACAACTTCTAGGTCATATGGTAACTCTGTGTTTAATTAGGTGAAGAACTGCCAGACTGTTTGCCAGAGCAACTGCACCATTTTATAGTTCTAATAACAGTGTGTTGGCTGGGCGCGGTGGCTCACACCTGTAATCCCAGCACTTTGGGAGGCCGAGGCGGGTGGATCACGAGGTCAGGAGTTCAAGACCAGCCTGACCAACATGATGAAACCCTGTCTCTACTAAAAATACAAAAATTAGCCGGGCATGGTGGTGCATGCCTGTAATCCCAGCTACTTGGGAGGCTGAGGCAGGAAAATTGCTTGAACCTGGGAGACAGAGGTTGCAGTGAGCCGAGATCAGGCCTCTGCACTCCAGCCTGGGTGACAGAACAAGACCCTGTCTAAAAAAAACAAAAAAAAAACTCTGTTAGCATACTCATTTCTCTACATCCTCCCAAAACCTATCTGAATTTTTGATTCTAGCCATCCTAGTGGGTGTGAGGTGGCATCTCATTGTGGTTTTGGCTTCCATTTCTCTGATGACTTGTGATGTTGAGCATCTTTTCATGTGCTTCTTGGCCGTTTGCATATCTTCCTTGAATAAATGTTTATTACTATTCTTTGCCCATATCTCTACTCTTAAATGTGATGCTGTATTTTTCTTTCCTACTAGGAAACAACGTGCATATTAATCACTCAGCAAATTTTTAAAATCTTAGTTATGAATTTAGAAACTTTATAAAGGGTAATTTACTTTTGGGCCTTACTGAACTTCCCTATCTTCATGTTTTTTTGTTCTTGCTTTTATCCATTTTGAGAATTCCCTTTTCTGTCCTCTCTATTCAGCCAAATTCTAAATATCTCTTAGAAACCTCCTCAAGCTCTCATTGCTTAAAATATTTTTACCCTTCTCTAACCTCCTGTAATATTTTTTATCACAAGTAAAATATGTTGCTTTGGCACGTACTGCTGGTTGCCTAGCTAGTAAACACTGTCCTCCTCTTCTTTACTATTAATACACTTTGTTAAGGGATAGTGTGTCTTACTAAAAAATGCTCATCTTTCCGGACTCCCTAGCAACTAATGGTGGCAATGGGAAGCAGGTCTGATAAATGAGATGTAAGTAGAAGACTAGCTTTGACTTTCCTGGGAAAGTTTTCACTTTCCTGAAAAAGGCAAAGCTTCTTTCTCTTATTTTCTGTGATACTGCGTTACCAAGGTAAAAAGCATAAGGATGACAGTTCTGTTCATTCATGTCCATATCACATTCTCAAAGAATGACAGAGCCTGGAAAAAAGATCTTGGGTCTCTGGTGGCATCATGAGATACTGTACTAGCCTTGTTTAATCCAGTTTTAGTTAAGTGTTGTTATTTGTGGCTGAATGTGTATTCTAAATGAATACTACTGTTTTGTAGCCTTTAAAAAAAAATGTGTGATTTAGATTTTGTATTAGTTATCCATTGCTGTGTAACAAAAATATGTACTCCAAAACAGGATGACTTTAAGAAATAGACATGACTATCTCACAGTTCTTGTGACTCATGAATCCCATCATGGCTTAGTTGGGTACGTCTGACTCAAGGCCTTATGCGAGGTATAGTCAAACTGTTGGCCAGGGTCATATTCTCATCTGAAGGTTCATCTGGGAGAGGATCTGCTTCCAAATCCAATCATGTGGTTATTGAATTTAGTTCCTTGCAGGGTCTTGGGGATCTCAGTTCCATGATGGCTTTTGTCCCGAGGCCTCCCTCAGCTTCTTACTACATGGTTTTCTCCATAGTACAGCTCACAATATGGCAGCTGGCTTCCCTCAAAGCAAACACACGTGTGAGAGTCCAAGACAGAAGCAGTAGTTTTTTTGTATCTTAATCTAGGAAGCAACATTCCATCACCTCAGCCACATTTTATTACCTAGAAACAAGTCATTAAATTCAGTGTACACTCAAGAGAGGAGATTACACATGACCATGAATACAGGCATACCTCAGAGATATTGCAGGTTCAGTTCCATACCACCACAATAAAGGGAATAATGCAATAAAGTGAGGGCGGAAACTTTTTGGTTTCTTAGTGCACCTAAAAGTTATATTTACACTATACTGTAATCTATTAAGCGTGTGATAACATGTTTTTAAAAACTAATGTACATTAATTAAAACATACTTTATTGCTAAAAAATGCTGATGAGCATCTGAGCCTTCTGTGAGTTGTAATCTTTTTGCAGGTGGAGGGTATTGCCTTGATCTTGATGGTTGCTGACTGATCAGGGTGATAGTTGCTGAAGGGTAGATGGCTATAGTCGGTTTTTAAAAATAAGACAACTGTGAAGTTTGCTCCATTGATTGATTTCACAAAAGATTTCTCTGTAGTATGTGATGCTGTTTGATAGCATTTTACCCACAACAGAACTTTGAAAATTGGAGTCAGTCCTCTCAAACCCTGCCTCTACTTTATCAATTAAGTTTTTGGAATATTCTAAATCCTTTGTTGCCATTTCAACAATGTTCATAGTGTCTGCATGAGGAATAGATTCCATCTCAAGAAAACACTTTCTTTGCTCATCTATAAGAAGCAATTCCTAGGACTAGACTTGGTGGCTCATTCCTGTAATCCCAGCACTTAGGGAGGCTGAGACAGGCAGATCACTTGAGGACAGAAGTTCAAGACCAGCCTAGCCAACATCATGAAACCCTGTCTCTACTTAAAATACAAAGATTAGCCGGACTTGGTGGCATATGCCTGGAATCCCAGCTACTCAGGTGGCTTGAGACGGGAGAATCACTTGAACCTAGGAGGTGGAGGTTGCAGTGAGCTGAGATCACGCCACTGCCCTCCAGCCTGGGTAACAGAGCCAGACTCCATCTCAAAAAAAGAAGCAATTTCTCATCTATTTAAGTATTATCATAAGATTGCAGCAATTCAGTCACATCTTTAGTCTCTGCTTCTCCTTCTCATTCTTATTCTTGCCATTTCCATCACATCAGTTACTTCTTCCATTGGAGTCTTGAACCCCTCAAAGTCGTACATGGGGGCTGGAATCAGCTTCCTCCAAATTTCTATAAATGTTGATGTTTTGACCTCCTCCCCTGAATCACAAATGTTTTATTTTGTTTTTTGAGATGGAGTCTCACTCTATCATCCAGGCTAGGGTGCATTGGCACGATCCTAGCTCACTACAACCTCCGCCTCCCGGGTTCAAGTGATTCTCTGGTCTCAGGTCTCCCAAGTAGCTGGGATTATGGGCATGCACCATCACGCCTGGCTAACTTTTGTATTTTTAGTAGAGATGGGGTTTCACGATGTTGGCCAGGCTGGCCTTGAACTCTTGACTTCAAGTGATCTGCCCACCTCAGCCTCCCAAAGTGTTGGGATTATAGGCAGTATCCACCATGCCTGGCCACAGATATTCTTAATGGCATCTAGAATGGTGAATCCTTCCCAGAAAGTTTTCAGTTTACTTTGCTCAGATCCGTCAGAGGAATCATTGTGGCAGCTATAGCCTTACTGAATGTTTTTCTTAATAAAACTTGAAAGTTGAAATTACTCCTTGATCCATGGGCTGCAGAATGGGTATTGTGTTATTAGGCATGAAGACATTAATCTCCTTGTATATCTTCATCAGAGTTCTTGGGTGACTAGGTACATTGTCATTGGGCAGTAATATTTTGAAAGAAATCTATTTTCTGAGCAGCAAGTCTCAACGGTTGCCTTGAAATACCCAGTAAGCCATGCTGTAAATAGATATGCTGTCATCTGAGCTTTGTTGTTCCATTTATAGGGCACAGGCAGAGTAGATTTAGAATAATTCTTAAGGGCCCTAGGGTTTTCATTGAGCATTGGCTTCAACTAAAGTCACCAGCTGTATTAGCCTCTAATAAGAGTGTCACTCTGGCCTTTGAAACTTTAAAGCCAGGCATGGACTTCTCCTCTCTTGCTATGAAAGTCCTAGATGACATCTTTTTCCAACAGAAGGCTGTTTTGTCTACCCTGAAAATTTTTTGTTTAGTGTAGCTTGGCTAGGTCTTCTGGATAACTTGCTTCACTTCATAGTACTTGCAACCTCGTCTTGCACTTTTATGTTATGGAGATGGCCTCTTTCCTTAAACCTTATGAGTCAACCTCTGCTAGCTTCCAGCTTTTTCTGTGCAACTTCCTCATCTCTCAGCCTACAGAGAATTGAAGAGAGTTGAGGTTTTGCTCTGGATTAGGCTTTGGCTTAAGGGGACGTTGTGGTTGGCTTGATCCTCTACCCAGACCACTAAAACTTTCTCTATCTCAGCAATAAGGCTTTGCTTTCTTACCATTTGTGTGTTTCCTAGATTCTAGCACTTTTAATTTCCTTCAGGAACTTTTCCTTTGCACTCACAACTTGGCTCTTTGGCACAAGAGGCCTAGCTTTTGGCCTGTTCTGGCTTTTGACTGTATCTTCCTAACTAAGCTTAATCATTTCTGGCTTTTGATTTAAGGTGAGAGATGTGTGACCTTTTTTCACTTGAATGCTTAGAAGCCACTGTAGGGTTATTAATTGGCCTAATTTCAATATTGTTGTGTCTTAGGGAATAGGGAAGGCCAAGGGAGGGTGAGAAATGGAGGAACGGTGAGTCACTGGAGCAGTCAGAATACATACAACATATATTAAGTTCACTGTCTTATGTGGGCATGGTTTGTGACACCCCAAAACAATTACAATAGTAACATCAAGATCACAGATCACCATGACAAATGTAATAATAATGAAAAAGTTTAAAGTAATGCAAGAATTACACAGAAACAAGAAGTGAGCACATGCCATTGGAAAAATGACACCGATAGACTTGCTTGACTCAAGGTCACCACAAACTTAATCTGTAGAAAACACTATCTGAAGTGCAGTAAAGCAAAGCACAATAAAAACGAGGTATGCCTGTACAAAGAGGGATCATTTAGGCCATCTTAGAGGATATCATAGGATTTTTTTTTTTTAAACTTTTTACGTGTATATATCTTCTTAATTAGTTTTTTAAAAGCAGCTTTATTGATAAATAAATGACATACAAAAACCTGCTCATATTTAAAGTGTATGCTTTTATAACCTTTGGCATATGTATGTGTCCACGAAACTATCACCACAATCAAGGTAATTGAACATACCAATCAACCCTAAAAGTTTTTCTATTCCCCTTTGTAAAGTGATTCTCTTCCTTCCCTACACTGCTCCCCTCCCCCTATTCCCAGCAAACTGCTGATTTGCTTTATGCCACCATTCATTAGTTTGTATTTTCTAGAATTTTATATAGATGGCATCATACTGTAGTATGTACTTTCCCCCACCCCCACCTCCCAGCTTCTTTTACTCGGTAAAATTATTTTAAGATTTACCCATGTTGCTTTATGTATTCATTCATTTCTGTTGCTGAGTGGAATTTCAGTGTATGAATATACAACAGTTTATTGATGAACATTTGGATATTAAGCTCTTTTATTGAATGCATAGACATTAAGGATTATGTGCCTTTGATGTATTTATTATTATGAAATGACTTCTTTATTCCGGGTAATATTCTTTTTTTTTTTGAGACAGAGTCTTGCTCTGTCGCCCAGGCTGGAGTGCAGTGGCCGGATCTCGGCTCACTGCAAGCTCCGCCTCCCAGGTTTACGCCATTCTCCTGCTTCAGCCTCTCGAGTAGCTGGGACTATAGGCTCCCGCCACCTCGCCCAGCTAGTTTTTTTGTACTTTTAGTAGAGACAGGGTTTCACCGTGTTAGCCAGGATGGTCTTGATCTCCTGACCTCGTGATCCGCCTGTCTTGGCCTCCCAAAGTGCTGCGATTACAGGCTTGAGCCACCGCACCTGGCCCAGGTAATATTCTCTGTTCTGGTGTTAAATAGGAACTCTTTCTTCTGAGTAACTCTTTCTATAGGAAATCTTTTTTTTTTTTTTTTATTAAAAGTAGCATGGCATATCTTTTTCTGTTTACTTTTAATCTTTTTGTGTTTTCATATTTAGAGTAAGCTTCTTACATGTAGTTGGGACTTGCTTTTTTGTATAATCTGACAATTTCTGCCTTTTAATTAGGGTGTCTAGACTATTTACATTTAGCGTGATTACCTCTATAGTTATGTTAAATCTGCCATCTTAACTAGTCTCTAAGTTACTTGAGGACAAGAACTATGTTTTATTTATTCCACAAATAATTATTGAGCCTCAAGTACTTACCTTCTTACTAGGCAATCATTTCTTCCTAAATCTAGGCATAATGGGGGCTGGTTCAGCATTTCTTGGTTGACTTCAGAGAAATTCTTTGCATTTGAGGGAAAAGGTCAAATATACAGTTTTTATTTCTTTACTTCTAGATTTCACGTAATTTCTACTTAGAAAGTGGGGGAGCTTGGCAAATCTTAATAGAAGTAAGCAGGGAATTCTTGCTAGTACAGTGAATCTAACTTTTAAAAAATTGAGCTTAATGTCAATGTTTATTAATTCTGAATGAGATAATTGGCATCCAGTGTATTTTATGACACCTCCCTCTTTCCGCACTCTCACGTACCAGAGATCAAAGCTTAATCTGACACACTTGCTCATAAGTTGAAGTCACATCAGAGGCTAACACATAGGTAGATCCTGTACCTCCTGTTCTAAGCAGTCCAGAAATAAATGAAGAGCAAGGTTTTGATACATCATTTGTAAAAGGTTGATAGCCCTTGGCATTTGCTATAGGTAACTATTTTTTTTAACTCAAATAAAATGACCTCAATGCCATTTCACAGACCTAAACCTACTTTAATCTTTCACTGGATATTGAGAAGTGATGAGAGTATCACACTGTGCCCCTCAGCCATGGTTCTGAAGATCATTTATCATTTTAGAGAAGCAATATGGCTTCATGGAAAGAGAAGTAGTTAGAAAGCAGACATGGATGGAAATCACAGCTTCACTTCTTGACCGGCTGTACAGTCTTAGAAAAATATCTTAAGGCTTTTAAAGCCTTGGTTTCCTAGTTCGTAAAAGAAAGCTTACACCTACTTCAAGGGGGTTGTAATGAGGATTAAGTGGTATGTGTAAGACGCCTGGTACTTAAGGCACTCAGTATATGGTGGCCACAGATCAGCTAAATCAGTATTCACTCAGGAATAAATACCGTAAGCTTGTTCATTCAGTTAGAACAAATATTTGAGGGTCTACTGTGTGTAAAATATTTTACCAGATACTGAAGGTAGTTCATAAAAGTAGAAGTCAGGGTCCAGACTTTAACCTGTGCTGAAGGTGAGATATATACACTTGAAAGAGTAAAATGAGTGAAAAGTAATACATGCCAAACTGCCTAAATGAACATTAGAGATGAAAAATGCTTCAAGAGATGGTGGGATTCACATAAAGATAGAAGCCACTCAGTTCATGTTGGACTGAACTAGGTTCCAAACTTAAGGTTGCAGTAAAGATCAGCTTATTCTACATATTGCCAAATTATAACGTTAACTTCCCTTGAGTTTCTTGTTAATTACTTCCAGATGGGGGTTGGGGGAGACTTTTTAATTTTTTTTTTTTCCATCATTCTTTTCTGCCAGTGATTCCAATTATGTGCAGGAATTTTCTTGTCCCTTGAGAACAGACATTCTTGTAATAGATCTGAAAACTCAGGAAACTTATTTTTTTCTCTTGCCTTTAGGTTGTATGTGTTGATCATTATTAAAGACAGTCTGTAAGCCTCATGGTTATAATTAACGTTTCTCTTTAACATCTTCTAAGATAGCAAACAAACCAGCAACTGCTCATGGGTTGTGTTAACTTTGGCAGTTATTTTCTGTGTGGCTGCTCTGTGCATGTGCTGTGCTAAGTTTTTTGGGCAATATAAAAATAATAGAATATGAGGTTCACGTCCAGAGAATTTACACTTCACTTGGTAAGGCAAGATAAATTCCTGATATGGTTAATTAACTTATTGGAAAAAGTTATTTAACTGTGTAATGTTTAATGTATACTCAGTGCCAAATACTGCCTTTGCTATGGGTCCTACTAATTGTTATACAAGTTTAGAGGATAGCAGATTTTTATACATTTATGTAGCTATGGGAAACTTCTTAGAAATGATTAATTTGAGCTGAAAGTTGGGTAGGTTTAGATGGATGGAGGAAATTCCCAAGGGAAAACAGAAGGAATATTTATTGAGCACTTAGGTACAGTTTTAAGAGCTTTTGCGTGTTTTATATCCTTTGATTCTTACACTTGCATGAAGTGCAGGAAGTAGGTATTGCTACTAACTCTATTTTATGTAAAAGAAAATGGAGGCACTAAGAGATTGAATAACTTGCCCAAGGTGACAGTATTAGTAAATGATGAAGCAAGATTCAAATCCAGGCATTCTGACTCCATAATCCTTGTTTGTAACCACAGATAAACAAAGCTTTAAAGCAGATTACATTTAGTGGATAGTTGGTGACCAGCTTGGAAAGGATATGCAATCTTTTGTTATATAGTAATGGGAAAATAAGGTTGGAAATCAAATGGAGGCCATAATATGGGGTGTTTTAGTGGTTGGTTGAATTTTGTTGTGTACACATACACCAAGCAGAGGAAACTGGAAGTTTTCCTGTCAGAATGTTTTTATATTCTTTTGCTTACCTAATTGCTTAAAACAATTAGATTATATGTAGCTTAGAAAATAGCTGTTATATTCTGATATTAAGCAAAAAATTTTCCTTCTCTGTGTATATGATTGAATTTTGCTGAAAATAATTTGAAGTGTAGTAATTTATTTCTGCAAAGCTGAAATAAATGTTTGTATTGGCTTGGAAAAATAATTGTTAAACTAACCTCTCTAACTGTGATACAGATGCATTTCTGAAGACTTTTCACATAAATTAATAATTTTAATGGGAAAGAAAAGCTGTATGTGGAAGTGATGAAAGTGGTAGTGTATGTTCTAATCTGCTAGTTCTCCTGAAATATATGTACATTTTTTTAGTATTCGGATGATAGTGAAGCAGCTGTTTTGGCTCAACAGATAATAATTATAAAGATTAATTATGTTGTGGAAACTTCCAAGTGAAATGACATTTCTCTGTATGCTGAAGAATATATAGAAATTATTGAAAGTCAAGAGATGACTTTTTCTTCTTGATAGCTATTTCTAGAATTTTAGCTGGAACTTGTTCATTTTCCCCAGTGTGGTAATGATTTAGTCACTGTGTGTGTGGATGTGTTTATTTGTGGGTGTGTGCACACACACGCTTGAAAGAGAGAAAGAGTGAGTGAATGTGTTTGTGGTCTTTCTGAATATTTTTTGTAAGGAAAAGCAAGGTAAAAATGTGTTACTATAGGTTCTTCCCATCATCTTCTGGTTCTCTTCTTTTCTTTGCCCCTCCCAAATAACTTGGCCTTAAGAATGAAAGAGCAATTCAACTTCAAGGGAATGACTTCTCCATTTTACTTTGGCTTGTGTTGGTGGACATAGCATGGGGTCCTGTGATGTGCACACAGCCAGGAAAGAGCAATGTTGTAACTGTTATGTCTAACCTGCTCTTCCCCTGGAGTCACCTGGCAATATAGGAGGTAACTGACAACTACTGACTTGAAATGCACATTTTTTTAGTCTTTTTCCAAAAAGAATAGAATTTCTAAAACTTATTTTTGTATTTGTACCCCTGTCCATCCCTTCTACACTTCCTGTTCTGACTTACACATTCCTTTTCTCTGGTGCTGTGGTACCCCGAACATAACTCTAATCTACTGGAATATGCTACAATTGTTGGCTTACTCAACCCTGTGTCTTAGTCAAATTGTATCAGTACGTAGCACCGTTTTTGGCATGTGGTAGATTCAAATATTTGACAAGTGAATGAAAATTAAAGGAAATAAAGGATATGAAGTTAATCTTAACAAAAGCCTTATACTAATTTGGAGAATTTTATTAATATGGCAGGAAGTCTGTGTAGTGGTTTTTGACTGAGTTTTATTTAAAGTTAATTGGTCAGAATTATGAAAATCAAAATCTTTATTTTGTTTTCTTCCCTTCCTGACCTCTTCCTTAGTTCTTTATCCAAATTCTGGTTTACACCCCACTTATTGCCACTGGAAGTTAGTTTGGGGACATATTTTTTAGGGATTGGCTTATGATAAGAATTACATTTTGAAATCCATACTAAGCTGAATTTTAGTATTGTGTATTGGTTAGGGAAGACACTAACAAATATTTTTAGGATGATTTTTTTTTATTTTTTATTTTTTTACCAATTTTTAGAAGTGAGTATATAGAATTCTTTATAGCTAAAACTGAGTGCATCAAGAGTAGGTCCACTATTGGGCTGTGTAGATAACTTGAAATGTTTTTGAATAAAAATAGCATCTCTGCTGAAGTTTATTCAGTTCTGTAAATGTTTAGTGAATGCTTGCTGTGGCTGGCATTGTGATTGATGAGAGGGACATAAGAATGAATTAGGCAGTTTCTGTTCTCTAGAACCTCTCACTCTAATGAAGAGATGCCCATGTCAACAAATCATTGCAATATGGTATGATATATGCAATGCTGAAGAATAATGATAGGACAAAAAGAGGGTGAAAGTCAGTTCTGTTTCCGAAAAGGCTTTATAATTAAGGAGACATGTAAGTTGGTGCTGGAAAGATCTGTGGGAGCTCATAAGGGAATTGAAGGGTGAAGGGCACTATAGCAGAATGATTTAAGGGAGTAGACTCTAGACCTAGACTCTCTGGATTCAAATTTAACTTCGGCCATTTACATGCTGTGCCTGGCTTTTTCCTTTTTTTTGTTTATAACGGACTGATTATAGTTGTATGTGCCTTGTTCTTTTTACTTGGAAGTTTTAAAATCCCTTCTTCCTCAGCAGAGTATAGTACTTTTTTGTGCTGTGACTGTCTTTTATATATATCTTTTCTCAAGTGAAATCTTTATGTGCCTTGTTTCTGTGGCAGACTTTCTTTGAAGGCAGGGTCTATATCTTAATCATTTTCCATCTCCCACATGGGATGCAGTCTCTGAGACACATTGAAACATAAAGAAACATGATAAATTTTGAGCGAATGCATAAATCAATACATCACAACCTAGTTTCTGTTCCAGCTATTGTGTACTGGGTCCAGTAGTCTTACTCCCAGACCCATACCTTTTCTTTGACTCCCAGTCTACACATACAGCAGAAAAGGTGATTTCCATTAAATAGTTATTATATAGTAATCTTGATTTTTTTTCCTAGAACTCAGCTTTATAAATACATATTGTATAGGAATAATTAAATGTGAATTTTAAACTATTTTTTTGCTACTACCTTACCAGAATTATATTTAGCTGGGACTGAGCTCCAAATTACACAAAATAATTCTGTGGAATGGATATATGATAAGTGTTACATAAAAGGGGGTTCTATAATCAAAGGAATTTGAGCAATCCTGGGTTGACAAAGATAAACTAGTTTGACTTTTCTAAAGCTTTAATATGCCAGCATGCATTGTGAATCTCATTCGACCCACTTTTATGAGGGATTGGTGACCCATGGAATACACTTTGGAGAAATGCTACCTAAGTTTATGGGTTCATTTTAGCAAATAAGACTATTTACTGTCCTAGACTACCTCTTCTTCCCAGAGCTGACTTATCTTCTATGTTGATATCTGGAATAGTCTCACCAGTTGGCAAATCATATCCCAACATGTGCAAAGCGCTGTTGATAACAACTGGTCTTTTTTGACTCCTTTGCTAATTAAATATACCTGCATGGAGTCTCCGAAAGAGCCCAATCCATATTGCTTATCCTTAACAACTCCCTTATTATCAGGGACTTCAGTATGGTAGTCAGCTTTCTTAGTGTATGTTTAAGTGTCTACAGATTAAACATCTGTTCTCTCCATCCATTTAGCATACTTTAGATTTGTATCTCTAACATGACATGAGCAAGTGAGAACTTTGAAACCACAAAAGCTACATATCCTATTTTAAAATATTATTATTTCCATTTTTTAAGTAAGTCTGAACTGGACAGAGACATTCTAAAAGGCCAGGAACAGTGGCTTACACCTGTAATACAGTGCTCTGGGAGGCCAAGATGAGGATGGTTTAAGGCCAGGAGTTTGAGACCAGCTTGATCGTGACAGCAAGCGCCATCTCTGCAAAAAAAAAAAAAAAAAATTAGAAAAATTAGCCAGGCGTGGTGGCTCACACCTGTAATCCCAGCACTTTGGGAGGCCGAGGTGGGCAGATCACGAGGTCAGGAGTTCGAAACCAACCTGACCAATGTGGTGAAACCGTCTACTAAAAATACCAAAATTAGCTGGACGTGTGCCTGTAATTCCAACTACTCAGGAGACTGAGGCAGGAGAATCGCTTGAACCCGAGAGGCAGAGGTTGCAGTGAGCCAAGACCACACCACTGCACTCCAGCCTGGGCAACAGAACAAGACTCCATCTCAAAAACAAAACAAAACCAAAAAACCAGATGTCGTGGCGCACACCTGTAGTCCCAGCTACTCAGGAGGCTGAGGCAGGAGGATGGCTTGAGCCCAAAAGATTGAGGCTGCAGTGAGCTATGATTGCTCCACATATTTCAGTCTGGGCAACAAAGCACAACCCTATCCCCCTGCACCAAAAGAAAAGGGTTATTCACTGTAGATGAAAAGATAAAGAAAATTAAATGATCTGTTATTCTCTTATTCAAAACTAATTACCATGGACATTTTTATATAATTTTTTTTCTTTTTTATGTGCATGAATCAGGATATTTTTAGCCACAAATAACAGAAAAGTGGATCAAAGTTGACTTAGTTAATAGGAGTTGATTATCTTATGTAACAAATTTGGAGGTAGCTTCTTTCAGGATTGGTTAATCCCACCACACATTGATATCAGAAGTCTGGACTGGATTTATTTATTTATTTATTTATTTATTTATTTATTTATTTATTTTTGACATTTTTTTGGATTTTCCTTTTTACCTGCAAGTAGTTACTGCAGCTACTTCGTACTACCATGACAACGTCAAAGCAGAAAGAAAGATGAACTGTCTTCTTGGACATCTCTCTTTATCCAGGAGAAATATCCCAGAATGCCTCCTGTCCCAAGTAGGCTTTCTTTTATGTCTTATTGGCCAGATCTGAATTACTTGCTCACATTGAAGGGATCTAAGTGAAAAAAATTCATGCTCTGGGAAGGGACCATCCTCTGAGCACAATAACACCTTGGTCTGAACAGAAGCTGTAGTTCTGTTAACAAAGGAGGGCTGGCTTTGGAGAGGCAACTAACAGGATCTGCCAGATTATATCTCTGTGCACTTAAAAGTCACTTTTGCTAAACTGAATTCTCTTATTACTTCTTTATGGCCTGGATAATCCAGAATTAGATATATAATTGTTGAAATTAAGTGACTGAAAGATTGTGGGGGGAATAAGGTAAATAAACTAAGATTTTTTTTATTGGTAAATTATTTAAAATAATACTGAAAAGTTAATATTACAACTCTAAAGCTTATATGAATTTGTGTGGTAGAACTTAAGACATCAGAGATTTTTTTTTTTTAAGACAGAGTCTCACTCTGTCGCCCAGGCTGGAGTGCAGTGGCGCGATTTCGGCTCACTGCAAGCTCCACCTCCTAGGTTCACACCATTCTCCTGCCTCAGCCTCCCAAGTAGCTGGGACTACAGGTGCCCAGCTAATTTTTTGTATTTTTAGTAGAGACAGGGTTTCACTGTGTTAGCCAGGATGGTCTCAAATCTCCTGACCTTGTGATCCGCCCGCCTCGGCCTCCCAAAGTGCTGGGATTACAGGCGTGAGCCATCGCTCCCGGCCAGATATTTATTTTTATATTTATTGTCTGTCTTGCTTTTGTGGTTGGTAGCTTTGGTCTGGGCTTCCAAACCTTCCTCCAGCAATGATTCTCCTTTGCTGCTGAAGCTATTTGGTAGATGAACCTGAGGAGGCTGACCCTACAGCTACAGAATTCCCATTCTCAAACACTCCTCAGCGTTTCATATGAGATACAGGTTTGTGGCAGCCATTCTTCAAAAATATACTGCCCCGAAACCAAACAACTTGTAAAAGATTTATTCTACAAAAAACTAGACCTGCAATTTTGATGCTGCTACCAGGTAGTGGCAGAGTGTCAAAGTTATATATATTCTTACTTTCCTGGAGTAGCCTTAATTTCAATTTGTTTGGGCTGTTTTGCGCCCCCAAAGCATATCAATATTTTACAAACTTTAAAATTTCAGTATTCACAACATCTCTGGCTGTTTTATATATATATATATGTGTGTGTGTGTGTGTGTGTATGAAAGAAACATATATATAAATTTTTTTTAAAGAGATGGAGTCTTGCTGTGTTGCCCAGACTGGAGTGCAGTAGCTATGCATGGCCATGATCCCACTACTGATCAGCATGGGGGTTTTTATCTGTTCCATTTCCTACCAGGGCTGGATCCATCCCTGCTTAGGCAATCCAGTGGTCCCCACTCCCAGTAGGTCACCATATTGGTGCCAAACTTAGTGTAGACACCTGATCAGCGTAGCACACAATAGCCTAGAACTCCTGGCCTTAAGTGCTCCTTAGCCTCCTAAGTGGCTGGGACTGCAGGTGCACACCACCGCACCAGACTGTATACTTAGAAGTTTCATAAAAATAACCTCGTTAGGAGGGTGCTTTTTTTCATTTAAAGTATAGCTCTTACTTGACTCAAGGGCATGGTTTAAACATCCAGGCCTATATTTCATCACATTCAGATTTGGGTCCTTGTTCAGGTTCCTCAGTATTTATATTTACTTAACCAGAACTTTTGTGTACAGTAACTCTTTTTGAAAAAAGTAGCTTAACTTTAGATCCAAAACAAAGCAATCTCAGTTTTAAATTATATTAATTGTTATTTTTTAAAGCTATATGCATTCCCCTTTTAAATAACCTTTAACACTTTGGTTTACTATCAATCTTTGTTTGGTGGGTTGCTCACAACTCTTGAGCTAGTTTGCTATCAGAATGTGTTCACTTGCTTTCTTTGCTCTTCTTTAGCTATATAGCCCATGGAAGGGAAGTCATTAGTTTGCCCTTTTAATTTTTTGAAATCCAAGTCCTCTTGAACCATTCTACTGTAAGAGGCAGAAGTAGAAAAGTAAGAGCATTATTCTCTTAAAAAGATAAAAGCCTTTATGGCCAGGTACTCTAATCACTGAATATTTCTCAGACCTTGTAAATTTAATGGGAAGTTTATTTTAACCTGATCTAAATAGAAATTTAAATCTTTAAGTTAATTCTATCTAAGTAGAAATTGGAGTTTAAACTCTTAACTGGTGTTTCTTAGCAAATAATTTTTTTTATTTTAGATTGATGTCTTCTAATAAACAAAATTACTTAAAGGAACTGAATAACTTATTACATTAAAACATTTAAAATAGTAATTAAGCAATATTTTCATTAGAAATTTCAATGGTGGACAATCTTAATTCTCATAAGTATTCAGAAATGCCAGGAGTAAAACTGAATCAGGTATGAGAAACTTTCGTTTTTTTTTTTTTTTGAGACGGAGTCTCGCTCTGTCACCCAGACTGGAACGCAGTGGTGCGATCTTGGCTCACTGCAAGCTCCGCCTCCCGGATTCACGCCATTCTCCTGCCTCCGCCTCCCAAGTAGCTGGGACTACAGACTTCCGCCACCATGCGTGGCTAATTTTTTGTATTTTTAGTAGAGACGGGGTTTCCCCATGTTGGCCAGGATGTTCTCGATCTCCTGACCTCGTGATCTGCCCGCCTCTGCCTCCCAAAGTGCTGGGATTGCAGGCGTGAGCCACCGCGCCCGGCCATGCAACTTTCAACCTAGACAACTTCAGTGGCGTGATGGAGACTACTGAATAGGCTAATCTGTTAGGCCCGTTCTTTCCCAATGCTTTTGGAAAAAAATAGGAAAAAAGCAAATTCCATATGTGAAAATAATTTTACTGATCTTTAGCATCTATGTAGATCTGTTGGGAGGTTCTTTCAATTTTTATAATACATAAAAGTAGGACCTTGGCCAGCAAGCCTGAAAATTTGTTGAGCATATGAGTATTTCCATGGACTGCATGTGACCCACACACAAAAGTGAGAGAACAAGAGCTCACCTGGTACTGTGTTAAATTCTGTCCCAGAGAAAGTCATTGAAACCTAACAGAGAGTCTGTGTACTATGAATCTCTGAAAACCCAGGCTGGAAGGAGACTGGTGGCAAACAGAGAAGCCCGATGGTGAGAGAAAGAATGTTGGGTAGCAGCCAGAAAAATAGAATGTGTTTTCTACATCATGTGGATTGCAGCTGGGGAGACCCAACAGGGACACCTACAAAGAACCCAGAAGTGTGGCCTAAAAGGATTTAGCTTAAATATCTCCCAGGCCCAGAGAACCCTGAGGCATCTTAACAACAATACTTGTTAAGTGTATTTCCTGTCTCGTTTACCTCCTCTCTCTTTCTCTCTGTTTCTCCATGCCTTGGTTGGGATAGGGGACAGGAAGCTGCAATTGCAATCAGTGGCCTGAAAGAACTCGACTAAAAAAGAGACAAAGATTATGTGATTATGTGCCCTTGCTAGAAGACTGCTGTTGTGACTCCTGAAGCACTCCATCATGTCCTTATTACAGAGGTAGCACGAAGGAGAGAGGGAAGGGTAAAGGGCACATCCGCTTCCAACATCTGATCCCATTTTATTGGACAAAACTTAGTCATGGCTACACCTGATTTGAAGTAGGCAGGGAAATACAGAGTTTCTTGTTTTTTGTTTTTAGCTAGGCCTATTGTCTGAGATCCTGTTACTAAGAAAGAATGGATATTGGTAGACAATTAGTAGCCTCTTCAACTTAGCCCTCATCTCTGGATTTGTTGTGGGAGAACCCATTTCTCAGGTCTAAACAGTCTGTAAACATTCATAAGTTTATATGCAACTTCCTTCATGGCATCAGTTGGATTTTGCATGTCTTTGACTCTCAAAATATCTGAATGATTTCTGACTGGATTCTGCATAAGCCTTTGTCTGACTGTAGCCACAACTAAGTTCTTTGTCCTGACACTGTTAGGCTTCTATTGGATCTTTTATAGCTCTTAACTACTTTTTAATATTTTTAATCCTTCCTAGAAGTTAGAAATGGTTCATTTTAAAAATCTACCTGCTTTTTTTCCTTTCCATATTCCCATTTCCACTTTTTTTTTTTTTTTTTTTTTTAAGAGCCAGGGCCTCACTCTGTTGCCCAGGATGGAGTGCAGTGGTATAATCATGGCTCACTGTAGCCTTGACTTCTGTGGCTCAAGTGATCCTCATTCCTCACCCTCTTGAGCAGTTAGGACTACAGGTGCATGCCGCCATGCCCAGCTAATTTTTATTTTTATTTTTTGGCAGAGATAGGGTCTTGCTTTCCTGGCCCGGCTGGTCTTGAACTCTTGACCTCAACCGAGCTTCCTACCTTGGCCCCCCAAAGTGTTGGGATTACAGGTGTGAGCCACTGTGCATGGCCTATTTCTGCTTTTATTACTTTAGTCTTATTATATCTAGTTGAGGTACTAGTCACTTGTTAGGCTCTGACTCTGCTTGACAGTTCGTTTTCTTCACATTGTAATTGATTGTGGTCTTATCTTTAGCAGGTATTATTTTATGTGTGTCTCAGCATGTACTTATTAAGTGGCTTCACTTGTCCTTTATGTTTCTTACTTGATGGGATTTTCATACTCTTTCTATGTCCATTATTCAGGATTTCTGGACTACGTTTCTTATTTCCAGGTTCTTAATGTGTTCCTCAGGGTTGGATTGCTGGAAATTTAACCCTCTGGTTAAGTGGAACATTAATATGCTGTATTCTTGCTAGCTTCACAGAGTGTTTTCTTTTAATGACTACTGTCTTACAGCATATAATGAAAAATAACTTAATCCAAAATATTCAACAAACATCCAGTACTCACTACCTGCAAAGCAATACCTTAAGGTGTTCATTACCCAGTTATATTAATTTTGTGAAAAGATCTGAGCCAATGATACTGTAACTGTATATGTAGTGGGTACTTTATAAATGCTTATTGAATGAAGAGCTTTCCTGGCATGCATTACTTTATTCCAGTCACTCTTATTCTTGGACACTTTGTTGTATTTCCCAAAGTAGAGGAATAGGATGTTTTAAATTTGATATCTCCCAAAATTTTTCACAGCCTTCATAGCTGGCCAGCACTATATGAAAGAGATTATTATTAAAGTTTTATCCATTGTAACAGTTAAAATATTTACTGTGTTAAAGGCAGAAAATTCAAGTTTACTTTGCTTAAAGGATAGGGGAGAGACTGATTTAACGACTTGTTTAACTTCAAAGTTTTCAAAAGTGAAGCATGCTCCAGGCACAGTGGCTCATGCCTGTAATGCCAACACTTCAGGAGGCCAATGCAGGGAGATTGTTTGACTCCAGGAGTTCAAGACCAGCCAGGGCAACGTGGTAAAACACTGACTCTACAAAAAAAAAAAAAAATACAAAAATTAGCCCAGTATGGTGGTGCACACTTGTTTTCCCAGCTGCTCAGGAGGCTGAGGTGGGAGGATTGCTTGAGCTCGGGAGGTCAGGGTTGCAGTGAGCCATGATCATGCCACTGCACTCTAACCTGGGTGACAGAGTAAGACCCTGTCTCAAAAAAGAAAGAAAAGAAAAGAAAACAGAAGAGCATGCTTCAGACATCATTTAAGACTCTGACTCAATTTCTCTGCATTTATCTTGGCTTTTCCTTTTGTGTGATGCTCATGTCCTCAGGTTGGCTTTCTTCATGATGACAAGATGGATGCCAGCAGTAATTTGGGCTGTTTGCCTCTTTGTAGCTATGTAGTTTAGAATCCAGAGGGCAGGGAGAATTGTTTCCCACAACCACTGAACAAAAGACTTTGAACTGTAACGTAGACAGTGGACTTTGGATGATAATGATATCAATGTAGGTTCACTGATTGTAGCAAATGTACCATCTTGTGTGGGATTTTGATAGCAGAGGAGGCTGTACATATGCAGAATTAGATCATATATGGGAAATCTCTGTATCTTTCATTCAGTTGTACTTTGAACCTAAAACTGCTCTAAAAAATAAAAGTGTGTTTTTGGTTTTTGTTTTGTTTTGTTTTGTTTTTAATGAATGAGTCCAGGCTTGGTGGTTCACATCTCTTATCCCAGGACTTTGGGAGACTGTGGCAGGAGGATCTCATGAGGCCAGGAGTTCGAGACCAGCCTGGGCAACATAGTGAGACCTCTTTACAAAAAAAAATTTTAATTAGCTGGGTACAATGGTGCACACGTGTAGTCCTAGCTACTCAGGACGCTGGAGCAGGAGGATCACTTGAGCCCAGGAGTGTTGAGGCTACAGTGAGCTATGATTGCACTAGTGCATTCCAGCCTGAGCAACAGTGGAGACTGTGGATCACGAGGTCAGGAGTTCGAGACCAACCTGACCAACATCGTGAAACCCCGTCTCTACTAAAAATACAAAAATTAGCCAGGCGTGGTGGCACGCCCCTGTAATCCCAGCTACTCAGGAGGCTGAGGCAGGAGAATCGCTTGAACCCGGGAGGCAGAAGTTGCAGTGAGCCAAGATCACACCGCTGCACTCCAGCTTGGGTGACAGAGCGAGACTCCATGTCAACAACAACAACAACAAAAAAGAAATCAAAGTAGACCTAACTATATATGCAGATATGGAAATTTCTCTGAAAATAGCGAGGCGTAAGACACTACATAACGGATAATCCCCTATATGCTTTTAAATGTTATCCATATTGATCTATATCTAAATGTAAAACAAAGAAATAAGACAAGAAGGATGCACACTGGACTTTACCGGGGTCACTCTGGGGAGGGGGTTGTGGGGATGGTGCAGAAGTGGAAAGGCAAATGAGGATTTTGCTTTGAGTCTTTTAAAACATTAATGTGCTCACATTTTAATATCTTGAGAATATATTCATATAACAGGCAAATAATTTTTTAAATGCTAGTTATATATGTTCATTATATAGAAAACTTAAAAGTATGTTTCACAACACAGAGATAACCATTGCTTAGATTTAGTGCATTTTCTTGCAGTGGTTTTTGTTTGTTGTTTTTTTGGTCATAGATAGGCTCTCAATGTATTATAGTTTTCCTTCTAGCTTTTAAAAAAACTCAGTTGTATCCCACGGGAATTTTTCATTGCCATTAAAAATTCTTTGAAAACACTTCCATCGGTAATTATGACATATTTATACCATGAAATATTAACATTTCTCTATTGTTGAGACAAGTGTATTGCTCCCATCTTTATACATAAATGTATCTTTACAGTGTTCATTGTTTCCTTATGATTAGTTAATTTTTAAATGGAATATTCCCTTTATTAGAAGATACAAATTTTAAATTTTAACATAAACAAGGCCAGACTCAGTCGCTCATACCTGTAATCCCAACACTTGGGAAGTCAAGGCAGGAAGATTGCTTGAGCTCAGGAATTGGAGACCAGCCTGGGCAACATAGTGAGACCCCATCTCTACAAAAAATGAAAAATAAAAAAATTAGCTGGCATAGTGGTACATGCCTGTAGTTGTAGCTACTCAGGAGGCTGAGGCAGGAAGATGGCTTGTGCCTTGGAGATCATGATCACACCACTGCACTCCAGCCTGGGTGACAGAACAAGACTGTCACAAAGCATAACAAGGAAACAAAAACCCAAATAAATAAATAAATTATATGGCTTTTTATTCTTTTTAAAGCAGAATGGAAATATAACCTTTTTTTCCCACAACATAGTGCATGAATTTTGATAAAGCAGTAGCTGATCTAGTTGCTTTTGCTCTTGTCTCTCTCTCATTCTCTATTCCTTGGCATTCTTTCCCATCTGTGAACGTCTCTGTATTCCTCCTTTAATGCTACGACATTTTTTTAATTTCTAAAAAAGAGTAAATCAGAATTCCAATGCAGCCAGCTTGAATCAGTCATTCTGTGTCTTATGAATAGTCAGTTCCTCCAGGCAATGAATTAGCCCTTTAGAAAACGTTGGTATTATTTTTCTCAATCCTGATTATCTGTATAGGTGACCTGGAATGCATTTAAGGGAAGCATTGTGTCAGTTCCTCAGATCTAAAGATGGAATCCTAGGCTGGGTGTGGTGGCTTGTAATTCCAGCACTTTGGGAGGACAAGGCAGGAGGATCACTTGAGCCCAGGAGTTTGAGACTAGCCAAGGAGTGAGACCTTGTCTCTCCAAAAAAAAAGTTAAAAATTAGGCATAGTGGTGCATGTCTATAGTCCCAGCTACTCAGGACGCTCAGGTAGGAGGATTGCCTGAACCCTGCATTTCAAGGCTGTAGTGAGCCATGATCATGCCACTGCATTCCAGCCTGAGCAACAGAGTAAGACCCTGTCTCAAAAAATGAATAAATAAGGATGAAATCCTGTTTTTACTGATTATAAGTAGTTTTTATTGTTGCAGCTGCAGTTTTGTTCTGGGTTACTGAGTTTTTAAAAATTATAGGCCGGGCGTGGTGGCTCAAGCCTGTAATCCCAGCACTTTGGGAGGCCGAGACAGGTGGATCACGAGGTCAGGAGATCGAGACCATCCTGGCTAACACGGTGAAACCCCGTCTCTACTAAAAAATACAAAAAACTAGCCGGGCGCGGTGGTGGGCGCCTGTAGTCCCAGCTACTCGGGAGGCTGAGGCAGGAGAATGGCGTAAACCTGGGAGGCGGAGCTTGCAGTGAGCTGAGATCCGGCCCCTGCACTCCAGCCTGGGCGGCAGAGCGAGACTCCGTCTCAAAAAATAAATAAATAAATAAATAAAAATTATTATTCGCTTTAGTGAAATTTGGAAGTGGATTTGTTAAAGTATGGTAATTGTGGCACGAGATTTTTCTCAGCTGCTTTGCCAACTGGAAACCTCCACAGCCAGCAGCACCACACTAGCCCCAATCTGGGCCTTCCTTAGCCCCAGGCCTGCTGCTGGAGGTACCCTGCCCACTCAGCCCACCTGTGTTACAGCTTGTACTCCATTTGGCAGTTCCCGAGCTCTTATTCTGCTTCCAAGAAGAACAAGAATACCCTGACAATTGAAGGGTAAGAATGGACAGAGAAGAATTTCATTGAGCAACAGAACAGGTCTCATTGGAGAGGGATCTTAGGGGATGGTCCCCCCACCCCATAGTCCGATGGTTTCTTTCCCAGTGTGGCTGAGTTGGGGGCTTTTATAAAAAGGGCCCAGAATAGGGGAGTGCATACTGATTGGTTTGTGAGTATGCAAAGAAAGACTAAAGGCACCACTGAAAGGTGAGCACAGCAATATAGAAAACCAATTATGAAAGGGTAGGTATATGTAAAATAGGTGAAGGGTGGGGATCAGAGGAAAGCCACCAAATAGGAAGATGGGTTCTCAATCTAGTCTGTGGATTTAATTTGTAGTTTGGCTTTCAGGCTTTAAACTGTCTTTGGCTTGGAGGTGGGGTTTCACCAGGGACCCACCCCTATCTGCCTAGGCATTTGTCTGCCTCCTGCCATTATCAGTTGCATTATAGAATGTTGAAAACTTTGCTCTTTAAAGGAATATTATGATAAATACCTTTTTATTGTTTATTAATTTTTTTTTTGAGATGAAGTCTTGCTCTGTCACCCAGGCTGGAGTGCAGTGGTGCGATCTTGGCTCACTACAACCTCCGCCTTCTGGGTTCAAGCAGTTCTCCTGCCTCAGTCTCCTGAGTAGCTGGGATTACAGGTGTATGCCACCACACCCAGCTAATATTTGTATTTTTAGTAGTTACGGGGTTTCACCATGTTGGTCAGGCTGGTCTCGAACACCTGACCTCAAGTGATCCACCTGCCCTGGCCTCTCAAAGTGCTAGGATTACTGGTGTGAGCCACTGCGCCCAGCCCATGCCTTTTTAAAAATACAGGCTATCACCTCTCTATTTTTGTAAATGTGGACTTTTGTATTTCTTTTAAAGACAAACATTAAGATGTTTTCTTGTTCGGGCTACAGCATTTAGCAGTAATTCATCTTTGCTTGTGAACTAGATAACATTTTTCTATAGATAAATATCCTGTGTGTTTTAGTTGAGTTTGTTACTATAAGAAAATAGATTCCTGTTTAGTTCACTAATTATCAGAAGTGTGGTGTCCCCAACTAGCAGCATCACCTGGGAACATGCTAGAAATGCACGTTATTGGATCCCACCGCAGATGTGCTATTCAGAAACTTGGGAGGTAGAGCCCAGCAACCTGTGCCTTAAAAAGCCCTTTGGGTTCCACTATATGCTAAAGTTTGGTAACTACTGGTTCAGATAGTTGATACAGTGACTAGAAATCTCAGCTTTTATCACATGAGGGCTGCATTTGGTTTATTTCCAAGGTATAGGTTCAGAACTATGGCAGTAGTGCAACTGTATAGATGAAAAGCTGATAGCATGGGCGGCCCCACAAGAGTTGTTTTCATTGTTTGTTTCCAGTGGTTGGGATTTTAAGAACTATGCAGTGAGCCAAGAGTCCTTCACTACTGAGTTGAACCAAATTATTTCAGTACTTAGGATAATTAGCAGAAGCTTTTCCTTTAATAACATCATTTGGATTGTGCCTCCCTCTATTACCAAGATACTTAAAATGACAAGTTATGAATTCCATGCTTCACATTTGAAATATGTAAGATTATTTTTGTAATTAAGAAATTTCTGAATGAGCTGTTTTTCAAATGCTTTTAAGTTGTAAGTAATTCCAAACAGATGTATAGTACCTGAAAGACTCTTAATTAATATAATTAAGGTATATATCCTGGCTGGGTGCGGTGGCTCACGCCTGTAATCCCAGCACTCTGGGAAGCCCAGGTACATGAATTGCTCGAGCCCAGGAGTGCAAGACCAGCCTGGGCGACATGGCAAAGTTCCATCTCTACAAAAAAAAATAAAATAATTAGCCGGGCGTGGTAGCATGTGTCTGTGGTTCCAGCTACTTGGGAGGCTGACGTAGGAGGATTGCTTGAGCCCGGAAGGCAAAGGTTTCAGTGAGCCGAGATCCGGCCACTGCATTCCAGCCCCTTTCTCAAAAAAAAAAAAAAAAAAAAAAAAGTGTATATATACGTATGTGTGTATATATATAAAATGTCCTTAAAATGTCCTTTCATTATTGTCTTTTATATAATTAGTAACTGTTTGGATAGTGTCTGTCTGGTTATTTTAAAAACATTTTTAATGGAAAAATGTTATGCTAAAATATGTGTGTTTTTTTAATTGGAAAAAATTATTTACTCCTAAATTTAAATGTTATGTATATATTTTAATTATTTCAGGCAGGTCCTTCAGGGTGGAATATTAACTTCTATTTTATTTATTTTTTTTTATTTTGAGATAGAGTCTCACCCTGTTGCCCAGGCTGGAGTGCAGTGGTATGATCTCAGCTTATTGCAACTTCCACCTCCCAGGTTCAAGCGATTCTTGTGCCTCAGCCTCTCAAGTAGCTGGGATTATAGGTGTGCGCCACCACTCCTGGCTGATTTTTGTATTTTTAGTAGAGACAGAGTTTCCCCATGTTGGTCAGGCTAATGTTAACTTTTAAAATATGACTTTATTTTATAAATAGGAGCTCTTTTTTAAAAGAACTAGATCTTCGGCCGAGTGTGGTGGCTCACGCCTGTAATCCCAGCACTTTGGGAGGCTGAGGTGGGTGGATTGCTTGAGGTCAGGAGTTCGAGACCAGCCTGGCCAACATGGTCAAACCCAATCTCTACTCTCTACTAAAAATACGAAAAGTTAGTCGGATGTGGTGGTGGGTGCCTGTAATCCCAGCTACTCCGGAGGCTGAGGCAGGAGAATCGCTGGAACCTGGGAGGCAGAGGTTACAGTGAGCCAAGGTAGTGCCATTGCACTCCAGCTTGAGCAAGAAGAGAGAAACTCCGTCTTAAAAATATATGTATACAGCAGATTTTTTTTTTTAACTTAGGAATATAATTACTTGCAAGGAGAGGTATAACTGGTTTGTAGTGGTGTCTGCCTGGCATTATCTATAGATCTTGTTCATGCCATGGATTAGAATCAGTGACTGGAGAGCTGTTAAAGGAAAGCTTACAACGGTCCCTTTATGCGTACTGAGACGTGAAAGATTTCCCAAAGCAAGGGTAAACTTACCAACTTTTTGAAGATAGTATTTCTGAATTTCAAGCAAAAAAAGGATATCTAAATACTATCCACTCTCTACATATGACTAGATCATATTGTGAACAGTCAGTTTTGTGTGTGTGTGTGTGTGTGTGTGTGTGTTTTCGGGGTGGGGGAGCAGTTTGTTTGTTTTTTGAGACGGAGTCTCGCTCTGTCACCCAGGCTGGAGTGCAGTGGTGGGATCTTGGCTTACTGCAAGCTCCACCTCCCGGGTTCATGCCATTCTCCCGCCTCAGCCTCCGGAGTAGCTGGGACTACAGGTGCTTGCCATCACGCCCGGCTAATTTTGTTTTCGTATTTTTAGTAGAGACAAGGTTTCACCATCTTAGCCAGGATGGTCTCGATCTTCTGACCTCATGATCCGCCCGCCTCGGCCTCCCAAAGTGCTGGGATTAGTGTGAGCCACCACGCCCGGCCGTGAACAGTTAGTTTTTTATAATCAGCCAACAGAAATTAAATCCATCCAATTATTAAATATTTTCTAAATGTTTGTAATTCAAGAATGAGGGAGGAGTGAAATATTTTTTAAGAAGGTCCTTACCCAATCAAATGAATCTGTAATTTCTAACTAGTTTATAGCAAAAGATGTGGAGAATTTAGTATTCAGAATTTCCTGTGATTATTTGTTTAATTGTAGACCCAGGTGAGATTAACAAAATTGAGACAAGAAGCCAACACTCTGAAATTAACCAGTCCTTTTTGATGTGTAGGCCTACCCACATGCTAATCAACATTCAATATCTGTAGTCTCTTTATGCTGGTGTTATTTAATCCATTTCCACATACAACTTATCTACTTTCTAAGCTGAGTAAAAAGTTTAAACTGATGACTTTTAAGATATATAAAACAGGCTGAGCAACAGGGCACACACCTGTGATCCCAGTATGTTGGGAGGCTGAGGTCGGAAGATTGCTTGAGCCTGGAGGTTCAAGACCAGCCTGGGCAACATGGCAAAACTCCATCTCTAGAAAAAATTTTTAAAATAGCTGATTGTGGTGGTGCACACCTGCAGTCCCAGCTACTGGGAGGTGGAGGTTGGAGGATGGCCTGAGCCTGGGAGGCAAAGGTTGCAGGGAGTCATGATCATGACACTGCACTCCAGCCTAGGCACTGGAGTGAGACACTATCTCAAGAATAAAAAGAGAAAAAGATATAAAACATATCTAAACTTGGCAACAGGCTAGCAGATTTTTTTCTTGAGAACATGATATGTAACTATGCAATTCCTTGTGAAGTACTTTATGTAATAATAATAAGTGACAAATTTATTATTGACAGTGAAATAGGTCAGGTATTTTGAAAAGACTTTAGTCGGAAGTGAAGTGAAATTTGCAGAGAGAATTTATAGAAAAGAGATTTTTTTGGATTTTCAAATTCAGTTTCTTTTTTGTTTCTTTTTTTTTTTAGTAGCTGGGACTACAGGGTCATGCCATCACACTTGGCTAAATTTTTTTGTATTTGTTGAGATGGGGCTTTGCCGTGTTGCCCAGGCCGGTCTCCACCTCGTGGGGTCATGCGATCTGCCTGCCTTGGCCTCTCAAAGTGCTGGGATTACAGGCATGAGTCACCGTGCCTGGCCTTCAAGTTCAATTTCTAACTAAATAATAGACCTCAAGTTACTTGGAGTAGGAGTGGGGAACCTAATAAATAGAGACTATGTGGAAAAGATTAGAGGCATGATATTTGTTTCATGTATTGGCATGGAATAAAAAGAAAATGTTTTTTTAACTTTTTTTTTTTCCAGTGTACCCTAATGATTAATGATCTTTGGTTTTCTTCAGATTGGAGAAATTAGTTCCCAGTATAGTGTTTGACTTTGTTTTCTTTTTTTGTTTTTTTTTTGAGACAGGGTCTTGCTCTGTCACCAGGCTGGAGTGCAGTGGCCCTATCTCGGCTCACTGCAACCTCAGCCTCTCAAGTAGCTGGGACTACAGGCGTGCACCACCACGCCCAGCTCATGTTTGTATTTTTAGTAGAGACGGGGTTTCACCATGTTGACCAGGATGGTCTCCATCTCTTGACCTCATGATCCACCCGCCTTGGTCTCCCAAAGTGCTGGGATTACGAGCCACTGCACCCGGCCAACTTTGTTTTCATAAACTACTACATGACTACATGGCAGTTTGTCTTAGCAAGCTATTTTATTTGTTTTTGATTCTCTAGTTGTCTGAGGGAAGCCAAAAGCATGCAAGCCTGCAGAAAAGCATTGAAAAAGCTAAAATTGGCCGATGTGAAACGGTAAGTTTGTGTCTATAGATTCTTTTAATAATGGCAATTCTACATATTAGAGTAAGGACACAGAGCTTCCTGTGAGGAGGATGCATTTCTACCAGAAGAAAAGGAGATCATAGCCAAGGATATGAACGTTTGACCCAGTAGGATTCACTAATTGTGAGTCTAGATTTTGTTATTATTATATATGGTAGCATAGCATAGAAACATAAACCCTAGAGCCAGACTGCCTGGGTTTGAAAGTCTCCTAAATTCTGTTTTCACTTTTCTCTGTTGCAAAATGGGGAATAATAAAATCTATTATACTTCATTGGGTTACTGTATGGATTAAACTAGTTAATATTTGCAAAGCCCCTTGAGGAGGACCTGGTACATGGTAAGCCCTGTATAAATGTTTCTGTAAATTTTTAAGAGTCTTTTAAAAAAAATTGTATAGAACAAACTGAAAACCATCAACATAGTATCTTTGTGGCCCTGTAATATTTAAAAATTTTTAAAATAAATATTGACCTTTTTTTTTAAAGTGCAATATTTTTCTAAGTATTAGGTTAGAGATTTTAAAAAATCATTTTACTTTCTATTTTCATCATTATCTGAACTATAGACTTATGACTTTAAAAAATATTGAAGATCGTGCAGCACACCAACATGGCACAAGTATACATATGTAACAAACCTGCACGTTATGCACATGTACCCTACAACTTAAAGTATAATAATAATAAACAAATTAAAAAAAAAAATATTGAAGATCAACATGAGCCACTAAGCATTTCATCTGGGCCTCTATTTGTATCACTTGATTGGGAAAGAAAGCAACTGGAAAACTTGTCACATAGTAGAAAGGGATATAGCAAAGCTTTACAGTGGCTTTATGCTTTCAAAGTTATTTCACATATATTGTTTTATGTGAATCATCAGCACAATCACAGATAGGAATTGGAGAATAGTCGTTTCTAAAGAATATTCAAGGAAAAGTAAATTCTGGGCATAACCTGAAGCTGTTCTATTTCTTCCTCAGTTGACAATAGCAACTACCACTTTATTTGATCCTTTTGTTTGTTTTTTTAAACACTGGCAATAACTTGTAGAACCACCTTCAACTAATGGTGACATACACTTGCTTGAAGTTGTCAGCCAGTCTACTGTTAATCCACTGAAACAAGTACATCTTGCAGGGAAAAACCCATCAGCAAACATAGTTGCCGCCTGCAGATATCAGAAGAGCTTAATGGTTCAGAAATGTTCCTAAGAAAGATGAAGTCTTGTGCTCATCCTGATCTTACCAGCCAGGACTTTTCAGAACTACCTAGCGCCTATCTGCTAGATATTATTCTTGATGATGGTGGTGATCCTGCTGTTGGTAAAGAAGAAAAATAGCTAACATGTGTATTCTGCTTACTCTGAGCCAGGCAACTACTGTTCTAAATGCATTTTGTGTATTTATTGAATCCTACCAGCAGTCTAGGGAGGTGGCTACCGTTACTGTCTCCATTTTGCTTTTTGAGGAACTGGAGGCACAAACAGGTTAAATAATTTGGCAAAGATCTCAATGATAGTGACTGTCTAAGATTGTTTCAATGCGTGATACCTGGAGAACTATCATTGTATTCACAATGGATGTTCACCACTCTGCTTCTCCTGTCTTTTTTTCTCCTCTTGATTTTGTTTTGTTTTGTTTTGTTTTTTGGTTTGTGTTTTAGAGATGGAGTATCTCTGTATTGCCCAGGCTGCCCTTGAACTCCTGGGCTCAAGTGATCCCCCTGCCTCAGCCTCCTGAGTATCCGGTACTACAGGCAGGCGCCACCACACTTGGTGACAGTGTTCCTTTTGAAGCATGTATAATTTGGGTATTGATGGCAAATAATGACTTATCTTCTTATATTCTAGTTATTTTAAAATCTCCCCTGAGCTGTGAAGTATGATATACACTAACCATGTGTGGCTATTTATATTTAAATAAAAATTAGCTACAGTTAAATTTAGTTTCTCAGTCATAGTAGCCACATTGCATATATTGAGTAGCCACATGTGGCTAGTGGGTCTTGCAGTGAAGAGTGCAGATCTAGAAAGTTTTCCTCACTGCTGAGAGTTCTGTTGGGGCGTGCTGCTTCTGAGCGTGCTGCTCTGTATACGCAGTCTCTTGTACAAATGCTAGCAAAGGAACTGTCTTCGCTTTGGAACCAAACGAAACAGCTAAAAGCAAAGTAGAAAAATACAAATAAAAAATATAAGGTAGTTGGGAACCTTACAAGTCGTGTTAAGCAGTTTGAACTTTACTTGATTTTGCCTCGGATTTATCCTATGATTCTGTACTATAATCTTTGCGAACATTTGGTTTTTGTTTGGGCTTTTCAGGTTTCAGAAATACAAAATGAATACTTATAGCACTATGACTTCCACCTGCTAGTGAGAAATATGGCTAGACATTTCAAATGGTTTTTATTGGATTATATTGTATTTTGAAGCTTTATTCTGGTTTACCTTTAAAGAATAGGTAGTGGGAGGCCTCAAGCTACAATTGTGTTATTTCTTTAAATGTATATAAAATATTAAGGATATATTAAAATATTCTTAAAAATTGAAAAATTGTCTAGAACACTGTTAAAGATAATTGTATAATGATCAATGTTGTCTTAAAATGTTACTTACATATGTAGCCTTGTGAAACTACTCAAAAAGTAGTATAATTTTTTTCTCTAACATACGATGACATGGTCATCTTAGAGTTCTAACATGAACCTCTCACCTATTTGTGAGCATTCTATTCTGCATATTAACTCCCATTTAGTTATTCAATATATATTAAAGATGCTTGAGATTTCAGGAAAGATGAGAATTGAGCTTGTTCTTATACTGTGACTATCTGTGTGTGTATGCTTATATATATAATATCAAAAGTCTAATGCACATTATTTATGAGAAATAAAATGAAATTGTTATAAAATGTATTACCTTACAACATACAGAATTTTGTCTTAATTGAACATAAAACTATTTGGAATGCAGGAAGAGCGAACCAGGCTAGCAAAAGAGCTTTCATCACTTCGAGACCAAAGGGAACAGCTAAAGGCAGAAGTAGAAAAATACAAAGATTGTGATCCACAAGTCGTGGAAGAAATACGTAAGTTTGTATCATATCTTAGGGGTCTTTAACTTTGATAATGAAAAAGACTTTATATTTCTAGTTGCCTGCTAACCATTCTCCATATACATGAGAAAATAAAACCAGTTAAGATAGTATTCTGTTTGTAGTACTCTAATTTTGTATTTGTAACATAGTAGGAAAATATTGCTTTAGTATCGCCATTAAGAAGTCTTAATGTGCCGGGCATGTTGGCTTATGCCTGTAATCCCAGCACTTTGGGAGGCTGAGATCGGTGGATTGCTTGAGCTCAGGAGTTCAAGACTAGCCTGGCCAACATAGTGAAATCCCATCTCTACCAAAAAAACCACAAAAATTAGCCAAGCGTGGTGACACATGCCTGTAGTCCCAGCTACTTGGGAGGCTGGGATGGGAGAATCCCTCAAGCCCAGGAGGTTGAAGCTGCAGTGTGCTATACGTGCCATTGCACTCCAGCCTGGGTGACAAAGTAGGACTCTGTCTCCAAAAAAAAAAAAAAAGTCTTAATGTTAGAGCATTGAACAGTGACAACTTTGAAATTATAAGCATTTTAAAATTAAGGAAGATGTGTGGGATAGAAGGATAAAGACATAAAATACAAGCTTAGAGAACTGAGGAGTCAGAAAAAAAGCTAATTTGGACTGAAGAACTTTGATTCTGTAAAGAAATCTGTCATTATCTTCTCGGAAAAATGATACCATAAGTAGAAGAGTTTGCAAGTTGCAGAAAATCAGTCTGTACATTGAGTTGCCTTTTAAATATACCAGTGATTTTTTTCCTTCTTTTAAACCAGAGTCCCCAGAGCTTTGTTTTAAATAATGTTTATATATTTTTTAAAAGATAGAAATGTGAATATTTGAGGAGATAAAAGAGTATATTATAAAGACAAAGCATTTAATTACTTGGGAAAATATAACTTTTTAAATATTTTTCTGTCTTAGCCTGTCTTATGTTTAGGAAACTGTACCAAGTGAAACTTACAGAAAAGCTGATACTATAGTGTGTGATAGAAGGCTTTGAAAGACATGGAAAATATTTGGTATGTTAAAATTAACCTGAGGATAGTTTGATTGCAACTAAGCTGGCCTAGTCCTTGGCAGTGGCCTTTACAATTAAAGAATTTTTAAGCAGTTCAGTTAGTGTAAATCTGAAGTTAAACTTCATATTAGAGACAGGTCGCTGCTTTGCACAACTCCAGGAGGCACCATTCACATATATGGAGTACATCGCCTAGATGGTGAAATGTAGTGCCACTGGTTCAGCTGATTACCCTGGGTGATTTTCAAAGAGAGGCGGAGGTAGAATAACTCCCTGAGCCAGTCATTCTCTGTAAATTAAGTATTTGGGGAAACATGTCAGTTCTTTTATGCTGACCACAGATTCATTTGTCATCATCCTGCAGAAGAAAGTGCTAATCAAATCTACACCTACAAAAATAACCACCTTAATCTGTTTGAAAGTTTTAACTAATACCAGATGATCCTCAGTGAGCACAAGCACATCACAGCAGGAGAGTACCTCACAGGTAGAAGGTTACTACTAGGAAGCTAGGCCTGCATATGATTCATCTTCAAAAGGAAACAGACTGCTTGTTCAGGAGGACGTAGAACGTTGTGTACCTTATCTAGAGCACCTTCTCATTCTCTTGAAAGAGAACTTCAAGCACAGTTGCTTAATGAGGTTGAATACTTTCAGGTGATTTATTTTCAGGATAGCATGACTGTGCCCTCTAGCAGTTCATCATGAAAAATCTGACTTTCCACAATAACCAAATCTGACCCTTCATTTACTCTTTCTTGCCTTTTTTCCTGATTTCAGTTTTATGTGATTCTTGTACTTGGTGTACTACCTCTTTGCTTACCTGTTTCATTCTCTTTTATGTCTAGGACCTACAACTCTTAGGTATATTCAAAAAGACGCAAGCTTTTCCACTCCATGGTCCCTATTGTACTGCCACAGCTATTTCCTTGGACAGGTGACCCTCACTGACATCACCTCCAATTGTCTCCCCAGTCCTTTTCTTAATGTTGATACATTCTGCCCACTCAGGAATGAATAAAACCCTTATTTAGGCTTACTAAACTACTGTAACTTACAATGATAGTGACCCTGAGCCAGTGGATCACATTAAGGTTCAGGAAATTAACAGGGAATTGTGCCAGACCGATTCATGAAGTGGGGAAAACTTGTATTGTAGGCATGTTAATTTAAGATGTTGCCATTCCTTGTAGGTCTGATTCAAGTAGCACTTTTGGCAAACACATCACCTCTTAGGTAATAAAACTTCAGAAAAGAAGTTCAGGGTATACAAAGGATGGTGAACTTTCTGGAGGGTGGAATAACACAGTTGAGGAAGAGGCAGCAACTGAAATTTTAAACTGGTTGCCTGCATTCTGCTATCAATTTTAACCCTTGAATTTATAACTTTGGTAATTTATTTCCCAACCCAAGGAAAACATGCCATTGTGAATGAGTATTACAGTATATGAGGTCTCACTGAGAGAACAAACCTGAAATTTTCTGGTTTTCAGTGAGATTTTTATATATTTTTTTTATTTTTTATTTTTTTGGAGACTGGGCCTTGCTCTGTCTCCCAGGCTGAAGTGCAATGCATGATCAGGGCTCACTGTAGCCTCAACCCCCCAAGCTCAAGTCGTTCTCCTACCTCAGCTTCCCAAGTAACTGAGACTACAGGCACGTGCCACCACATCCAGCTAGTTTACTTTTAATTTTATTTTTTAAAGAGATGGTGTCTCGCTGTATTGTCCAGCTGGTTTCGAACTCCTGGCCTCAAGCAGTTGTCTCCCTTTGGCCTCCCAAAGTGCTGGAATTATAGGTGTGATTCACCATGCTTGGCCTTTATCATTTTTCATCAACATCAGACTAGGTTATCTTTTAATAGTTATTTATGCAACCATGTAAATATGGATCCTGGAGAACTTGTAATGGAGTCTATTAGAGATATATTAATTTTTGACTGGGGAATGAGAGAGTAAGAATCCTTCCTTCCTGGCTTTGTGCATTTTTACAAATTTATGAAAGATTATCATCTTTTTTGCCAGACACAGTGGCTCATGCCTGTAATCCCAGCACTTTGGGAGGCCAAGGCAGTAAGATAGCTTTAGGCTAGGAGTTTGAGATTAGCCTGGGCAAGAGAGAGAGACCCTATCTCTACAAACAATTTAAAATTAGCTGGTCAGGCCGGGCGCGGTGGCTCAAGCCTGTAATCCCAGCACTTTGGGAGGCCGAGATGGGCGGATCACGAGATCAGGAGATCGAGACCATCCTGGCTAACCCGGTGAAACCCTGTCTCTACTAAAAAATACAAAAAAAAAAAAAAAAAAGAGCCGGGCGAGGTGGCGGGCGCCTGTAGTCCCAGCTACTCGGGAGGCTGAGGCAGGAGAATGGCGTAAACCCGGGAGGCGGAGCTTGCAGTGAGCTGAGATCCGGCCACTGTACTCCAGCCTGGGCGACAGAGCGAGACTCCGTCTCAAAAAAAAAAACAAAAAACAAAAAAAAAAACAAACATAAAATTAGCTGGTCAGGCTGGCATGCACTGTAGTCAAGTTTTCTTCCTCCAGTTTTATTACCTTTCTACTTGAGAGGCTGAGATGGGAAGATTGCTTGCACCCAGTAGTTCAAGGCTACAGTGAGCTAGGGTCGTGCCACTATATTCCAGCCTGGGCAACAGAGTGAGACCCTGTCTCTTGAAAAAGGATTAACATCTAGCAAGATAAAATTCATTATGTCTGGCATATAAGCAAAGACTACCAGGCCTGGAGAGAAGTGGGAAAACATGATCTATAATGAGCAGAATACTCCATCAATCAAAATTGACCCAGAAATTAGGATCAGAAGACCAGAACATTTAAAAAGTTATTATAACTGTATTCCATATGTTCAAAAAGTTAAGTGGAAATAGAGAAGATATAAAAAAGACCCAGGTCAAACTTTTGGACATGAAAAACTACAATGTCTAACCTGAAAAATATACTATGGTGAATTACCAGCAGATTAAATTTTGCAGAAGAAAGAATTGGTGTTAGTTGAAGATACAGCAATAGAAACATCCAAAATGAAACACAGAAAATAAAGAATTTTAAAAATACTAAAATGGGGCCAGGCGCAGTGGCTCACTCCTATAATTCCAGCACTTTGGGAGGTTAAGGTGGGTGGATCACTTGAGCCCAGGAGTTCGAGGCCAGCCTGGACAGCATATGGAGTCCTTGACTCATGTATAAATTAAAAACTTTAAAAATATGAAAATGGCATCTGTGAGCCTTAAGACAATTTCAAGGGACCTAATAAAGGTATGATTACAGTCCCAAATGGAGTATGTTTTGGTGGGAGGAGAGGTTGCTGAGCCAGAAAAATATCTGAAGAAATAAAAGCTAAAGTTTAAAGTTTTTCAAATTTGATGAAAAGTATAAACCCACAAATCCAAAAAATTTAAATATTTAAGTAGTAGATGCCAGTGATCCCCTTATCGCTAAATTTAGAGAACTTCTTAAGACTTTAACCTCTACTCACCCCAAATCTCCATTCCTCAATGAAATTGTTTTTAAAATGCACTTTTTGATAATGAGGGGTTTCATGGGATTTCAGCTATCATGTTAGTGCAGAACAGATTATACTGGATTAAAGGCTTATGAGTTTCACAAATTGATTTTAATAGGATTTGGTTCTTAGTAGCATGGCTATAGCCCCCCCCCCCCATATTATATCACTCAAGCTTATCTCTAAGTCTGTCATGATTTATTCAGAGAATAATTTGGTGACTGTAGCCACAACCATTTGTTCATATGGGGCATGGCTATGTATTCTCTTATTTCTCAGTAACATCCGTGAGAAATAATTTTTATTTATGCCAGTTGAATTATATCATTAAGCAAGTATTTAGAAGATTAATTGCTTTGGAGGCAGAGGCAGGCAGATCACTAGGGGTCAGGAGTTTGAGACCAGCCTGGCCAAGTTGGTGAAATGCTGTTTCTATTAAAAATACAAAAATTAGCCGGGCATGGTGGCACATACCTGTAATCCCAACTACTCTGGACGCTGAGACAGGAGAATCGCTTGAACCGGGGAGAAGAAGGCTGCAGTGAACCAACATCACACACTGCGCTCCATCCTGGGTGACAGAGCGAAAACAGTCTCAAAACAACAACAACAACAATAACAAAATTAATTGCAATATCCAAGAAGTGATATTTACAAGCAACAATTCTTTAAACAATTTTTTAATTTAGCTATTCTGACCATTATTCAAATGTGACCAGAGAAAACATGTTAGTAGAAATTAAATTCCCACAAAAATACTTGAAAATATCTTAGAGGTACTTAAGTAATTTTCTGAGAAATAAATACCAGGATGACAGTAAAAAGGTGGAGTAAGGACTTCTGAAACTTTGCCCTTTCAGAAAACTTGCAAAAATTGTTGTAGTCAACTTTTTCAGACCTCTGGAAATTAACCAAAGGCTTACAGGAGCCTACTGAGGAAAATTAGCAGACTCTTGAGTAAGAATAATGAGCTTTGTGGTATTGAATTTGCCTATTCTCATTTCCCACCCTCACCTCAGCAGTGACCTTGAAGGATAACAACCTTGCATTCCTACTGTCTAGGGGAGCAAAATGCAGCTGGAGCTCTATAAGAGCTTTGATCCCAAAGAATTGTCATTATTTACATGTTTGGTGGTTCCCTGGAGGACACCAATAGGAAAGACTGTTTTTGTTTGATCTGGCCTGGGGTATGCCCAGTGCTAAAATCCTCTCTGTGGGGAGTGTTTGTCTATAACAATTACAAACAAATAAAGAAGTTAAAATTACAAATAATTTTAACTTCTCAGTTAATCATTGTTGATGAATAACAGTTGTGGCAAACAGTAGACTAATCAAAAAGCTTAAAAGGGCCAAGTGCAGTGGTTTATGCCCATAATCCTAACACTTTGGGAAGATTGCTTGAGCCAAGAGTTCAAAACCAATATGAAAATGGCAAACTCTATCTCTATAAATAATTTAAAAATTAGGCATGGTGGCATGTGCCTGTAGTACTAGCTACTCAGGAGGCTGAGGTGGGAGGATCACTTGAGCCCAGGAAATCAAGACTGCAGTGAGCCATGATCATGCCACTGTGCTCTAGCTTGGGTGACAGAGTGAGACCCTTCTAAAAAAAAAAGGAAAAACTAAATAATATGTTCATGAGAGCCTTGAAGAGCAACATATTCCTGAAACTATAGAAGACCTACATGCAAGTAGGGTTGTTCACATTCTCAGTAAAGACCTGGGACGGTCCCCACATTTAGCTGACCTTGATGCTCTGTGCAAGCAAGAAGCGAAGAGTAGGTCAGAGTTATAAACTGCCTTACTGAGAACGCATGTCCCAGCACACACAAACCCTTAGGCAAAGACGGCTGAGCCCTTTGGCAAAGACAGCCTCTTCATAGAGGTTTAGTCCAAGCATTTAAGGAAATCTTTGTTCAATTAATAGCTTGACCACTAAGCTAACCAAGTAGAGACTTCAGTGGCCATGCTTAAGAACATGGACTTTACAGATTTAGTTCAGGAAAATTACTAAACAAATTGTAACAACTTATTACAAGCAGCAATCCTGGGGAGTGGGGAGAATCTGCTTTCTAGGGTTGCTATTTTTTTTATTTGTGTGTGTGTGTGTGTGTGTGTGTGTGTGTGTATATATATATATATATATTTTTTTTTTTGAGACAGTCTTGCTCTGTCACCCAAGCTGGAGTGCAGTGGCATGATCTTGGCTCACTACAACCTCTGCCTCCCAGGTTCAAGTGATTCTCGTGCCTCAGCCTCCGAAGTAGCTGGGATTACAGGCACCCTATATTATTTTTTAAATTAATTATTACTCTTTTTTTTTTTTTTTTTGAGACATTCTCACTCTGTCGCCTCAGCTGGAGTGCAGTGGCATGATCATGACTTGGTGCAGCCTCAACCTCCTGGGCTCAAGCAATCCTCCTGCCTCAGTCCCCTGAGTAGCTAGAACTACAAGCACATGCCACCATGCTGAGCTAATGTTTGTATTTTTTGTGGAGACAAGATTTCACCATGTTACTCAGGCTAACATTATTTTAAATGCCCAGTTTTGCAACAAAAAGATTGCAAGACATACAAAGCAATAAAATATGGCTCACACACTGGAATAAAAATGTTTCAGTGGAAACTGTTTTCAATGGAAACTATTCCTGAGAAAGCCCACGTGTTGGACTTACTAGACAAAGACACTTCAAATATGTTCAAGAGAAATGAAGAACAAGAAAATAAAAACCAAAAATTGGTTCTTTTTTTTTTTTTTTCAGGTGGATTCTTGCTCTGTCACCAGGCTGGTGTGCAGTGGCATGATCTCAGCTCACTGCAACCTCTGCCTCCTGGGTTCAAGCAATTCTCCTGCCTCAGCCTCCTGAGTAGCTAAGACTACAGGCACGCAGCACCATGCCCAGCTTTTTTTTGGTGTTTTTAGTAGAGACGAGGTTTCACCATGTTGGCCAGGGTGGTCTCAATGTCTTGACTTCGTGATTTGCCCGCCTCACCTCCCAAAGTGCTGGGATTACAGGTGTGAGCCACTGCGCATGGCTGTTTTTTTTTTTTTTTTTTGAAACGGAGTTTTGCTCTTGTGGGAGTACAATGGTGCGATCTTGGCTCACTATAACCTCCATCTCCCTTGTTCAAGCAATTCTCCTGCCTCAGCCTCCTGAGTAGCTGAGACTACAGGCACACGCCACCATGCCCAGCTTCTTTTTTGTATTTTTAGTAGAGACAGGATTTTGCCATGTTGGCCAGGCTTGTCTCAAACCCCTGACCTCTGGTGATCTGCCCGCCTCAGCCTCCAGAAGTGCTAGGATTACAGGCATGAGCCACCACACGCGACCCAAAAATTGGTTCTTTAAGTAGATCACAAAGTAGACACACTTTTAGCTAGATGAAAGAGAAATAGAAAAAAATTAGTAGCTGGGACTCGAAGTGTGCACCACTACACCTGGCTAATTTTTTTTTTCATTATCTTTTGTAGAAATGGGGTCCCACTATGTTGGCTAGACTGGTCTCAAACTCCTGGACTCAAGCAGTCCTCCTGCCTCAGCCTCCCAAAGTGCTAGGAATTCAGGCGTGAGCTCTTGCACCCGGCTGAAACACAATATTATTAAGGAAATACTCCCCAAATTGATCTACTGATTCAATGCTATACTGATCAAAATTTCAGCTGCTTTTTTGCAGAAATTGGTAAACTGATCTTAAGTTTCATATGGAAATGCAAGAGATACAGAATAGTCAAAAGAATCTTGAAAAAGAACAAAGTTACAGACTCAAATTTTCCAATTTCAAAACTTACTATAAGACTACAGTTATCAAGACAGTATGGTAGTGGTATAAGAATAGACATTTACACCTTGGGAGGCCGAGGCGGGCGGATCACGAGGTCAGGAGATCAAGACCCTCCTGGCTAACATGGTGAAACCCCGTCTGTACTAAAAATATAAAAAATTAGCCGGGCATGGTGGTAGGTGCCTGTAGTCCCAGCTACTCGGGAGGCTGAGGCAGGAGAATGGTGTGAACCCGGGGGGCGGAGGTTGCAGTGAGCCGAGATCACGTTACTGCACTCCAGCCTGGGCAACAGAGTGAGACTCCATCTCAAAAAAAAAAAAAAAAAAAAAAGAATACACATATAGATTAATGGAATCAGGAGTCCAGAAATAAACCCAATTGATTTTCAACAAAGGTGCCAAGACCATGGAATCAGGAAAGAAATCATGTTTTCAGCTAATGGTATTTGGCACAACTGGATATCCACATGCAAATGAATTAATCTGAACCCCCACCTTACATCAAAAAAATTAACTCAAATGGATCAAAGACCTATATGGAAGAGCTAAAACTGTAAAACTCTTAGAAGAAAACAGATTTATATTTCTTTATCCTTGGGTTAAGCAACAGTTCCTTGAATACGACACCAAAAGCAGGAACAACCACAGAAAAAGTAGATAAATGGACTTCATCAAAATTAAAAATTTTTTTACAATATCAAGAAAGTAAAAAGAGGCTGGGCACCGTGGCTCACACCTGTAATCTCAGCACTTTGGGAGGGCAAGGCGGGCGGATCATGTGAGGCCAGGAATTAGAGACCAGCCTGGCCAACATGGTGAAACCCCGTCTCTACTAAAAATACAAAAATTAGTCGTGGTGGCACACACCTATAATCCCAGCTATTCGGGAGGCTGAGGCAGGAGAATCACTTGAACCAGGAAGGCAGAGGTTGCAGTGAGCTGAGATTGCACCACTACACTCCAGCCTGGGTGATAGAGAGAGACTCCATCACAAAAAGAAAAGTGAAAAGTGAACTCAGGATGGAAGAAAATATTCACAAGTTTTGTATCTGACAAGTGCCTAGTATCCAAAATATATAAAGAACTCATAATACAACAATAAAAAGACAACCCAATTGAAAAATGAGCAAAGGATATGAACAGACACTTCTCCCAATAAGATACACAGATGACCAATAAGCACATGAAAAGATGCACAAAATCATTAGGAAATGCAAATCAGAACCCCAGTGAGATACTACTTCACACTTGTATTAGTCTGTTTTTACACTGCTGATAAAGACATACCTGAAACTTGGCAATTTACAAAAGAAAGAGGTTTATTGGACTTACAGTGCCACGTGTTTGGGGAAACCTCAAAATCATGGTGGAAGGTGAAAGGTATGTCTCACATGATGGCAGACAAGAGAAGAGAGCTTGTGCAGGGAAACTCCCATTTTTAAAGCCATCAGATCTTGTGAGACTCATTCACTATCATGAGAACAGTGCAGGAAAGACCCGCCCCCATAATTCAATCCCTTCCCACTGGGGTCCTCTCACAATGCCTGGGAATTGTGGGAGTTACAATTCAAGATGAGATTTGAGTGGGGACACAGCCAAACCATATCAACACCCATTAGGATAGCTATAATGTAAAAACAGAAAATAATGAGGCTGGGTGCGGTGGCTCACACCTGTAATCCCAGCACTTTGGGAGGCCAAGGCAGGCGGATCACCTGAGGTCGGGACTTGGAGACCAGCCTGACCAACATGGTGAAACCCCATCTCTACTAAAAATACAAAATTAGCTGGGCGTGGTGGCGTACGCCTGTAATCCCAGCTACTCTGGAGGCTGAGGCAGGAGAATTGCTTGAACCTGGGAGGCGGAAGTTGCAGTGAGCCGAGACCACACTATTGCATTCCACCCTGAGCAACAAGAGCAAAACTCCGTCTCAAAAAAAAATAGAAAATAATAAGTGATGAGGATGTGGAGAGACTGGATCTCTTAGATTGCTGGTGGTATTATAAAGTGGTGCTACCACTTTGGCAAACAATTTATCTCTTCCCCAAATATATACCCAAGATGATTGAAAACATGTTCACACAAAAATTATTATTCGTATTAGCAGAAACAACCCAAATGTCCATCAGCTGATGAATGGATAAGCAAATTGTAAAATAGTACTTAGCTTAAAAAAGAATGAGGTGTTGATACATGAATGAACCTTGAAAACATTGTGTTAAGTGAGAGAGGCCAGACCTAAAAGACCACATATTGTGTGTTTCGTTCATATGAAATGTACACAAAAGGGAAATCCATAGAGAAGAGACAGCAACTAGGTTAGTAGTTGCCAGGGGACGGAGGGAGAAGGAATGTGGAGTGAGTGCTAAGGGGCACAAAGGTTTTTTTTTGGGTGATGAAAAAATGTTCTGGAGTTAAATAGTAGTAATGGTTGTACAATTTTGTGAATATCATAAAAACCACTGAAGGTCAGGCATCGTGTCCCATACCTGTAATCCTAGCACTTTAGGAGGCCAAGATGGGGAGGATCACTTGAGGCCAGGAGTTGGAGACCAACCTGGGCAACATAGCAGAATATCTTGTAGAGATAGGGGGTCTCTACAAGAAATAAAAAAAAATGAGCTGGGCATGGTGGCGCATGCCTGTAGTCTCAGCTGCTCAGAAAACTGAGGCAAGAGGATTGCTTAAGCCCAGGAGTTTGAGGCTACAGTGAGCTATGATTACACCACTGCACTCCAGCTAGGGAGACAGAGTGAGACCCAGTCCCTAAATAAGTAAATAAATAAAAATTACTGAATTTTATAGTTTAGTATGCTGAATTTTGTAACATATAAATTATCTTTCAATTTAAAATGCCATCATTTTAAGTAATAGTTAATGTCCCATTAATCATGGCACTGTTACGTGCTGTGCAGATTAACTTGAAGTACATAATATACATACAGATACATTTGGTAGCACGATGTGTATTCCTTCCTTCTATGTGACTACTTTCTTATCACTAAAATTTTTTTTAGAGTCACACTTATTGTGGTCTTATAATGCCTGTATAGTAAAATTCTTATTACATTTAACTTGTATTTTGGTATGGTGAGTTCTTTGAAAAGCATCTCATTTAAACTTACATGTTATCTTTAAAGAAGCAAGTACAATGATGATGGACACTTAGGAAAGGGAAATTGTTCACTTTGACTTTCCATTAATTACTAATATTACTGCAGCTCCCTAAATTTCCTTAGGAATTTGCAAGAGTTTGTAAAATACAATATTATGTCACTATTTCAGCTTTTTTCATAGCCATTTTATATATAAATTTTATAAAAGTTTTGTTCATATGAAAAAATATAAATGTACACATAGCTAAAGATAATTTTATATATATAAATACATTTCATTTTATATATATAATTTTTTTTTCAGGCCAAGCAAATAAAGTAGCCAAAGAAGCTGCTAACAGATGGACTGGTATGTACCATAATAATACTGATAAATAAACTGTAGTTAAACTCCCTTCACACTTACTGTGATGTGAAATTCAGATACCTTGTGCTGGCTTTGTTCAAGAAAGGATATTTCTGAAAAATGTATGCATTACTCAGATGTTTACATATTAAATCATTTCAGTTATTTAAGGTTATTTTTTATAATCTTATGAGTCATTTTGTAAAGTATAAGATATTTTTGTAAAACTAATGATTGCTTCCAGTTTAACTTTTGTACAACTTTTCCCAAGGTAAGTCACTTGGGCTAATAACTTAACTTTCATATATATTAATGTAAGATACACTTTAAGATAATGGAATCTTAAAGATTTATATTCTCGCTAATAATAATAATAGCTAAGGTTTGTTGAGGACTGACTATATGCCAGTTATTGTAATGTCTATGGTTCATTCTCATTTTATCTCCATGATAATCTTGTGAGGTAGATATGATTATTATCCCTGATTTAGGAGACAAAACTAAGACCCTCAGGAGTCCAAGGCCACACATTAGTCAGACAGCAGAACAGGAATTAGAATCCAGCTTTTTTGGCTGGACTTAAAGTGACTGTGTTTAGTCAAAGGCGATTAGTCACTGGAAGAACAGACGCTGGAGCCAGGTTTCTCTGACTCCCTGTCCAGGCCTCTGTTTCACACAAAAAAATAAGAATTATTTTTTTCCTACTCTATTTTATAATTAAATAGATTGGTAAAATCAATATTATTGGCCTTTAGGGTTTTTTTTTTTTTTCTGAAATTGCAGTTTTATTTATTACAAAGTTATTTCTTAAGTAAGGTAATGCTTTAGTGACAAGAATAGAGGAGGGTACAAAAGCAAACTGACATAAAAGAGAATAATGAAATAAGTGTCCCACAAAGTGTAAATAAATATGGATTTTTAGGTTAAAAATAAGACAGAAATCCAAGGTGATTTCCCCCAGTATTTTCAACAAAGAGGCTCAGCACACAGTAGGCACAGGCAGCATGTGTGTGTAGTGGGAGGAACGTGGCTTTGAAAAGAATCCAAGCTGTTCTCCTTACTTGCTGTGTGACCTCTTGACCCCCTCTCAGCCTGCTTCCTCATCTGTTCATTGTGGATAAATAATACCTACCTCCCATTTTGGGAGGATTAAATAAGACAGTTTGTAAGCCCTTCAGCACCATGTTGGACACTTAGATAAATACTCCTCTTTTCCTTTTCTTCTCTTAAAAAAGTTCATGATTTCCAATTGATCATATACTTCCAAAATTATAATTGGAAAAACATTTGGAATGGCTTTTTTTTTCCCTATCCTATTAGCTACAGAAGAACCTGGGACTTTTAAAACCATGAGGAAGAAAGATATTTTTAGAATAGCAGAAACAGCTGTTAAGAACCATATTTCCATTTAAAGTTACAGCTTACTCCTTCCAGCTTCCAGCATAAACATGTGTTATGAAAAGACGGAGATAAGAGATAAAGCATCACACCTCAGAAAACCGCCACCTTCACAACAAACAAAAAGAAAACAGTAATAAAATGAGAATTATTTTTTTCCTAGTCTATTTTAGAATTAGGTAGATTGGTAAAATCAATGTAATTGGCCTTTAGTTTTTTTTTTTTGTTTCTTTTTTTTAATGAAATCGCAATCTTATTTATCATATAGCTATTAAAGTTTGATTTAATATTCATATTAAAATTATCATATAGAAAGAAAGTTTGCTTTCTTTTTACTTAAAAAAGCCCTGGCCGGGCGTGGTGGCTCATGCCGGTAATCCCAGCACTTTGGGAGGCCAAGGCAGGAGGATCACTTGAGGTCAGGAGTTCAAGACCAGCCTGGCCAACATGATGAAACCCTGTCTCTACTAAAAATACAAAAATTAGCCAGACATGGTGGCACACACCTGTAACACTAGCTACTCAGGAGGCTGAGGTAGGAGAATTGCTTGAACCCAGAAGGCAGAGGTTGCAGTGAGCTGAGATCATGCCACTGTACTCCAGCCTGGGCAAGAGTGAGACACTGTCTCAAGAAAAAAAAAGGTCCTTAAAAATGTATCTGGAATTGAGAATATATACTGTTCAACAATTCCGTATCTCAGTTCTATAGGATGAGAGATTACCTCAGAGTCTAAGTATAGAAATGTCACATCTAAATGTTTGGTGACATTAAATACACTTTAAGTGTGATTTCAATTATATCATATGAAACCTTGCTTAATAATTAAGATGGTGAGGTTTTTGTAAACACATATGAGAGGCATCTTAATGAGTGAAGAGGGATAGGTGTTGCCAGGGCCTAACCTAGATTCATTGCAAATGATATTGCTCATCCTATTCCTATAGGTATCTTCGCTGTGCCACCGTATAAATCAAACAGCCTTAAGGTTGTTTGTTTAAAATAAAAAAATTATTCTATATCCATTTATAAAAATTTCTACATTAAATAGGGAAATTATTTGACAGAGAATGAACTATCAAGATTGTCAGTGACATTATCTTGAAGGCTGACATCCAGTGGCCCAAAGAAATGTTTAATCAGAGTCTTCTTTGAATTGGTCCAGTAGGCATAGTTGTGGAGAGGTTTTTATTTGTTCTTTTTCTTGCTTTTAACCTTTAAATGTTTATAATGAAATGGTTTCTTATCCTTCTATAAATCAGGAAATCCTTCCTGTAGAGGCTATTCAGTAGTCTTACCCTGATGCCTCATTCTCTTTTCTGATCCAGGTTTGAAGTTGATTCCCTGCAAGCTTCCTACATTGTTGTATCTGTTCTCTCATTTCCTAGAAATCTTTCTGTATTCATGAAGCCTATCCTGTAAGCTGTACACATAAGACTTGGCCTTTTCTCTCTGAGACACCTATCACTTTATAATTGTTTAGTAATAAATTATTATTTTGTCTCTCTTGTGTCAACTTGAAGGCATAGGTTCTTCACATTCTGTAATATCTGCAGTACACCTGATACTTGTCTTATGTAGCAGCAGACCCTCTATAACATTTGGGTGTGATTAGCAAGAATGTACTGGTTGGGCAGAGACTGGTAAAAATTATCCTGGAATACCTTATGGTGCTATTTTAACATTCTCTCTTAGGTTGTTGTGAAAAGTAAAGATTCATTTTAGATTGTTACAGAGGGTAAAGTTCATTTTAATATCTGTTGACATTCCATAACACTTTAATTGAAAGAAATTAATTTTGTTAACATTATTCTATTTGATGCAGTAGTATTCTCCATAAAATTCATTCCAGAAATGTGCTTATCATTATTTGATACTTGGAATTAAACTTCCATAGAAAAAATATTTTAAAAAGTGATCAAACTCTATGTATTAGTTTTCTAGAGATGCCAGAACAAAGTATCACAGATAGGGTGGCTTAAACAACAAATTTTTCTGACCATCCTGGAGAATCAAATTTCAAGATCAAGATGTTGGCAGGTTTGGTTTCTTCTGTAGGTCTTCCTTCTCACTGTGTCCTCTCACAATCTTTCCTGTGTCTCTCAGTGTGTTCACATTTCCCGTTTTTTGGTTTTTTTTTTTGAAATGGAGTCTTGCTATGTTGCCCAAGCTGTAGTACAGTGGCGCAGTCTCAGCTCACTGCAACCTCCACCTCCCTGGTTCAAGCAATTTGCCTGCCTCAGCCTCCTGAATAGCTGGGATTACAGGTGCACACCACCAGACCCGGCTAATTATTTTTGTATTTTTAGTAGAGATGGGGTTTCACCATGTTGGCCAGACTGGTCTCTCAAACTCCTGACCTTAGGCAATCTGCCCGCCTCGGCCCCCACAGAGTGCTGGGATTACAGGCGTGAGCCACTGCACCCAGCCAATCCTTTTCCTTTCTCTTTTTGCTTTTTTTTTTTTTTTTAAAGACGGAGTCTTGCTTTTTCGCCAGGCTGGAGTGCCGTGGCACTATCTCAGCTCACTAAACCTCTGCCTCCTGAGTTCAAGCGATTCCCCTGCCTCAGCCTCCTGAATAGCTAGGACTACCGGTGCACGCCACCACGCCCAGCTAATTTATTTGTATTGTTAGTAGAGGCAGGATTTTACTATGTTGGCCAGGATGGTCTCTATCTCTTGACCTCATGATCCTTTTCTTATAAAGACACCAATCCGGCCGGGCGCGGTGGCTCAAGCCTGTAATCCCAGCACTTTGGGAGGCCGAGATGGGCGGATCATGAGGTCAGGAGATCGAGACCATCCTGGTTAATACGGTGAAACCCCGTCTCTACTAAAAAGTACAAAAAACTAGCCGGGCGAGGTGGCGGGCGCCTGTAGTCCCAGCTACTTGGGAGGCTGAGGCAGGAGAATGGTGTGAACCTGGGAGGCGGAGCTTGCAGTGAGCTGAGATCTGGCCACTGCACTCCAGCCTGGGCGACAGAGTGAGACTCTGTCTCAAAAAATAAAAAATAAAAAAAATAAAAAAAAAAAAAAAGACACCAATCCTACTGGATTAGGGCCCATCCCAATGACCTCATTTTAACTTAATCACCTCTGTAAAGATATGTTTCAATATAGTCACATTCTGAGGTCGTAGGGGCTAGGACTTCAACATACAAATTTGGGGGGAAAATGATTCGGCCCATAACATTCCAGAAGAACCTATTCTAACCCTTTACTTCATTGTCACTACTAATAGATTGTTTAACATTTTACAGAATACTCTGACAAGCTATAACATCTTATACCATCGTTTTTTCTGTGTGTGTAATACATTTTCATCATAAAGGTTGTATATGTACATTAAAGAAATATATGAAATTAAGAAAAGAAAGGCTGGACACGGTGGCTCACACTTGTAATCCCAGCATTTTGGGAGGCCGAGGTGGGTGGATTGCTTGGGCTTGGGAGTTCAAGATCAGCCTGGGCAACATGAAACCTCATCCCTACAAAAAATACAAAAGTTGCCAGGTATGGTGGTGCACGCCCGTTGTCTCTGCTACTTGTGGGGCTGAGGTTGGAGGATTACCTGAGCCTAGAAGGTGGAGACTGCAGTGAACTGAGATTGCACCACTGATTGCACTGCAGCCTGGGAGACAAAGCAAGATCCTGTCTCAAGGAAAAAAAAAATCCACTGTTCCTCCCACCCTCTCAAGTGCAGCCACTGTGAGCGCACTGGCACTGTCCTGCCTCCCTCACTAGCTTCCTGATAAGTAGACATTTAGATTGCTCTTATTTTTCTATTATGGCACTGGGATAAAGACCCTTGACCAAAAATCCTTGTACACAGTTTGTTTTCTTTCCTTGGGATAAATCCCCTGAAGTAGATGTACCACTTTTTTTCAGTCGTTAATGCATTTTAAATCCCCCCAGGAGATGCTGAGGACATTTCTATTCTTAGTCTTAAGAGAACCCCTTTCCCTGCTCCCCACCCCACTCCCTACTACTGGCCTGATTGTCTGGAAGCCATTACTGTCTGTGGGACAGGAAGAAGGGTCCGGAGAGAATGTGTTCCCTTTGGGAACCGGAGCAACTTTAATTCCTGAGGCAACAGTCCTGGCCTCTGCTGTGGAAATGTAGAAGAGACACCATTAACCTGTCCCTGTTTTTGTATTATTCTTAATTAAGTCTGATATTTAGCAGCAAGCGGCCTATAGAATTTTTAAATATGAGATCTATTAACTTGTTCAAAATAGTATTTAAATACTTTTTGTTTGATACGGAGTTTCACTCTTGTTGCCTAGGCTGGGGTACAATGGTGCAATCTCGGCTCACCACAACCTCCGTCTCCCAGGTTCAAATGATTCTCTTGCCTCAGCCTCCCGAGTAGCTGTGATTACAGGTGCCCGCCACCAACCACGCCCAGCTAATTTTTGTATTTTTAGTAGAGATGGGGTTTCACCATCTTGGCCAGGCTGGTCTCAAACTTCTGACCTCATGATCCGCCTGCCTCGGCCTCCCTAAGTGCTGGGATTATAGGCATGAGCTACCGCACCTGACCTTAAATACTTTTTAATTAGTTGCCATTACTCTTAAAAATACAGAAAACTCCTTATTTTGATGTATCTGAAAGTTAATAGAAGCAAGTAAAAGAACAATGAAGATAATTGTACTTGAAATGTTTTATGATTATGTTTTTCTCAAAATTATTTCTCAATTTTCTTTATAGATAACATATTTGCAATAAAATCTTGGGCCAAAAGAAAATTTGGGTTTGAAGAAAATAAAATTGATAAAACTTTTGGAATTCCAGAAGACTTTGACTACATAGACTAAAATATTCCATGGTGGTGAAGGATCTACAAGTTTGTGAATATGTAAATTTTAAACTATTATCTAAGTGTACTGAATTGTCATTTGCCTGTAACTGTATTTATCATTTTATTAATGTTAAATAAAGTGTAAAATGCAGATGTTCTTCACCCCTTTTTGTAGATCAAAAGCAGGATGATAACCATATCCCCCCAGTGCTCATCAGAGTAGGACAATACAAATAAAGCCATCCATCTCAGTCCAGGCAGATTTACAAATGATTTTTTTTTAAGATCAAAAACATGACGTGATAATGCTTTAGTTTTGTTTAAATATTAATATTAACTATTAAGGGTGTATTTGGACAGGGCATGGTAGCTCACACCTGTAATCCCAGCGCTTTGGGAAGCTGAGGCGGGCAGGTCACTTGAGCTCAGGAGTTCAAGACCAGCCTGGCCAACATGGCAAAACCCCTCTCTCTTAAAAATACAAAAAGTAATTCCAACTACTTAGGAGACTGAGGCAGGAGAATTGCTGGAACCCAGGAGGCGGAGGTCACAGTGAGCTGAGATTGCGCCACTGCACTTTAGCCTGGGCAACAGAGCAAGGCTGTGTCTCAAAAAAAAAAAAAAATGTATTTGAAGGATCCATCATACGTATACACACACCTAAATGCTTGGAAATAACCTTTAAAATCCTAATGGCTGCTCTCCTATTTCCCAACAGTGACCGAACTCAGTATTCTGCATTATCTTTGCAAATTTCCCACAGAAAAAAATACAGAAAGTTGGTATTCCTCAAATGTAGTTAAGTAGTAATGCCTCAGACATGAAAACTCCTTTTTTCTTTTGAGTTTTTGATACCTTTCTACTGGAAGGAACAAGTGCATGGCCATTTGTCCTGATTTATGCACTTTTTATAAGATGATATACAGTCATGTGTTACTTATCAATGGGGATATGTTACTTTTCAATGGGGATATTGCTCCTAGGCTACAAACCTATACAGCATATTATGGTACTAGAGACTGTAGGCAATTGTAACACAATGGTAAGTATTTGCATATCTAAACATAGGAAAAATATAGTAAAAACACAGTATAGGACCATGCGCAGTGGCTAACTCCTGTAATCCCAGCACTTTGGGAGGCCGAGGCAGGTGGATGATCTGAGGTCAGAACTTCAAGACCAGCCAGGCCAGCATAGCAAAACTCTGTCTCTACTAAAAATAAATTAGCCGGGTGTGGTGATGCACGCCTGTAGTCCCAGCTACTCAGGTAAGCTGAGGCACAAGCATTGCTTGAACCCAGGAGGCGGAGGTTGCAGTGAGCTGAGATTGCATCACTGCACTCCAGCCTGGGCAACAGAGCGAGACTCTGTCTCAAAAAAAAAAAAAAAAAAAAGTATAAAAGATAAAAATGGCACACCTGTCAAGGGCACTTACCATAAATGGAGCTTGCAGGGCAAGAAGTTGCTGTGTGTGGCAAGGTGCAGTGACTCACGCCTGTAATCCCAGCAGTTTGGGAGGCCAAGAAAGGCAGATCACAAGGTCAAGAAATCGAGACCATCCTGGCCAACATGGTGAAACCCCATCTGCTAAAAAAGAAAATACAAAAATTAGCTGTGGTGGTATGCGCCGGTAGGCCCAGCTACTCAAGAGGGTGAGGCAGGAGAATCGCTTGAACCCAGGAGGCAGAGGTTGCAGTGAACCTAGATCGCACAACTGCACTCCAGCCTGGGCGACAGAGTGAGACTCCATCTCAAGCAAAAAAAAAACAAAAAAAAAACAGAAGTTGCTCTGAGTGAGTGAGTGGTGGGTGAATGTGAAGGCCTAGGACATGACTACACACTACTCTAGACTTTGTAAACACTGTACACTTGGGCTACACTAAATTTATAAAAAAAATTTTCCTGTAATAACCTTAGCGTACTACAATTTTTTACTTTATAAATTTAAGTTGTTTAAACGTTTTGGCTCTTGTGAAGCATTTAGTTTAAAACGTACAGCTGTACAAAAATTTTATTAATATTAAAAATATTAAATATTAAAAATAATAAATATTTAAAAATTTTTTGAGGCCGGGCGTGGTGGCTCATGCCTGTAATCCCAACACTTTGGGAGGCCAAGGCAGGTGGATCACCTGAGGTCAGGGATTCGAGACCAGCCTGACCAACATGATGAAACCCCGTCTCTACTAAAAAAAAACAAAAAAAAATTAGCCAGGCATGGTGGCGGGGGCCTATAATTCCAGCTACTCAGGAAGGCTGAGGCAAGAGAATCACTTGAACTTGGGATGTGGAGGTTGCAGTGGGCCCAGATCGCGCCACTGCACTCCAGTCTGGGCAACAAGAGTGAAGCTCAAAAAAAAAAAAATTGTCTGCATGTGGTGGCTTACACTTGTAATCTCAACACTTTGGGAGGCTGAGGCAGGCGGATCACTTGAGCCCAGGAGTTCGAAACCAACCTGGGCAAAGTGATGAAACCCTGCCTATACAAAGAAATATAAAAATTAGCTGGGTGTGTTGGTACGTACCTGTAGTCCCAGCTGTTTGGAAGGCTGAAGTGGAAGGATCACTTGATCCTGGAAGTCAGAGGTTGCACTGAGCTGAGATCATGCCACTGACTCCAGCCTGAATGACAGAGTGAAATTGTGACTCAAAAGAAAAAATTAAAAACTTTTTGTTAAAAACCAAGGCAAACACATTAGCCTAGACTTACACAGGGTCAGGATCACCAATATCACTGTTTCCACCTCCACATTCTGTCCCACAGGAAGGTCTTCAGGGGCAATAACGTGCAGGGAGCTGTCATCTCCTGTGGAAACAGTTCTGGAAAACTTCCCAAAGGACCTGCCTGGGCCTGTTTTACAGTGAGCTTTTTGTTTTATTTTTGTTTTTGTTTCTGTTTCCTTTGAGATGGAGCTTTGCTCTGTCACCCAGGCTGGAGTACAGTGGCATGATCTCAGCTCACTGCAACCTCCAACTACTGGGTTCAAACGATTCTCCTGCCTCAGCCTCCTGAGTAGCTGGGATTACAGGCATGCACCACCACACCTGGCTAGTTTTGTATTTTTAGTAGAGATGGGATTTCTCCATGTTGGTCAGGCTGGTCTCAAATTCCTGACCTCAGATGATCCGCCCCCGTTGGCCTCCCAAAATGCTGGGATTACAGGCATGAGCCCCTGCACTCGGCCAACCTTCTTTTTAATAAGTAAAAGGAGTACACTCTAACATTAAAAACATGGAAAATACATAAACCGGTAACATCGTCATTATCATTGTCAAGTATTATGTACTATATATACTTGTATTGCCACCCTTTTATTCAGCTGGCAGTGCAGTAGGTTTGTTTACACCATCATCACCACAAACACATGAGTAATGTGTTGCACTAAGACATTGCTATAGCTACGATGTCACTAGGTGGTAGGAATTTTTCAGTTCCATTATAATCTCATGGGACCACCATCATATATGTAGTCTGTTCTTGACACTGTTGTGAAACAATACGTGACTGTAGTTGTGTTTGTATAGCACACATCACCAAGTATATAAAATTTTAGGGTTATTTTTCAGCTATCTAAAAAAGTAGGTTAAAAATGATATATCCCATGTATATATCTTTTTCCAGTTCAGCCTGGCTATTTAGATAATTTGCAGGCACTCCACATCTAAAGAAATAAAATCAAAACGTATGTAATGCCCTTTACACACATGCTTAGTTTTTTTAAATTGTCCAATTTTGATTTCTTTTAAGTAACTCAAGTGAAATACTCCATATGTCTGAAATGACCCAAATGGCATCCAAACCATTTGTTAATGAATCTGGCCTTTGTATCGCATGGAGTTGCTCTGGGCCTACTTAATCACTTCCTGGAGGTTGGTGGGGAGCAAATTGGTCTATCTTTGTTCATGAGGCCAGTTTACGTCGCCTTAGGCAACAGCTCTTCTGACAAGAGAAAGTATTTGATGTGAGAGACAGAGGACAAAAAATAAAAAGAACCAATTTTTCTAAAACTAATTGTGGAAATTCCAAAACTTCTCAGGCCCAATTTGCTATTACTATAAAAAAATACTTGTTTAGAAAGGAGGTATGTGTGTTCAAAAAGGAAACCATTTCTAATGATCTCTAAAATATGCTGTTTAATATTTAGGTAACTTAAGAATTTAGTTCTCTATAGGGCTAGCACAAGAGTGAGTGAGATGGGGGTCTATACATGAGCTAACCAGAGGCTTAGCATCTTCTTTAGCCAGCAGTGTGCTAAGTGTTTAATAGCTGGCGGTCTGGAAGAGGGAAGGTGACTTACAGTGTTTGCCTACTTGCGTGGTATAAGTACTGCCAGCATAGGTTACCAATGCGATACCAGTAGAGAAGGGGAAGAGATGCTCAGCAGCACACCGTTACATAGTATCTCCACCGTACAGATGCAGTAGATAATAAATCTCAACAGCCCAGGGAACGGTAAAATGTAGTAAAGTACTTAGGGAGTGATCATGCTTCAGTATTTGGTGTCTTTGTTTTTTATATACAGTTCATCATTCTTTATATAACTTCGTCTTTAATGCTGGCTGTTTAACCACTGGCTCTCTGTTAAACAGTTGACTTACCTGATCCTGTCCATCACTGTTGTTAATCTTTAAGAGCTGTTTTTGAGTTTGTTCTCTCCTGAAGTTTGAGATCCTAGTTAAGTAGGCAGGAAGCCAGGCATGGTAGCCTGTGCCAGTAGTCCCAGTGTATTAGTCCGTTCTCATGCTGCTAATAAAGACACACCCCAGTCTGGGTAATTTATAAAGGAAAGAAGTTTAATTGACTCATAGTTCAGCATGGTAGGGGAGGTCTCAGGAAACTTACAATCATGGCAGAAGGGGAAGCAAACATGTCCTTCACATGACAGCAGCAAGGAGAAGTGCCAAGCAAAAGCGGGGAAAACCCCTTATAAAACCATCAGATCTTGTGAGAACTCACCCACTATCCCGAGGACAGCAGCATGGGGTAACTGACCCATGATTCAATTACCTTTCACTGGGTCCCTCTCACGACATGTGGGGATTATAGGAACTACAATTCATGATGAGGTTTGGGTGGGGACACAACAAAACCATATCACCTAGGTACGGAGGAGGTAGAGGTGAGAGGATTGCTTGAACCCAGAAGATCGAGGCCAGCCAGGACAGCATAGTGAGACCCTGTCTCTTAAAAAAAGAAAAGAGAAAAAGCAGCAGCCCAGGAGCACGAGTCTAGCTAAGCTCAAGGTAATCCTTAGTCTTGGGTTGGTTTTGTTACTGATTTGAAGATTTAGGACAACTTGGGTAGACCTAGAATCATATTACAAGTTATCCAGGACCAAACTTCATTCAGTAAATCATGCTATAAATGATAATCCCAGTATCTTTTCAATGAATTGTGAAGTTTAAAGGGCATCTTATCAACCTCTTTTACTTTTTTTTTTTTTATCTCAACTAATATCTGTCCTATTTTTAAGGAATTCTAAAAAAAATTTTCACAGTCTCCTGGTAAGTTTCACAATTGTCCAAGGCCAGATCAAATCCGTGAAATGTCTGTTCTGAGGTTAGACCAGGACTACAGCACTCTGTAAGGATGAATTGAGTAAGACTTTTCTCCTGATGTTTGCCACATCATTGGTCTAGTGGGATTATACAGTTCTTGGCCTGTCTCAGAAATATATGCTATTGTTCTTTACTTTATCAAACCTGATTTTCAGACATGCACAGTGGCTCACACCTATAATTCCCAATGCTTTGTGCGGGCCAGGTGGGAGGATCACTTGAAGCCAGGAGTTCCAGACCAGCCTGGGCAACATAGCAAGACCCCATCTCTATGAAAAAAAAAAAAAATAGCCAGTTGTGGTGGCACACACTTGTGGTCCCAGCTAATAGGAGGCTGAGGGAGGAGCATCACCTGAGCCCAGGAGTTTGAGGCCACAGTGAGCTGTGATTGCACCACTGTACTCCAACCTGGGCAATACTCCAACCTGGGCAATAGAATGAGACCCTGTCTCTAAAGAAAAACAGAAACATGATTCTCTTTAAAGGGTTGGAAAAGGAAATGAGTATAGCTGCCAGCCAAGAAGCAAGAACCACCCTGATAATTCTTGAGCAGAAAAGTCTAAATTTTAAATCTGATAATACTGGTTTTTGAGAGCCATGACTGAAGTAAAGTATCTAGAAAACATTTTTCAGTTGATACGGTAATCATCTGTAAGAGCAGTTAAAACGTGACAGATGGTGGGATGACATCGCAGTATTATGCATAAACTCTCTTTCAGGATATGCTTCTGGATATCGTTTATTTGCCAGAAAGAAAAAGCACTGCATTACAAAATGACCCACTGCAGTGAATCTATATATTATACTTATCCCAGCATAAGTTTAAAAAAAAATTGTGAGGGAAGGCTGGGCGCGGTGGCTCACACCTGTAATTCCAGCACTTTGGGAGGTCAAGGCAGGTGAATCACCTGAGGTCAGGAGTTCAAGACCAGCCTGGCCAACATGATGAAACCCCATCTCCACTAAAAATACAAAAATTAATTGGGTGTAGTGGTGGGTGCCTGTAATCCCAGCTACTCAGGAGGCTGAGTCAGGAGAATCCTTGAACCCAGGAGGCAGAGGTTGCAGTGAGCCAAGGTCATGCCATTGTACTACAGCCTGGGTGGCAAAGTGAGACTCCAAAAAAAAAATTATGAGAGATAGAGGTCAGAGATGGAAGTGGCTGGCTGTCTCCTTCCAAGGTACTCATTGTCGAATCTCAAGGCTAATGGTTTCTGTTAACCAAGATTAGTAAATTACCACACTGAGCGATAACCCAAGGTCTATTTTTTACAGTCTTTTTACATTTTTTAATGATATAAAAATAAACAGGAATATGGGACGGAGACTGGTAGTGGCCTACAAAGCCTAAAATATTTGCTATTTGACCCTTTCCAGAAAAAGTTTACCAATCCCTGAAAGGTCAAAAACAGCCTGTGAAGTAGATATGATCTGCAAGATGTATTTTATTTTTCCCAAAATGTATTTTATTTTTCATTTAAATTAGTTGCAAATATATTCAGACTGTAAAATATCACTTGCAAATTGAGATCTTCAGCTTCTTTTGGAAACTGGATGATTTGGCAACCCTAAGTCTTCATTCCATATGGCAGCAAATGGGCTAAAGGTAAGTAGGACTGTCTCAATAGGATTATAAGGTAGTGAGTTCATGTATTAGAGGGACACAAGCATGCTTTCTCCTTTAAGTCACAGTTCTGAGTTGACAAACTGACTTGAGCTGAAACTTTAGTTTCAACTTTTCTAATTCCAGGAAAAGCATCTGCCTTGAGGCTGTAACCCTAAGAAATAAAGTCTCCTCTTCTCTTCTTTTAAAAAAAAAAAAAATATTGGCTCTATTTTTTTATTGAGATTGTATCACATTTATAAATTAAGGAGAACTGATATCTTGATGATGATGAAACATTCTATCCAAGAAAAAGGGATGCCTATTTGCTCAAGTACAGTTTTATTTTTTCTGGTAGTTTTGTCATTTTCTTCACGTAGATTTTTCGCATTTCGCATATATATTCCTAAGTACTTTGTTGTTGCCATTCTAAATGGGGTGTTCTCTTCCATTTTTTCTCCTAGTTAGCCTTATTTATGTATCTGAAGCCTATTGATTTTGCACATTACTTTTATACTCTGCTTCTTGTTAAATTCTTGTTTGTTCAGTTTATTTTATAATTAATTCTCTGAAAATGTTCAGGTATATTGTCTTTTTCCAGGTATAATCTTTTTCCAGGCATAATCTTCAAATGGACATAGTTTTAATTCTCTTTCCATCTTATCCTTCTAATTGTTTTCTCTTACCCATTTGCATTGGCTAATATTACTCATAAAACTGTAGTGGAGGCCGGGCGTGGTGGCTCATGCCTGTAATCCCAGCACTTTGGGAAGCCGAGGCAGGCAGATCTCCTGAGGTCAGGAGTTCGAGACCAGCCTGGCCAACATGGTGAAACCCTGTCTCTACTAAAAATACAAAAATTAGCCAGGCGTGATGGTGTGTGCCTGTAATCCCAGCTATTAGGGAGACTGAGGTAGGAGAATTGCTTGAACCAGGGAGGCGGAGGCTGCAGTGAGCCAAGATCACTGCACTCCAGCCTGGGCAACAGAGTGAGACTCCATCTCAGGAAGAAAAAAAAAGATAACTATAATTTTAAAACAAGAACAAAAACAAAAATTAGATCATTCTGTACATGTTGGTCAACATTATTTCATCTTTCATTTCAAACTGTTACTGAGCCAGTTACAGTGGCTCATGCCTGTAATCCCAGCTTTGGGAGGCCAAAGTGGGATGGTCAGTTGAGCCCGAGTTCTAGACTGCAGTGAGCCATGACTGCACCACTGCACTCCAGCCAGGGCAACAGAGACTTTGATTCAAAATACTAGAAATAAATTAATGACCCTGATTCAAAAAACAATAAAATGATTATTGGACATCTTCACATGTTAGTCATAGATTTACCTCATTTGTCTTACTTGCTATATAGTATTTCTTCATAAAGATATACTGCAGTTTATTAAACCAAAATTGATGAACATTTGATTTGTTTTCAGTTTCATGTTATTTCAAGAACATTTTTTTCTTTTCTTTTTTTTTATTTTTTTGATACGGTCTTGCTCTGTTGTCCAGGCTGAGGTTCAGTGACATGATCACAGCTCATGCCACCACACCTGGCTAATGTTTAAATTATTTGTGGAGATGGGGCTCTCCCTATCTTGCCCAGGCTACTCTTGAACTCCTGGGCTCAGGTGATCCTCCTACCTCAGCCTCCCAAAGAGCTGGGATTACAGGCGTAAGCCACCTTGTCTGGCCTCAGAGAACATTTCTAAATATATCTGTTTGCACATTTGTGGGAAATCTAAAGATGAATTCCTTGACGAAAAAGAAAAAGAGTCCATATTCAGAAAGAATTGATCCCCTAAAAGGAATGTGAGAATGTAAGATAGAGCTGAATTTTATAGAAAAGAAGAAGAAAGGTAATGGCTCTGAGGACTTTTAAAATTACTTTTTCCAACGGGTTTCAGAAATGAACTCTTAAGTAAGTTTTTATTAAAAAGATTTGTGGGCCGGGCACAGTGGCTCATGCCTGTAATCCCAGCACTTTGGGAAGCTGAGATGGTGAGATCACCTGAGGTCAGGAGTTCGAGATCAGCCTGGCCAACATAGCAAAACCCCATCTCTACTAAAAATACAAAAATTAGCCGGGCCTTGTAGTGCATGCCTGTAATCCCAGCTACTCGGAGGCTGAGGCAGGAGAATCACTTGAACCCGGGAGGCAGAGGTTGCCGTGAGCTGAGATCACGCCACTGCACTCCAGCCTTGGTGTCAGAGCAAGACTCCTTCTCAAAAAAAAAAAAAAAAAAAATAGATTTATATAAAATGAGCTGGGTATCTATTATAAAAAACATACTTATTGGCCAGTCGTGGTGGCTCACCCTGTAATCCCAGCACTTTGGAAGGACAAGGCAGGCAGGTCAGGAGTTCGAGACTAGCCTGGCCAATATGGTGAAACCCCGTCTCTACTAAAAATACAAAAATTAGCCGGGTGTGGTGGCAGGCATCTGTAGTCCCAGCTACTCCAGAGGTTGAGGCAGGAGAATCACTTGAACCTGGGAAGCGGAGGTTGCAGTGAGCCAAGATTGCACCACTACACTCCAACCTGGGCAACACAGTGAGACTCTGTCTCAAAAAAACAAAATAAATAAAAAATAAATAAATAAAATAAATAAAATTTGTTAAAAATACTACCTTTTAGGGTCCCATGTGGTGTATTACGCCTGTAATCCCAGCACTGTGGGAGGCCGAGACAAGTGGATCGCTTGAGCCCAGGAGTTAGAGACCAGCCTGGGTAACATAATGAGACCCCGTCTCTACAAAAAAATAAAAGAATTTATTTGGGTGTACTCGTGTGTGTGTGTAGTTCTGGCTACTTGGGAGGCAAGAGGATCATTTAAATCCAGGAATATAATGCTTTGGTGAGTCATGATTACACCACTGCACTCCTGAGACTCTGTCTCAAAGAAAACAAAAACAAAAAAACCTGGAATTGATTAATGAAGAAGAAACTTTGTAATGAATATTTACATGTCTTTAGATTAAAATTTGGCTTTCTAGGCTGTGCGCAGTGGCTCACATCTGTAATTTCAGCACTTTGGGAACCCAAGGCAGGCAGATCACTTGAGCTCAGCAGTTCAAGACAAGCCTGGCCGACATGGTGAAACCCCATCTCTACAAAGAATACAAAAATTAGCTAGGCGTGGTGGCCCATGCCTATAATAATCCCAGTCAGGAGGGAGGCTGAAGTGGGAGGCCCGCTTGAGCCTAGGAGGTCAAGGCTGTAGTGAACCATGATTGTACCACTGTACTCCAGCCTAGGTGACAGAGCGAGACACTATCTCATGAAAGAAAAAAAAAAAAAAAAGTGGCTTTCTAAAGTTAAATCCCAAATGCTTTCTGGAAAACCTTTTTAGAATATAAGTTACCAATTTGGAGATTGGATCTGATGCAGAAAGGGTGAGCTGTTTTGCAAGCCTGAACTTGGAAGGCATCATGTTTCTCATAACGTTTTGAAAAGTAACTATGGGAACTTTTAACTCATTTAAATTGAACAGATGTGCGGGGTTTTTTTCTGTCCAGTTGTGGTTGTTGCCGTGTTTAAGTAAATGTACTTCTTGCTTGCATGTGTTTCCTGTGAGCTCTGGAAACTCACACCTGACTGAATTTAACTTGCTTAGATTTGATTTGATTCTTAGGTCGACTGGAACAATTATTTTGTCATTAAGTACCCTAACAAAGTGTTTATACGTACAAGGATCAAAAAGGCCTGTTTGTTTATTTGTTTGTTACAGATAAAAATACACTTTTTATAACAATGCTTACCTTAATAAGATCCAGAAAAATAACTTCTGTTTTGGAAAAGCGTCAATCTTTGATGTAACACAGCTTCAGGGAATAAGATTATTTTGCATAACCATAATTGAAAGTGCCATATCTTCAGCAGGAAGGTAGGATAAATAACTTTTTGTTTAGAACATTTTTTAAAAAGACAGTATGGGCCAGGCACAGTGGCTCACACCTATAATCCCAGCACTCTGGGAGGCTGAGGCTGGAGGAGCCCAGGACTTTGAGACCAGCCTGGCTAACATGGTGACACCCAGTCTCTACCAAAAATATAAAAATTAGCCTGGTGTGGTGGTGTGCACCTGTAGTCCCAGCTACTTGGGTGGCTAAGGTGGGAGGATCACCTGAGCCTGGAGAGGCTGAGGCTACAGTAAGCTGTGATAGTGCCACTGCACTCCAGCCTGGGTGACAGAGTAAGACCCTGTCTCCAAAAAAAAAAAAGTTAACTTTTCACATATTTCAACAGAATATTTAGAAGCAGTGACAACTGTATTGCGATGTTAACCATGTTACAATAAGGTTGCTTTAGGAGTAAGGTGGTATGTTGGAACTAAATATATTTTGAAGGGACAGATGGCCTTCTCCCTACAGATAAAAGCTCCTTGAGGGCATGTTGATTTTCATCTCTGTAGGCCCATAGCACCTCACTACGTTCTTGACATAAAAGAACTACAACTTCATAATTTCCAGTGTTAAATGGACTCTCAGCGTTGCTTATCAACACCTTTACTTGAGTTAATATAATTGCTCTTATTCCAGAAGGGCTGTAAGGCAACTGTTACATTTCAGTCAGCTTTCCTCTCAGTCCCTACAACTATTTCGAACATTTGCCACTCAGGCCTCTTTACTCAACCATACTTTCCTCAATTTTTTCTATTTAAAAGAAAATTTTTGGCCCAGCACAGTGGCTCACGCCTATAATCCCAGCACTTTGGGAGGCCAAGGCAGGCGGATCACGGGATCAGGAGATCGAGACCATCCTGGTTAACACGGTGAAACCCTGTCTCTACTAAAAAATATAAAAAATTCGCTGGACGAGGTGGCGGGGGCCTGTAGTCCCAGCTACGCTGAGGCAGGAGAATGGTGTGAACCCGGGAGGCGGAGCTTGCAGTGAGCTGAGATCGCGCAGCTGCACTCCAGCCTGAGGGACAGAGAGAGACCCCGTCTCAAAAAAAAAAAAAAAGAAAATTTTTGTTTTCTTTTAAAATTTGAATTATTTAAGCATAATCTCAGTTTACTAATCTCTGTACCCAAAATTATTTTCACACCCATACTTCCTGTTCGGGCCAAACTCTCCACTATTGTCCATGACCCCAGCTCCCTTGGGGGTGCTCCAAGACCTTGCTTTGTTTTTCTCCTCCTCCTCTCCCAATATCTTCATTCGTTCTCCTCTTCTCTACTGCGTGATCTTTCTCAATGCATCTCCACAGTGTTTCATCAAACTCTATTGCCAGATCGAATAAATACCATTATTTCTCCTGATATTCTGGTACCCTAAGGATCAGCTAAATCTAAACCATTCATTATACATATTATTCACATTCATTCAGCAAACGTTTTTCTCCATTAAGTCATTTGAACAGCCAGTAAGTCACTTGAACAGCCATTTAACATAACATCAAATATGATATTTGCCAGGCATTATATTAGATATTGATGCCACGAAGATGAAGGAACTCCATAGTCCTTGCCTCAAAGAACTCACTGTCAGGTGGATGAGGCAGACACATAAACAGATCATTATAAAATTATGAAGAAAGGCCAGGCGCAGTGGCTCATGCCTGTAATCCCAGGACTTTGGGAGGCTGAGGTGGATGGATCACCTGAGGTCAGGAGTTCGAGATCAGCCTGGCCAACATGGTGAAACCTCATCTCTACTAAAAATACAAAAAAAAAGTAGCCGGGGGCGGTGGCGGGCCGCTGTAATCACAACTACCCAGGAGGCTGAGGCTGGAGAATCGCCTGAATCCAGGAGTCAGAGGTTGCAGTGAGCCGAGATGGCGCCACTGCACTCTAGCCTGGGCAACAAGAGCAAAACTCCATCTCAAAAAACAAAACAAAACAAAATGAAGAAAGCCAGGCCATGGTGCATACAAGGCGTTATGGCAACACTGACGAGGAGCATTCATCACCCTACACCCATGCTTTGTGTCTGTGGACAGACTATGGATTCTGGTGAGTTTACCTCTGGAAGTTACTGTCCCTATTCTGGACCCCCAATGCTTGATATTTGTTTGGTAAAACCACACTGGGAAACACCCTTATATTAAATAAATAAATGTAATCATTTTAAATAGTAAAATAGATACATATATAAAGTAAATTATTCCTGTTTGAAATTTTTACAGGCCATATGCTAACTTTTAATAAGTAAAGTGGGGAATAAGAATACGTATACATAAACATATATACATATATATTTATAATTGCTTATCTGTTCACAAGAAAAAGGATGCACAGAAAGATGACTAACAGTGGTTATTTATGTGAAGTGGAGGGATTTTTCCTTCATTCCTGTTTATAAATGTTTTAAACTATGATTATTCGTTTGAAAAACTAAATTATAACAAAGAAATTCTAGAGGTCTCTGCACCTTCTGGCCCCCGTATTTTCAACTTGCACTCTAAAATTTAAAAATCATTAGCCTGCAAATGTGCTTCTGTGAGCCCTCCATCAGGCATGCCCTCTATCAAAACCCATTTCTTCAAGGCATAGCTTAAGTCTAACCTCCTTGATAAGGCCTTCCGTGATAATTCCAGGTCCCAGAAACCACCCTTCAGCTCTTACTCTGAACTAAATAACAATATAAGTTATGTACATTCCTCTGGCACTGGTCATCTGCATAAAGTTACCCAAATGTTCACGTTTGGATGTCTTGTATCCACTACATTTCTAGCACCTTCCTCCTTGAATGGTCCACATAGAAGGCACTTAATATTTCTTGAATGAGTTAATCCAGTCCATTCATTGCGGGCGATGATTATTGCCTTAGTTAAAGCTGTTAACTGGGAAACTAAATAAACTGTTGGAAATGTTCCTCAAGTCTCTGGGAAAGAGTACAGAATAAGTGGATTTGGAGTGAAGCCAGCTTGGGTTCAAGTTCTGGCTCTAACTATATAAAGTTAGGCAAGTTACTTAACATTCCTAAGGCTTCATTCTTGTCCTTTTTTTTTTTTTTTCTTTTTAAGACAAGGTCTCATTCTGTTGCCCAGGCTAGAGTGCAGTGGTGAAATCACAGCTCACTGCAGCCTCGACTTCCCAGGCTCTAGCAATCCTCCCACCTCAGCCTCCTGAGTAGCTGGGACTACAGGCACATGACACCATGCCCGGCTAACTTTTATATTCTTTTTTTTTTTTTTTTTGAGATGAGAATTCATATTGCCCAGGCTGGTCTCAAACTCCTAGACTCAAGTGATTCTCCCGCCTCGGCCTCCCAAAGTGCTGGGATTACAGGCATGAGCCACGACGCCCAGCTCGTGTCCTCTTTCTTGAAGGCAGATAACAATTGGCCTCACAGATGTTGAGCATGCTTGGAGAATTAAGAGAAATAAGGTAGACACGGCAATTAACTCTGTGCTCTAGTATAGAGTATGTGATCAATAGAAGGTAGTTACATCATTCTGAACATTTAGGGAGTTCCTACTAGAAAGAGATACATCCTCATTGTATAGCTACGGAGGTTACTGACACAGGTGCACAGCCCTGCAGGGCCCAGACTCCACCAGAGTTCACTTCCATCTCAGAGTCCTTACTTTTGCACTGCAAGAGCCTACTTTTCCCTGCCCACTCCACTACCACCTCCCAACCTGCCTCTGTACTTCTTTACTGGAAGTCGGGGCATTCTACACACCTGCCAGGGCAAGGGAAGAGGAGTTACAGAAATTGCAACTTAGAAGTTGGGAAATGTTTTCTTATAGAAGAGTATTGTTTTACATGGTGGTTATCTTTAGTAAAATTACTTAGGACTAAATAGGCTTCTTTGGCCATATCTGGAAATCTAAACCACCATGTCTAAAATTGTTTCTATGGGAAACTATGTTCTGAGTTCCTAGCAACTGACTTAGAAATGAACTATTGGAATGCGTCTTGTTTGGGGACAGTCTGTAGGTCAACATTCATAACTCATTGTCAGTGAAAAAGGAAATGACATTTGCTCTGCCATTATTGAAACATACTGTGCATATATTTCTGTAACTGTTCCTTGTGGACACCAAGTATCTAAAGTTATTTAAAATAGCAACATAAACCTATCAGATTTAATTGATATCTGGATCTTATTATGTTTCAGCTACTAACTCCCCAGCATCTAAGATGTGCATATTAGGTGTCTTTTAGACATTTTTAGAATTTAATACTTTGAAGGAAGGCAGAAAGAGCCTTTTGCTTTTGCAGCGCTCCTCGTGTGTTATATAACTGCTGTGCTGCAGCGATGTTCTCCCTCCCCCTTTTCCTCCTCGGAGCTTCTCTGCCCATGTATGGTAACCATTCCACAACAGTTTTTGGTACTGAAGTAAGCAAGTAGAATCCTTATTAGGATCCAAGCTTAAAAGTCAAACTGCTTTGGAGCTAAGAGTAAGAATCTTCCATGTGTAGAATCCTGTGGATACCCTATGGATCCACAAAATTAGGTTTAGGACAGTTATTCCAAGAGAAAAAAAAAATGTATGAATTTTGATCTGTATAAGATGGGTGTCCTAGCAAAAAACCATTCAGTTGCCCTGTTTTAAATTTCTCCTAACTCCCAAGAAAGCATTTTTCTAACTCTTTTGTTTCCACTTTTGTATGATCACCATGAAGAGAATCAGATATGTCTTGTATTTCCTTTCTCTTCTCTTTTTTATGTCCTAGTGTATGTGGACAAAAGCAACTTCCATGTACTCTTAGCTGTTTATTTCAGGTTTATATTCAGTGCCTCAGTTACTCACCTTCTTTTTTGAGACAGGGTCTTGCTCTTGTTGCCCAGGCTGGAGGTAAATGGCGTGATCTTGGCTCACCACAACCTCTGCCTCCCATGTTCAAGCAATTCTTCTGCCTCAGCCTCCCGAGTAGCTGGGATTACAGGCATGCACCACCACGCCGGGCTAATTTTGTATTTTTAGTAGAGATGGGGTTTCTCCATGTTGAGGCTGGTCTCGAACTCCTGACCTCAGTTGATCTTCCCACCTCAGGCTCCCAAAGTGCTGGGATTACAGGCGTGAGCCACCACGCCCGGCCCACCCTCTCTTTTTAGATCAGTTTCTCTAAGAGAGAGAAGATAAAAAAGCAGAATTAGGCAGAGCATTCATTCTTTTTCCACTTTCTTGTCAAAGCCAGCTCTCAAGAATGGTTGGATGTAAGCATTATTTAATATATTACTGTAAAGCTTAAGAAGAAACCTTGCCTGGAGTATTTAAGAACTATGGAAATAAAACAAGCTGAAACTTTTTTTTTTTTTCTACAAGAGATTCTTGGAACACCAGAGCTCTCCAGTCACTTTTGAAATGCCTACTTTATACCATTCACAAAGAGGAATGGCAAGGTCTGAGTCTAGAAGATAATCAGTCTTGGTGCAGAAACAGAAATGGAATTGGTAGTGACATGTCAATAAGTACTGTAATAAAGATTTTCAGAGGATACTGGGGAGGTCAGGAGAAAGACAACAACTGTCCAGGGGCATCTTAATTGGCCTTGTAGAGGAAGAGATTCGTCATCAGGGCTGAGCCTTAAGGGTACAGCGTTCACAAAGCATCATGTTCTCCATAAACGTGTATCATTATTATTTGTCAATTCAATTTTCTTTAAAAGGTAAAGTGTTTTCCTGTAGTAGGGTAGAAGAGTACAAGAAAAGCCAGATATTCTATGAGGTGATAAGTTGAGGATTATCTCAGGAAGTGGGGTGAATGTTGGTACTTTCATTCATTCTTCCACTCAATGAGTATTTATTGGGCACTTAGTAGGTGTTGGAGGTTACAGTGGTGATCAAATTCTCATAAAGATTGTGGCCTAGTCTGGAAGATGTTGGACAAAAATCTATAAATAGCACTTGTAATACGTGCCCTGATGGGAAAAGCAGGGTGCTAGAACAGAGTTTAACTGAGGATTGGAGTGGCATGGGGTCGGAGGAAGTTCAGAGAAGAAAATGACATTTAAACCAAGACCTAAAGCTTCATGGAGGCAGAGGGAACAGCATCCATGAACATTTCCCATGGGAAAAACCTGACTTTGAAAGGACAGAGAAGTCAGAGCCCTGTGCACAGAGAAAGGAGTAGGTTATAGGGAGACCCGGAGAATTAGACGCATCCTTCAGGGCTTGTAGGAACTGTCACAGATTTTGGGCTTTGTACATAATGGGAAGCCATTGAGTGGTTTAGGATCTGTATTTTAAAAATCATCCTGGGCTGGACATGGTGGCTTACACCTGTAATCCCAACACTTTGGGAGGCCAAGGTGGGCGGACCACTTGAGGCCAGGAGTTCAAGACGAGCCTGGCCAACATGGTGAAACTTTGTCTCTACTAAAAATACAAAAATCAGCTGGGTGTGGTGGCACACACCCGTAATCCCAGCTACTCAGGAGGCTGATGCATGAGAATCACTGGAACTTGGGAAAGCAGAGGTTGCAGTGAGCCGAGATCGTGCTACTGCACTCCAGTGTCGGTGACAGAGCGAGACTCCATGTCAAAAAGAAAAAAAAATTAATAAAAAATTAAGACCAGGCGCCCTGGTTTACACCTGTAATCCTAGCACTTTGGGAGGCCGAGGCAGGCAGATCACAAGGTCAAGAGTCTGAGACTATCCTGGCCAACATGATGAAACCCCATCTCTACTAAAAATACCAAAATTAGCTGGGCGTGGTGGCAGGCACCTGTAATCCCAGCTACCCGGGAGTCTGAGGCAGGAGAATCGCTTGAACCCGGGAGGCGGAAGTTTCAGTGAGACGAGATCACTCCACTGCCCTCCAGCCTGAGGACAGAGCAAGACTCTGTCAAAAAAAAAAAAATTTAAAAATCACTATGACTGCCCTATAAAGGCCACCAAACTTAAAACCATGTCCCTTTATCAATAAAACATTTGAAATCTTCAAGCCAATATAGTTATGTTTATTTATTATTACATATACATTATGAAACACAGAAAGATGAACAATTTAAAGGATAATTAAAAGTCCTAGGATTTCCTCCCACAGCTCTTTTGGGCCCTCCTCAGGTGCCTGTCCCATCTGGGAGGCCCCTGGTGTGGAGTGTGGCAGGAGAGCAAGATTGGGAGTAGGAGTCTGGGCATGGTGGCTCACACCTGTAATCCCAGCACTTTGGGAGGCTGAGGCAGGAGAATCTCTTGAATCCGGGAGTTCGAGATCAGCCTGGGCAACATGGTGAAACCCTGTCTCTAGAAAAAGTGCAAAAAATTAGCTGGGCATGTGGTGTATGCCTGTAGTCCCAGCTACCCAGGAGATTGAGGTGGGAGGATCACCTGAGCCCTGGAGGTTAAGGCTGCAGTGAGCCAAGATCATGCTACTGCACTTCAGCCTGGACAACAGAGTGAGACCCTGTCTCAAAAAAAAAAAAAAAAGAAAGAAAGAAAGAAAGATTCTGAGTAGGGAGACCGGCAATGTTTACTGTAACGATCCAGGGCAGAAGTTGCAGGGAGTGTGGATAAGGGAAGAGGGGAGGTAGACAGGTATTGGGCGTGTTGTACCAGTTGAATGGTGAAGACCTGGTGTTTGGTTAGATGGGATGAGGTGAGGAGGAAGACAGTGTTAAAGACGACTCAGTTTCTGGCTTGAATGCTTCTCAGATGACGGTGTCAACTTACCCTTTTAATGCCATGGAATCAAAATCTGCCATTTATATTTCTGGAGAAAAATAAGAATGAAAGAACTCAAAGAGTCATTTTATCGGTGAGTTTTAAGCAATTGTTCTTGTGAGGGGAATTACCTCTAGCCCTCAGGCGTTCTGTTTTCATCTTGTCTCTCTCCCCCGGGGACTCTAAGGGTAAGAAATTCCCATAGAAAGTCACCATCTCTAAGGCCCCACCTCACTCTCATTCTTTTTTCTCTCTCATTCTCTCTGCTACTGAGCACCTTCTGAGTTGAAATTGCAGGAATAGTTTTATTACCTACAACTTGTGATATACGTATAAAATCATGACTTTTTTTTCCTCCACTGATCCATTTTATGACCCTTTTCTCAGCAGGTTTTCAGAACTACTTGAGTCTGTCTCACCATGTGGTACACTGAAAGTTATGTTATTCAGAGATTGCTACCAAAATTAAAAAGAAACCGGAGGAGTTATGATTATTCTAACATGCAGATGGCAGGCGTCTTTTGCACATTTCCACAGGACTACCTGGGAGTCCCCTCATTAATAAGCCCTGGGCTCAGTACTTATCTCTAGACAAATGTCAGCTGCAACTACGATTTTATCTTATTTTGTTATTATTATTGTTATTATTATTATTTTTTTTTATTGAGAAAGAGTCTTGCTCTGTCACCCAGGCTGGAGTACAGTGACGCAATCTCAGCTCACTGCAACCTTTGCCTCCCAGGTTCAAATGATTCTCCTGCCTCAGCCTCCCAAGTAGCTGGGACTACAGGCACACACCACCATGCCTGGCTAATTTTTGTATTTTTAGTGACAGACAGGGTTTCACCATGTTGGCCAGGCTAGTCTTGAACTCCTGACCTCAGGTGACCCGCCCACCTTGACGTCACAAAGTGCTGGGATTACAGGCGTGAGCCACCATGCCCAGCCGCAACTACTGTTTTAAAAGTCCTTTTGGGCAAGGTGCCCTGGCTCACACCTGTAATCCCAGCACTTTGGGAGGCCAGGGAGGGTGGATCACCTGAGGTCAGGAGTTTAAAACCAGCCTGGCCAACACGGTGAAACCCCACCTCTACTAAAAATACAAAAATTAGCCGGATGTGGTGGTGGGCACCTGTAATCCCAGCTCCTTGGGAGGCTGAGGCAGGAGAATCATTTGAACCCAGGAGGCGGAGGTTGCAGTGAGCCAAGATCGCACCACTGCACTCCAGTCTGAGCAAAAGAGGGAGACTCTGTCTCAAAAAAAAAAAAAAAAAAAGTCCTTTTAAAAGTGCTACCATTTATAGTGATTATAAGGCTCCAAACAGATAATGGATATAAAGCATTCTGTGAACTGTAAGTTCACGTATGAATGTACACTAATATCTTTATAACAGTCCTATTCCATAACGTAAAGTCTGCTAAAATGACTTTAACTTTGTCATTGGAATGATATTCAGGATGGAAGCAGGATGATTCTCTTGGATACATACTTAGTAAAAGTAGGTTTTCCATGCCATAACCTGTTAAATGTTCACACTGACTTTTGCATCACTCCTTTGGTTATACAAATTAGCAAGCCAGCCCCAAATTTTGGCCTGTTCAGTGATTCTAGAGTACAGGAGGAATATTATTTGTAAACTTGGAAATGCCATGGTAATTTTCTCCAGAAAAGAGAGTTTGAATAACACTTGAACAAATTTTAGAGAAATGCAACTTATTTATACATACAGATCTATACAAAGACCTAACAATTACTTCGGTGAGAGAAGGGTTTTCTTTAATCAGTTAGATATCTAAACATCCTTTGTAACCATAGTATTCACTGCCTGTATTCAAACACTGCTGCTGAAAATGTGACCTAAAGTTATAGCAGGGATCCTCTTTATCTTACTTTTCAAATATGGCCTTGTGCTTGTCATAGTGGCAGCCCTTTAGAGAGCACAAATCCTGGCTTTTGCTTTCAAAGACCTGAGCTCTAGAGAGGGCAGTGGATTCCTAGTTATTGATAAACTGTTGGTTTAAAGGCAAGGGGGGAAAGATTAGTGGGCATAGTCAAAATATCTCGGCCAGGAACATGAAGGCAAGATCTTCCTGTTATTAGAAAGGAATTCCTCCATGCTGAGAGAAAGAAGAAAGAAAGGGAAGTTGTGGGATCCTAAGGGTTGAGGGGACCTGTGCATTGCTTCTTAGGCATGCTGCTAGGGAGAAGGCAAGACCCCAGAGAGAAATGGCTCTGAGCTGGGCCTGGGCAGGTGGGACTATGAGGTGTGTAGACGGGCAAGGATTCTCGTGTCCCAGACATGGCACCAAAAGAGCTAAGAGCTGCCGGACCTTAGTGGACATCTTTGCTGCAGGTCACTTCTATGAACAAAGCACCAAATGCACAAGACCTTGATATTGTGTGAGATCCCAGGGCTGGGGCACCATCTTGGGAAATGGGAAGGGGACACCTTCAAAAAGGGATGAGGTTAAGTCTCCTATCTTGCAGAATGGGGCTTGAAATGGAAAATAAATTGATGTAGAAAATACAGTTCTATTTCTTATGAAAATGAGTTTGTGGACTGAGATTTATAATCACTACATAGTACACACTCTCTTTTTATAGAAAGAGCAAGCCAGGCATGGTGGCTCACACCTATAATGCCAGCACTTTGGGAGGCTGAGGCAGGCGGATCACCTGAGGTCAGGAGTTCGAGACCAGCCTGGCCAACAAGGTGAAACCCCATCTCTACCAAAAATACACAAATTAGCCGGGCATGGTAGTGCGTGCCTGTAGTCCCAGCTACTTGGGAGGCTGAGGCAGAAGAATCATTTAAACCCAGGAGGCAGAGGTTGCAGTGAACCAAGATCATGCCACTGCACTCCAGCCTGGGTGACAGAGTGAGACTGCGTCTCAAAACAAAAACAGAATATGCAAGCCAGGCGTGGTGACTCACACCTGTAATCCCAGCACTTCAGGCAGGAGGATTGCTTGAGCCCAGGAGTTCGAGACCAACCTTGGCAACATAATGAAACTCTGTCTCTACAAAAAAAATAAATACAAAAATTAGCTGGGCATAGTAGCACGGGCTTGTAGTCCCAGCTACTGTGTGGGCTGAGGAAGGAGGGTCACTTGAGCCCAGGAGGTTGAGGCTGTGGTGACCAAGAACCTGTCTCAAGCAAACAAACAAAAAAGAAAAACAAAGTGCAGAAATAAACTTCAGTGTAGCATATCCAGGCAATTCTACACACTTTGGAATAGTGGGGTGTGAATGAATGAGGGTTAACCATGCCACCACCCTATAATGAAAAGATACAGAACGGGTGTGTTCTCAGTCCAAGTCAGATTCATTTAAACAGAGTCAACTGAGATGAGGCTTAGAAGCTCATATAGGGGACAGGTTTGGAATTTTTTTTTTTTGAGACAGAGTCTCACTGTGTCACTTAGACTGGAGTTCAGTGGTGTGATCTTGACTCACTGCAACCTCCGCCTCCCAGGTTCAGGTGATTCTCCTGCCTTGGCCTCCCGAGTAGCTGGGACTACAAGGGCATACCACCACACCTGGCTAATTTTGTATTTTTTGATAGCAAAGGGGTTTTACATGTTGGCCAGGCTGGTCTCAAACTCCTGACCTCAGGTGATCTGCCCCCCTCGACCTCCCAAAGTGCCGGAATTTTTTTACTTTTTTTTTTTGAGCCAGGGTCTCACTCTTTCACCCAGGCTGGAATGCTGTGGCACTGTCATGGCTCATTGCAGCCTCTAAGTCCTGGGCTCAAGGGATCCTTCCACCTCAGCCTCCCAAGTAGCTAGGACTACAGGCCAGCTGCTACAATGCCTGGCTAATTAAAAAAAAAATTTTTTTTTAATAGAGATAGGGTCTCACTAGGTTGACTGGGCTGATCTTGAACTCCTGGCCTCAAGCAATTCTCCTGACTCAGCCTCCTGGGTGGCTGGATTACAGGTGTGAGCCACAGGATTCGAATTTTTGACAGGAATTTTTGAAGGTTCTAATGAGGTTTTTGGCTTCAGAGGTAGCTTACCCAATAAAGCTCTATTTCATTTTTACTTTTCGAAAAGCCACCATTGAGGTGAAATGGGGACCTGTAGCTCCAGAGAAACAGCGGGAGGCACAGCCTTCTCTGTGAAATCCCTCCGTGAGTAGCCAGAGAGCACCAGAGAACTCTGGTGGTGGAGAGCAAGTGAAAGCAGCCAGAAGGGAGACCGGAAGTTCTCGCCCAAGGTCTGTGGTGTGAAAAAGTGCCAAGAATGACCAATGAGAACTGCAAATATGAAGAGTAATACTGAAAGTAGAGCATTGTGTTTGGTATAAAGACAGCCTGCCAATGCCTTTTTTGAAGTGGAACTCAAGACGTGAAGACAGCCAAGCGTGGCGTGTCTACTGTAGTCCCAGCTACTGGGGAGGTTGAGGTAGGAGGATTGCTTGAGCCCAGGAGTTTGAGGCCACCCTGGGCAACATAGTGAGATCTTGCCTCTAAAAAATAAACAAGTGAAAAATAAAGATGTGAAGGCAGAGAAAGTAGCAGTAGCAGGTAGACAAACCCAGGAGAGGTGTCAGGGAGAAATGAAAGGGAAATGACAGGGAAGGAAGAGGAGAAAGCATTACTCCCACGTGGGGATTTCTGATGGGAGGGGAAGTGAAAACCACAGAAATAGAAAGAGGAACTTGGGGACCAGAAGGCTTTATTTCCCAGTGTGCTCCCCAGTGCCCCTTCCCCAAAAGAAACCACCATGTTAGGGGAAAGGTACAAAGGAAATGTCCTATTTGTGCTTAGACCCAGATTTTGAGTCTGGGTAAGTTGCCCTCTCTTTGATAGGGGACTGCCTAGGTTGAAACGGTAGGAGGGAATGTTCCCAGAGTGGAATGCAGCCTGACTGTGTTCAGCAGCAGCATGAAGGTCCCATCCTACTTTGATACTAATACTTGAAAAAGGAGAAAAAATTACAAACTGTCACTTTTTTATGTGGTATTCGTGAGGGAAGGAAAGGGGGTGGGAAAGTAGGAGGAAAGCACCATCTAAATCAAATCTTCCAAGAACTTATTTTATCAAGCATTTAATCAGCTCTTGCTCAAGGCTAATCATAAAAATAAGCTGTGCATTTTTACCTGCTGCAGGCAGCTTGCAAACTGCAGGTGTGTTTTGAGAAAGCCACTGTCAAGTCCCCAGTTGCAATTCAGAAGATATTAACTAAGAGCTAAACCAAATTTATGAGTCTTACATTATGTTTTAAGAACCAGACATAAATTACCACCCTGTTAAAATATCTAGAAATGAGCCAGCATGTGAACTGTCACCAGATGAGGGCCTACACTTAAAAAAAAAAAAAAATTTACTTTGTGGTTAACTATATATGAGTAAAATCTACCATTTCAGCCATTTTTAAGTGTGCAGTTCAGTGGCATCAAGTACATTCACATTGTGCAACCATCCCCAGCATCCATCTCCACAACTATTTTCCTCTTCCCAAACTGAAACTCTGTACCCATTGACAATAACTCCCTATTCCTCCCTCTCCCCAGCCCCTGGCAACCACCATTCTACTTTCTGTCATATGAACTGACTACTGTAGGTACCTTGAATATTGGAATCACACAGAATTTGCCCCTTGTGATTACTTAATAAAGCATAACGTTCACCCACGTTGTAGCCTGTGTCAGAATTTCCTTTTTTAGGCTGAATGCGCCTATACTTTTTAAAGGGAGACATATTAAAAATCGTTTTCTAAAAATAATTGCATAGCCACATCATTTTTTAAAAACTGCCATGGCACGGCCGGGCACGGTGTCTCACGCCTGTAATCCCAGCACTTTGGGAGGCTGAGGCAGGCAGATCACGAGGTCAGGAGTTTGAGACCAGCCTAGCCAACATGACGAAACCCCGTCTCTACTAAAAATACAAAAAAAAAGTCAGCTGGGCTTGGTGGCGGGCACCCGTAATCCCAGCTACTTGAGAGGCTGAGGCAGGAGAACAGCTTGAACCCAGGAAGGTGGAGGTTGCAGTGAGCTAAGATCGCGCCACTGCACTCCAGCCTGGGTGATAAGAGTAAGACTCCATCTCCAAAAAACAAAACAAAACAAAAAAACTGCCACAGTATTGAATAGCCTTTTTAGCATTCATTAGGTTGCAAAAGGAGGCTGGAGCTGGGCTTCAAGGTAGCATTGTTCAAAGTCCTCTTACTTTCTAGGGTGGGGTTTTTGTTGTTGTTGTTGTTGTTGTTTTTGGTTTTTCTATTTTGTTTTGTTTCTGAGAGGGAGTCTTGCTCTTGTCGCCCAGGCTGGAGTGCAGTGGTGCCATCTCGGCTCACTGTAACCTCCGCCTCCCAGGTTCAAGCGATTCTCCTGCCTCAGCCTCCCAAGTAGCTGAGATTACAGGCATGCACCACCATACCCGGCTGATTTTTGTATTTTTAGTAGAGACGGGGTTTCACCGTGTTGGCCGGGCTGGTCTTGATCTCGTGACCTCGTGATCCGCCCACCTTGGGCTCCCAAAGTGCTGGGATTTACAGGCGTGAGCCACCACACCCAGCTCACATGGAACTCTTTAGACAGGAATTCCTCTCTTGGACCCAAGTTCTGAACACTTTTATTTTGTGTGTTGAACTGGGTTCTGGTCGTTAAAGAAAGAGAAACAGATTAATAACTTTCTTCCTCTCAGCTCTATCCTTAATCTCAAAAGTCTGTGACTTTTACTAAAATAACATTCTCCTTGCCATAATGGCGTCTTTTGACCTTATTCCCCAAAACCAAAATATTCTCTCTCCCTTTCTTCCTTCCTTCCTTTCTTCTTTCTTTCCTTCCTTCCTTCCTTCCTTCCTTCCTTTCTTTCTTTTCTTTCTTTCTTTCTTTCTTTTTCTTTCTTTCTTCCTTCCTTCCTTCCTTTCTTTTTCTTTCTTTCTTTCTTTTTCTTTCTTTCTTTCCTTCTTTCTTTCCTTTCTTTCTCTTTACTTTTTCTTTCTCTTCTTTCTTTCTCTTTCCCTTCCTTCCTTCCTTCCTTTCTTTCTTTCTCTGTCTTTCTTTTTGAGACAGAGTCTCATTCCGTCACTCAGGCTGGAGTGCAGTGGCACAATCTCAGTTCATTGCAACCTTTGCCTCCTGGGTTCAAGTGATTCTCCTGCCTCAGGAGTAGCTGCAACTACAGGTGCCCGCCACCACACCTGGCTAATTTTTGTATTTTTAGTAGAGATGGGGTTTCACGATATTGACCAGGCTAGTCTCAAACTCCTGACCTCAAGTGATCCTCCTGCCTCAGTCTCCCAAAGTGCTGGGATTACAGGTGTGAGCCATGTCACCTGGCCACAAAATGTCCTTTTGCTGCAGGACATCTGCTGTAATGGCAGCTGGGGAGGCATGATCAGTCTCACCTTGATTTTTAATTGATCAGCTGACCCTGAAAATAGTTTCCAAAACTCATTGAGCTATGAAATTTCTGTTAAACACAGCAACCAGGCAGTACCAAGATTTATGAGTAACCCAGTGGCCCATCTAGTAATGCCCAGAGCAGGTACCTAAGAAAATATCAGCATTTACTTATAGCCAATACACAGATATGTTTCCCATGGATATAACTCCGAAATTACAAAAGGGAAACAGTAGACACTATAGTTTTTAGGCCTTTTAATTTTTTTTTTTTTTTTTGAGATGGCATCTTGCTCTGTTGCCCAGGCTGGAATGCAGTGGCTTGATCATAGCTCACTGCAGCCTTGAACTCCTGGGCTTAAGTGATCCCCCCCACCTCAGCTGCCTGAGTAGCTAGGACTACAGGTGTGGGCCACCATGCCTGGCTGATTTATTTTTTATTTTTGTAGTGACAGGGTCTCACTTCGCTGCTCAGGCTGGTCTCAAACTCCTGGCTTCAAACAATCTTCCTGCCTTGGCCTCCCAAAGTACTGGGATTACACGTGTGTGCTACCACGCTCAGTCCCTTTTTAATTTTTAAAAGATTTTAGATTTTTTTTTTTTTTTTTTTTTTTTTTTAGGCAATCCTTTCACATTTCTCACAAGTCATCATGAGTTGTTTTAATGTAAAATTATTTTCCAGCAGATTGAAACAGTTAAGACCTCTATTTTCAAGGAGGGCAAGAAAGTCAGTGTTTGTTCTGCCTCTTCCAGATAGCTGAAGGCAAGGAAACTGTATAGCTCCCTGCAGTTTACAAGTTAGTTGCCCACTGATTGCTTCATGAATAAAGCTGGAAGATCTAAGTTTGGGAGTGAAAGAAAGAGGATCTGGAAGAGAAAAATTAGAGAATACAGTCCCAGAAATTCATATTTCTAGACTCAGATCTCATGGACATTTTTGCCTGATGTAAAAAAACACTGTCCTGGCCAGGCACGGTGGCTCCCACCTATAATCCCAGCACTTTGGGAGGCCGGGGCGGGCAGATCACCTGAGGTTGGGAGTTCGAGACCAGCCTGACCAACATGGAGAAACCCCATCTCTACTAAAAATACAAAACTAGCCAGGCATGGTGGCGCATACCTGTAATCCCAGCTATTCAGGAGGCTGAAGCAGGAGAACTGCTTGAACCCAGGAGGTGGAAGTTGTGGTGAGCCAAGATCGCGCCACTGCACTCCAGCCTGGGCAACAAGAGCAAAACTCCATCTCAAAAAAATACATTGTCCTGCCCAACCACACTCACTGGTTTACTGCTCCCAAACCTTGAATAAAATTCTACAAGAAGATGGTGTATTGATTATCCATTCTATGTCTATCATTCTGCATCTGACTTCAAATCTGTCTTCTAACAGTTTCCATGTCTCCTTTTAAGTGCCCTTTGCTTTTGCAGGAAGACGAAAGATATTGCTAGTCTGAGAAAAGCACGTGGCTTCATATATTTTGAGTGCTATGAAATATTAATTTTTCTAAAACTGACATTATTTAGCAATCGGAAATGTGTTAGCTCTAACTTTCTTTTATGGGTACTTTTCCGTGGTTATAATACACAAAATTAAATTTACCACTTTGATCATTTTTAGGTGTATAGCTGTGTAACATTAAGTACATTTTAGGGGCATTAAAAAATCTCTTCCTGCTCTCAGTGCAGAGGTTCCTTCCTGCTTTCTCTATAAGTCATATCCAGCAGATAGTATTTAGGAACCCTTCATTTCTCAACTTTGTTTTGACAAAATTAGGAGACATTCTACTACCTCTTTTTAAAAATCGGGATTCTAGGCCGGAAACGGTGGCACACGCCTGTAATCCCAGCACTTTGGGAGTCCAAGGCAGGCAGATCCCTTGAGGCCAGGAGTTCCAGATCAGCTTGAGCAACATGGCAAAACCCCATCTTTATTTTTTCAAAAAAGGGATTCTAAAGTGGAGTGGATCAAGGCCTATGTCTTTCTTACTGGTTTATTGCTCGTCGGTGCCGTTTTACTCACTAAGGATCCCTATTAGGTAGATGTTAAACTTTCTCTCTTTCAAGCTAAGTGATTTCAGTTTCATTGTCTATTAATAGACACCTTTGCCCATACTTTAGTCGTGGGGCTCTCACAGTGATTCTTCTGATACCCTGCCCAAAGTTATTTATATCCTGTTAATTTAAAAGTCTAGTAGTAGTGTCTGTAAACTCTGCTTAAAATAAAACAAAACTCACCAAGGGTTTGCCAGAATAGGTTTCTGGAGAAGAACCGCTGGTGTGAGCAGGAGCTCTGTCCCAGTGGGGCTGCTGAGTGCCACCCACGCCCCCACTGCCATTTTCTCACTGTCAGTCCCACTGCTTCCTGCCACTTGGTCTGGCTGGTCTCTTTTTTTTTTTTTTTGAGACAGGGTCTTGCTCTGCCACCCAGTGCCCAGGCTGGAGTGCAGTGGCATGATCTCGGCTCACTGCCTGGGCTCAAGCAATCCTCCCACCTCAGCCTCCTGAGTAGCTAGGACTACAGGAACATGCCACCATGATGCCTGGCTAATTTTTTTTTTTTGTAGAGATGAGGTCTCACTATATTGCCCAGGCTGATCTAGAACTCCTGGGCTCAAGAGATCCTCCCGCCTCGGCCTCTCAAAGTGCTGGGATTACAGGCGTGAGCCACCGTGCCGAGGTTGATCTCATCTTAAAAGCAACCGCCCAGATGAAGAAAAGCACTGCTTTCTTCAGTTCCTTATAGTTGAAACAGTATGACAGTAGGGTAAACAATGGAGATGTTAAACTACATTTTCCAGAGCAGACCTGATTTCAAATACCCTGAGCCATTGTCATACCTCATGTCAGGCAGCTGATTTGCTTATTCAAAAAACGTCCAAACTATCAATGGAGGCTAAATGGAGCACCCAAGCACCTTAAGAATAAGGGGCACATGAAGACCATCTTAGTGCTTACTCGTGCCCCTCCCAACACGGTCTCTTTAACGCTGGTCCTCAATGAATATTTGTTGACTGAATAAATGATTTGGGGGTGGTCGGGTGCGGTGGCTCACGCCTGTAATTCCAACACTTTGGGAGGCCGAGGCAGGTGGATCATCTGAGGTCAGGAGTTCGAGACCAGCCTGGCCAACATGATGAAACCCCATCTCTACTAAAAATACAAAAATTAGCCGGGCATGGTGGTGGGTGCCTGTATTCCCAGCTACTTGGGAGGCTGAGGCAGGAGAATTGCTTGAACCCAGGAGGCGGAGGTTGCAGTGAGCCAAGATCGTGCCATTGCACTCCAGTTTGGGCAGCAAAAGTGAAACTCTGTCTAAAAAAAAAAAAAAAGAAAAAAAGTAGGGGATGGACAGGTTTTAGAGACGTGACAGCCCCTGGTAAGCAGAATAACCCAAAAGGGGAAGCAGGGGCAAGTTCGGCAAGTTAGAGAGTAATTTTTGACCTAACGTGAGGATGTGGGTCACATGGGGAAGAAAATGAAAGCCTGAATAGGTTTGAATTTGATCATATCATCCTGGCTGTGACAACCCTAAGTGATTTACAAATGGCTCATTTAAAAAAAAAAAAAAAAAAGTGTATCATCAGAATCCTCAACAAGAAAAAGAAGAAGCAAGAAAAAAGAATTCTCTCTTGCCCCTCCTACCCGCATTTTTGCGTGCCTGTCACCCCTCCTGGACACCATCCTCCCTGTTCAGCGTCCTGTCCCCCGATGTCCCCTGGCTCTCACTGTACACTGATACAGCCACACCAAACCAAACGTCTTCCTTCAAACTACACTTTGTCCTAAAACTATTCCTTTTAAAAATACACTTCAAGTAAAGTTTTCAATTCCTCAGAGTTGGAAAACCATCTGATTGCCTTGTTATATGCATATTTAAGCCATACTCATCAGGTCCTTAGAGATCAATACATGTCTCCAATTACTTGATTAAAATACTGTAAGTCTGAAGGACGATAGGCTTCATTCTCCCAGGGAACATCTGTGTTTTCTAAGTTTCATTACCCTAAATGAATCTAATTGATAAAATGTATTAGGACCCTTCTGTGACAATTGTGGGCAGTGTTCTCTCTCTGCTGTCAGGCTGGAAACAGAGGCTCAGTGACTCGGCATCCCAGTTTTATCCCATCTGTGGGAAGCCATTGTACATTCAGTAGAGGAAAAGGCATAATACGAACATTTTAGAAAGTTTACTAGAGCAGGCCGGGTATGGTGGCTCACACCCGTAATCCCAGCACTTTGGGAGGCCAAGGTGGGTGAATTACCTGAGGTCAGGAGTTCGAGACCAGCCTGGCCAACATGGTGAAACCCTGTCTCTACTAAAAATACAAAAAAAAAAAAAAAAAAAAAAAGTAGCCTGGCCGGGCGGCACGTGCCTGTTAGTTCCAGCTACTCAGGCTGAGGCAAGAGAATAGCTTGAACCTGGGAGGTGGAGGTTGCAATGAGCTGAGATTGCACCATTGCACTCCAGACTGGGAGACAGTGTGAGACGCCATCTTAAAAAAATAAATAAATAAACAAAGAAACAAACAAAAAAGCAAGTTTGCTAGAGCAGTACAGTTTAGTCTAGATTTCCAGGACTCTAGGGGGTGATTTCCACTGCTGCTGGTGCTCAGTGCCATTGAGGCCGAGTCCAGCGGAGGAAAGTTGGCAGATTCTGAGCTCAGTGATCCTGAGGAGTGCTACCTGGTTCTGAAACATGCACCAAACACCTAGGATGCACCAGGGGCTGGGGATACAAAGTGAGTGAGATAGAAAAAGGGTGATCAAGTCTACCTGAGGGAAACACAGAAGAGAGGGTGACCAACTCTGCCTGAGGGAATAGAGACAAGTAACCAAGTCTACTTTGAGAAAATGTAGACAAGAAGGTCATCCACTCCACTTGAGAAAGCTGCAGAAGGCTTCACCAAATAGAATGGACTGAGTCTCACAGCACTTGCCATCTTGTTCTTGTGTAATTATAAAACCTTTTTGCCGGGCGCGGTGGCTCACGCCTATAATCCCAACACTTTGGGAGGCCAAGGTGGCCAAGTCACCTGAGGTCAGGAGTTCAAGACCAGACCGGCCAACATGGTGAAACCCCGTCTCTACTAAAAATACAAAAATTAGCTGGATGTGGTAGTACGTGCCTGCAATCCCAGCTACTAGGGAGGCTGAGGCAGGAGTATTGCTTGAACCCAGGGGGCGGATGTTGCAGTGAGCTGAGATCACGCCACTGCCCTCCAGCCTGGGTGACAGAATGAGACTCTGTCTCAAAAAAATAAAAATAAAAAACAGAAATCTTTTTATAAATCTGGCTTTACTACTCTGCTGCTCCTTGAGGGCAGAGATTGCTTGTTCCATGGTTTAGGGTAGATTAATGCACTACTTGGCATAGTGTAATCATTGCGATAATTACTTTTTTTTTTTTTTTTTTGAGACTGAGTCTGGCTCTGTGCCCCAGGCTGGAGTGCAGTAGCGCGATCTCGGCTCACTGCAAGCTCCGCCCCCCCGGGTTCACGCCATTCTCCTGCCTCAGCCTCCCGAGTAGCTGGGACTACAGGCGCCCGCCACCTCGCCCGGCTAATTTTCTTGTATTTTTAGTAGAGACGGGGTTTCACCGTGTTAGCCAGGATGGTCTTGATCTCCTGACCTCGTGATCCGCCCGTCTCGGCCTCCCAAAGTGCTGGGATTACAGGCTTGAGCCACCGCGCCCGGCCAGATAATTACTATTTTTAAATTTATTATTTATGTATTTATTTTTAGAGATGTGGTTTCCCTATGTTGCCCAGGCTGGCCTGGAACTCTTGGGGACTCAAGTGATCCTCCCACCTTAGCCTCCCAAGTATCTGGGACTATAGGCGTGAGTCACTGTGCCCAGCTGTAATTATTTTTGAAAGAGTTGACATCTTTCGTCTTGAAACATGAGTAGAAATGCATTGGAAAGAAAGGCTAAGGTACCACATGTGGAGAGAGAACAGCATAGCAAAATCATGGAGTTGGGAAATCCAGTGTGGTTGTTAGGAACACAATTAATTCATTTCTGGGGTTTGGAGTGACTGGGGGATAGGGATTGGAATAGAGGAATGCTAGAAGTGTGGCCAAGGATCAGTGTGAAGGGCCTCATAGGCTCTGCTAAGAATTTGGACTTCATTCTGCAACGGGAACCCATTCACAGTTTTAAAGCAGGGAATTAATTAGGTCAAATCTGTTTTAGAGGGATTACTGGCAGCAACATCGAGACAAGATAGGAGTAAAGGGAGATTAGAGGCAGCAGTCAGCAGTCCTTTTGTGAGTGGGGAGTGGAGGGACAGACATTTGAGAGAAAATTCAGAGTAGCATTCTTAGGATTAAGAGAATAGAAGGAGTTGAAGATTACATCAAGTTTCTAGTTTGGATTTGAGCATTTGAGCATATAAGAAGAGAAGCAAGAAGCGGGAAGGAAGGAGAGATGATTAATTTAATTTTGAATACTTTGAGTTTGAGGAGCCTGTACATTCCAGGGAGAGTCATTGTATATACAGCTGGTAGGCTGGAGGACAGCTTGCGACCAGAGATACAGTTTGGGCTGCCGTAGTTGGAACTACTTGATTGGGTGAGGAACCCAGAGAGATCACATGGAGAGAGAACAGAAACAGTTGAGCCCAGGGGAGACTGAGATTCCCTCCATTCTTTTTGAAAGTTACATGTCTTTCTCCCTTTTATAGAAATTATCTAAAAACCAACAACAGATCATAGTAAGTAGAAATGCCTATTTTTTTCCCCCCAGAAATTCTTTAACTTCTGGCACTCTAAGAGGTGAGCTGGCACTTTCAGATTCAGGAGTGCTTGTCTGGGAGTTGACAGCTATGTAACTTTAGGTAATGCAAGGCCTTTGGTGGAGTCAGCTCATCCAGGAGTCTACCAACAGCTCTTGAAATGTCTGCACATGAATCCCCAGGTGCAGGAGCCAGCCCAGCACAGAGGGAGAAGCTTGAGTCAGAGCATCAACACAATGGAGCTTTCAACATCCCTTTTCTTTTTTTCTTGAAACAGAGTTTTGCTCTGTTGTCCAGGCTGGAGTGCAATGGCACGATCTCGGCTCACCACAACCTCCACTTCCCGGGTTCAAGTGATTCTTCTGCCTCAGCCTCCCGAGTAGCTGGGACTACAGGCGCCCGCCACCACGTCCTCCCAAAGTGCTGGGATTACAGACGTGAGCCACCGCGCTCAGCCTCAACATCCCTTTTCTTATTCGCTGTCTTGAAATGTCTGAAGACTTTGTGATGGCAAGTGGTTTAAGCATTTTCTGGTGGTGACCACTGCGGGGAACCACAGGTCAGGTGAATGAGAGACGCCTCGCTATCCATTCCTCTCTGATCTCATCTTCTGTACTCTTGGCCTCATCCGGCTGTAGACACACTGGCCTCTTACAAGTCACTCTCCTGCCACAAAAGCCTCGGCTGTGCTCCGCCTGGAGTGCTCTTCCCAGATAGCTGCAAGGTTAACTCCTGCCCAAATGTCATCTTTTTAATGAGGCCTACCTTGGCCTCTTTATTTAAATTGTATCTGTCCAGGCTGGGTGCGGTGGCTCATGCCTGTAATCCCAGCACTTTGGGAGGCTGAGGTGGGCATATCACCTGAGGTCAGGAGTTTGAGACCAGCCTGGCCAACATGGTGAAACCCCATCTCTACTAAAAATACAAAAATTAGCTGGGCATAGTGACACACGCCTGTAGTCCCAGCTACTCAGAAGGCTGAGGCAGGAAAATCACTTGAACCTCATAGGTGGAGGTTGCAGTGAGCCAAGATTTCGCCCCTGCACCCCAGTCTGGGCAACAGAGTGTGACTCTGGCTCATAAATAAATAAATAAATAAATAAATAAATAAATAAATAGTATCTGTGCTTGTCTGCAATTTACACCACCACCAAGTACCTCCTCCTTGAAGTTATGTGGGAGAAATTTCTCCAGCTCTTCTAAATGGGGTTGCTAAAATCTTCTCATCTCACAACCAGCTAGAGCAGATCTCTTTTCTTCCAGAGAGTTCCAACGTTCTGGCTTGGGACTCATGTCCATGAGTTCAGTTGGTTTTTACAGTCAAATGCTGACCGTAATATCTGTTCTACTAAAATAAATAGAAATAAAATGGAGAACATTTCTCAAAAGGCCCTTTTAACATATAGACTTACTTCTTCATATTTAAGAAGAGTCCAGTTTTTTGCTATACAGTTACACAGTTTAAACCTAGTGTTACAGCCATTGTTCATAATTTGACTTTTCAGGAAATGAAAACACCTATTATACTTAAAAAGACTTGAATTGGGCCAGGCACGGTGGCTCATCCCTGTAATCTCAGCACTTTGGGAGGCTGAGGTAGGTGGATCACCTGCAATCAGGAGTTCAAGACCAGCTGGGCCAACATGGTGAAACCCCCTCTCTACTAAAATTACAAAATTTAGCCGGGTATCTTGGCAGATGCCTGTAATCCCAGCTACTCGGGAGGCTGAGGCAGGAGAATCGCTTGAACCTGGGAGGCGGAGGTCACATCCCAGGACTTTCGGAAGCTGAGGCGGACAGATCACGAGGTCAGGAGTTCGAGACCAGCCTGACCAACACAGTGAAACCCTGTCTCTACTAAAAATACAAAAATTAGCTGGGCTTGGTGGTGTATGCCTGTAATCCCAGCTACTCAGGAGGCTGAGGCAGGAGAATTGCTTGAACCAGTGAGCCAAGATCGCGCCACTGCACTCTAGCCTGGGTGACAGAGCGAGACTCCATCTCAAAAAAAAAAATGTATATATATATAGAATAAGGTTAGGGTTCCTTTATTTTGATAATATATATTTCTTCTTCAAATATTATTATTTTCATTCCCTAAAGGTTTTAAGTTGGCAAGATCAAAGAGATCAACCTAGAAATAGACATTAAAATGTTTCAACGTCTCCATTTTTTCTATCAAAGAACTAAAGACCTGGAGAGTGTCAGTGGCCTGCCTGAAGTCACTCAACTGGTTGACCGTAAGCTAATCCTGGAAGCCAGGCCACGTGAAGGCTACTGGAATCACGTCTCTGTTATCCCAGACCACCTTCAAAATAGTTTGGGTGTAATTATTCTGTTAGCCAGATTGTATTTATTTATTAGCTAACACTAGCTAATAAATTTGGGGAAAACCAGACCAAGCCGCTATTACAGCATTACACTGGCACTCTTATATATGTAATGAGATTTAATTTGAAAATATGCAGAACCCCCTTCTATGTTTTTGAGTGCTTGCTCTGGCAGTTTACCCTCGGCTTTAGCCAATTTATCATACAGTATTAATCACCTCCGTGTTTCTGTGTGTGCGTATGTAGCTATTTCTTAGGATTAATGAGGAAGAGTTGGATCAAAAGGATGGGCTTTGTATTCTCAAAAATGACTGAGTGGAGTTTAAGGGTTCTCACTACAAAAAATAAGTATATGTGGTGACATCTGTGTTAATTCCCTCCATTTAGCCATTCCACAATGTATACATATTTCAAAACATGTTGTACATGATAAATATATACAATTTTTATGTCCATTTAAAATGATTAATTAGTGTTTTTAAAGGAATGAGCTAAATGTTCACCACATAAAGAAACATTAGAGACCTTGTGGAGTGAAGTTATTGGAATGAAATAGTATCACCATGGTCACCAAATTGAGGCTCCTCAGACACTGTGGGACCAAGGACCTCTCAGCGGATTCCATCAACCTCCTGCTTCTCCTTCAGATATTCTCGATGGCAGGTTGCTAGTGACATTTGATCTCTCTCCTCCCCGTTTCCACTTCCCTTTCTCAAAAGTCACAGACATGAAGACAAGTTTTAGCCATGTTACTCTGTTAATCTACACACTTACTTTAAGGAAAGAATACACTGATAGGCCGGGCACGGTGGCTCATGCCTGTAATCCCAACACTTCGGGAGGCCAAGGCAGGAGGAATCCTTCAGGCCTAGAGTTCAAGACCAGCCTGGGCAACATAGTGAGACCTCATCCCTACCAAAAAAAAAAAAAAAAATTAGCCGGGTGTGGTGGCACACGTTTGTAGTCCCAGCTACTTGAGAGGCTGAGACTGGAGGATCATTTGAGGTCAGAAATTTGAAGCTGCAGTGAGCCATGGTTGTGCCACTGCACTCCAGCCTGGTCAAAAAAACCAGACCCTGTCTTTTAAAAAAAGGAAAGAAAAAGAATAAATTGATAGTAAACTCCAGTCTCCAATATGGAATGGCACAGAGCTGAAAATATATTATTCCTTATCTGTCTTCTGTGCTAGGAGTTCATTTGTTAGAGTAATTGCAGAGATTTTGCAACTGTTTATACAGCATTTGAAATCCTAGGCTTTTACTCCCATGAGACTACCATAGTCAGACTGTTTATGTCTCTTAGCAGTAGAATGAGAGTCACTTTATTATCTTAAATGTGAGCTCCCCTCATCTTGCCCTGTTTCCTGATCACCAACCTTCACCAAGAGATTGGAAGAGACATTAACAATTGAGGAGACTGGAGAACTTTAGGTAGCCCATTGTCACTAAGGTATAGCTATTTTCCCAGAAAAAGAAATTCTAAAGAAGCGAAATATTTTTAACAAACTTATTCATGCTTACACCAAATTAAAGGGGGGAGCATGGCAAATTCTATTTTACAATTTGTTGTCCCAGAGCCTTGACTATTTGGAATGCAGACTGTGCCCAGTTGGCAGGAATTTGGAATCAATTTACAGTGTGTGATATGATAACACATGTTCTGGATCAGCGGCAGGGGAATGTTTGGAGCTGTAATTCTGTCTCCCCATTAAGCAGGACGCCATGCTAAACTCACAGCTGGAGAAGTACCTAAAAAGAACTAGGTTCTTTGTGTGTGTGAGAGAGGGTATTTATAAAGACAACACAAAACCCAGCCCCAGGGATAAATGCTAAATTAAGGCCATCAAAAATGAAACAGTACATTCATCACATGGATAAATTGGTATCTCGTCGAGATCACTACTTTTCTCAGCCAGAAGTGTGGCTCTATACCCTCATACATTTGGGCTTCGTGTTACAGGGGATGTTTAACAACATTAGAGAAAGAAAACCCTAGACCCACTGGGAAGCAGAAAGTCAAATGGAAAGTGTTCATTTTAATAAGGCAGGAAGGGATGTATACAAGATTCAAACAACGTGAGTTGAAACCTGATATCCCTGAGGCTTGAGGTAAAAACGGACTCTTGGCTCTGGCGAGCCAAACATTAAGGAAACATGTAAGTGCGTGTAAGTGCAAGCATGAAGCTAGCATAATTCAGCAGGCTTCGTGAAGCCAAATGCTGAGCTTAGGCAAGAAAGACTGAATGTTGTTCTTTGAAAAGATGTAAGTTATTGGCACATCGAGGTTAGCAGAAAGAATGATTTATATAATGTAGTCTTGCTTTCATCTCTCTCTCTTTTTTTTTTTCCTTTTTTGAGACAGAGTCTTGCTCTGTAGCCCAGGCTGAAGTGCAGTGGCGCAATCACAGCTCACTGCAGCCTCAACTTCCTAGGCTCAAGTGATCTTCCTGCCCCAGCCTTCCAAGTACCTGGGACCACAGGTGCAGGGACACCATGCTTGACCAATATTTTTATTTATTGTAGAGACAGGGTCTCACTACATTGCTTAGGCTGGTCTCAAACTCATGGGCTTAAGTGAAAATGCTGAAACTACTACGCCTATCTTCTTTCTTTTTTTCTCACTGTGGAGTACAGTGGCACAATCACGACAACCTCTGCCTCCCGAGTTCAAGTAATTCTCTTGTCTCAGCCTGCTGAGTAGCTGGGACTGAGCGCAAACAAATTCCTAAGCTATTTTGTATTTTTGGTAGAGTTGGGAGTTTCAATTCTATGTTGTCTAGGCTTCACCTTTAAACCTGCCTGAGTGATCCACCCTGCCCTGCCCCACTGCTCTTTCTGGTGCTTCATAGTGTTCTGTACTCTCACTGCTTCCATTTTAATAGTACTACAGGCCGGGCGCTGCAGCTCAAGCCTGTAATCCCAAAGTAGCCTCGGGAGGCCGAGACGGGCGGATCACGAGGTCAGGGAGATCGAGACCATCCTGGCTAACCCGTGAACCCGGGCTCTCTACTAAAAATACAAAAAACTAGCCGGGCGAGGTGGTGGGCGCCTGTAGTCCCAGCCAGCCGGAGGCTGAGGTAGCAGGAGAATGGCGTGAAACCCGGAGAGGCGAGGCTTGCAGTGAGCCGAAGCCACTGCACTCCAGCCTGGGCTTACAGAGCGAGACTCCATCCAAAAAAAAAAAAAAAAAAAAAACAGTAATACTTACATAGACACAGCACTTCTCTCATGATTATCCTGAATGAACGAATTAGTGATTATGTTATTTAAAATATTCAGACTATGAAAGTACTGAGCCAGTCATGGTTGATTTGGTGTTTTTATAGTATTTCACTAATTCACAACATGATCAACTTAATTATGGCTGGCTTAAAATCACCAAAAATCTACTAAAAAGTCAATCTGGTTTAATAGTCAAAATAATATCATAGCTTCGGATAGGAAGATGATCATGATTTTACCATCAATTATTCAAAATTAGAACCATAAGACTTTGTAAAACCGTCCACTGATTTAGAGTATAGTTAAAGAACACTCCGGCTCTCTGCAGTCTTTTTGTAGAGGGAAGCCCTAGTTTTCAGGGCAAGGATTTATGAAGCATTTCTCTGTTGGCAAAGTGCTTCTACACACATTTCATTGAATCCTCTCGACCTTTTTACTCTAATATACCATTTGGGCTTCTTCAGAGGTGATCAGAAGTGTTTGGTCTTAATATTTGAGCAACGTTTTTCCAGAGTTCTGTCTTCATTACATCAACTTCCTTTGACAGCTAGAAAGACTGTCTTAGCCATTTCCTCTTCAGAGCCCTGTTCCTTTTGAGCCAGTGACCTGTGTACCAGTTTCCTGCTCCACAGATGCCTTTAGCGAGAAGAGTCCAGTCGCTGACTCCGTTCCCATTTGGGTTGCAGCCCCAACCTGTCACTTCTCTTTGATGACCCACTCTATAATCTTCCAGTTTGTATCCCATTAAACCACACACAAGTTTTCCCCACTTTCCACTGAAAATTAAAGATCATTTGATAGAAAAATACATAAACTAACAAATTGCTTATGACCATGGCATCCCAAGGTTTTTGGTTCTCGGTTTGTGTTTCGGTGGACAATTGTCATCAGCGTGGATCCTAGCACTCATGCACCTTGCAAGTGGAACTGTATCTACCTCCCTCCCCAACGCCACATCCTGCTCATGCAGGAAATGCTTTCCTCCACCCTTACTCAACTTTACAGCCTCCAAGTCCCTTCTACTCCAACCTCTTGTGTGTGCATAACATCCTCTTATGCTTTTTTCTCTTTACAGTGTTTTAAAAATCCTTTGTCATTGTTTTGAATAGTTTCTTACTGAAGCTATCGTAGTATTATTTGCCATTTCCATGTTAGTGGATTTATTTTAGGTATTTCCAGTTTGGAGTTATTACGGATAACGTTGCCATAAATATCTGGTAAAATATTTTTCATTTAAAATTATTTTCTCAAAATAAATTTCTAAGAATATCATTGTGGCAAAGGGTATAGTCATTTTTTTTTCTTTTTTTTGAGATGGAGTCTCATTCCACCACCCAGGCGGGAGTGCAGTGGCACAGTTTCGGCTCACTACAATCTCTGCCTCCCAGGTTCGAGCGATTCTCCTGCCTCATCCTCCTGAGTAGCTGGTTTACAGTCGCCACCACCACACCTGGCTAATTTTTGTTTTTCTTAGAGATGGGGCTTTGCCATGTTTGCCAGGCTGGTCTTGAGCTCCTGACCTCAAGTGATCCACCTGCCTCAGCCTCCCAAAGTGCTTGGATCACAGACATGAGTCACCGCGCCCAGCTGGGTATAGCCATTTTTATGGCTGTTATTCTGTATTCGGGTTGCCTTCAAGAAAACGTACTGCCAGCGTGGTGGCTCGGGACTGTAATCCTAGTGCTTTGGAAGGCTGAGGCAGAAGGATCACTTGAGGCCAGAAGTTCAAGACCAGCCTGGGCAACATAATGAGACCCCGTCTCTATTAAAAAAAAAGAAAGAAAAGAAAAAAAAAGCTGGGCATGGTGGCATGTGCCACCTGTGGTCAAAACAACAAGAAAGTACCAACTCATCCTGTCCTTGGCACTGGAAGAGTGAGCTTCTTTGAGTTATTTCCAAAATTGGGTTTTATAACAATTCACTTTTATTGTTGTTCTTTTTGTTGTTGTTGTTGTTGTTGTTCTTAACTATTACAAATGATACTACAGTTATCTTAATTTGGACTTTGCAGTGAGGCTGATCTATCAGTATAAAATTTCGGCTCTGAACCAATCTTTAACATAAAGGGAAAATAATTTCGAAGGAGGGTGGGGTAGATCATTCCTTCAAATGTATTGGGCAAACTCAGAACTGAGAAAAACCCTGGCTTACTGTGCAGTAACGCGCTGCCACCCTCTAGTCTAGATACTTATTTCTTCACGCACAGATGATTGCCCAAGTCTCTTAACCAATTCACCAAACTTCCAGCTTCAGCTCTCCAAGTCATCTACCACACAATTTCCAGTTTGATGTGCTCACAGAGGACGCACGGCCCTAGGGAGGGGACAAGGGCCGCAGGCAGCTCACACTGGAATCTCAGTCTCCAGATCCTCAGCCAGCGTCCTTTCTCCTACATCTTGCCCTTCTCACTACTTTCTGGGAGTTCCAGTGTCTCAGCAGGGCTGCTGGGAGATGCCTTAGCCTTTCTCTGCAGCCCTCCGGCAGCAGCCGGCAGGGCCACTGCGTGAGGTTCACACACCCGCTGATTGTCATTCTGCCCCTTGGCTCTGGCGGCCCGGAGTCCTCGCGCCTCTGAGAGCCGCGATCGCTTGTCTGGGCTGCATCCTGCTGTTTCCGCGAAGCTACTGTTGGCAGTTGATTTGCTTGGGGTTTTCTCCACAGCCCGGCCCGTTTGCCTCCTGCCTGGTTTCTCTTCCCGAGCTGATAGACCCTGCTCTCTGTGTGTCTGCCACGGCCAGCCAGGGTGTGAGGATTGTGATTCGCCTGGAACTAATTTTCTTTGCTGGTGGATGCCCCCTCTGATCATGCTCTGCAGCTTCTTTCCTGAGGGAAGGGTAGAGGGAGGTCTGTGTACACTGTGAGGGTCCTTTTCAACCATCCAGCAGGCATTCCTCTCAAACCATTTAGGGTGGACTTTTGTTCTCTTCTTCAGACACACACACACGCGCACACGCACACTGAATTTCATCTGTCGCTGGCTCAAGATGTCTTGGTTAGTAGCACACAAGCACACGCTCTGGAGCCAGACTGCCGGATTTGAATCCTGGCTCTACCGCTTAGATCTGTGACCCTGGGAAGTTACTTCACCTCTGCCTATGTAAAGGTTTGCTCCTATTATTGATTAGTCCTTGAAGAGAAAGGGAGATTTTAGGAGGATAGACAGATCAGGCCTTACCTAAGGCGCTCCTTTTTCAGTTGGTGCTCTGCTTTATTTTGTAATTGGAGGAAAAGTAAGGAAGCCCTATCTTGGCTTGGGAGCCTGAAATGTCAACCTGTGTCTAAATGGAAGAACGGAAATGGGGTCATTTTCACAATATGAGGGCATTAGTTTCATGTTGGCCTGGCATTAAAGTTGACTTGGTGGATGCATTTAGTGGGCCATCACCTGAGTTCTTCTGACAGGCCCATCCAAACTCATAGGGTTTGCTTTCTTCTGGTTCTCACTTTGTTTTTCTTTTTTTTGTTGGTTTTTCTTTTTTGAGACGAAGTTTCGCTCTCGTTGCCCAGACTGGAGCACAATGGCACGATCTCAGCTCACTGTAACCTCCACCTCCTGGGCTCAGGCGATTCTCCTGCCCCAGCCTCCCGAGTAGCTGGGATTACAGGTGCCCGCCACCATGCCCAGCTAACTTTTATATTTTTAGTAGAGACGGGGTTTCACCACGTTGACCAGCCTGGTCTTGAACTTTTGACCTCAGGTGATCCACCTGCCTCGGCCTCCCAAAGTGCTGGGATTAGAGTCTTGAGTCACCGCGCCCGGCCTGTTTTTCTTAATATAGGAAATAACAACAAAACAACATTGCATAACACTTACTATGTGCGGGGCACCGTCCTTTAGCCTTACATATACTAATTCATTTTTCTGCCACAATCTGTGAGGTTTCTCAACCTTAGGTTGAGAAATGAAGGCACAGAGAGGTTAAGAAACTTGCCGAAAGCCCCATGGGACACCAGATCCTACCAACTATAAACTTGGCCAAGTGGTCCTAGACTGGCAGGCCAGGTGTACCACAAAGGAAAGAACAGATCTTCCTTTATCACTCCTTTTTCCTAATATCTGGCTCCCACTGCTGACCTGGCAGCTTTTTATTTGAACTTTAAGTGCCAAACCTAACATGACTGTAATTTGAAAGCACGCGGATTCAGGAAGCTGTGGAGTTGCTTTATTTGGTGGATTCTGAAGCAGTAAGAAATGACTAATTAAAAAAGTTCAGTCTTCCTGCTGTCAAGCTTACAGGTCAAGACAGAAATTCATTTGATGTCAGATGTGGAAAGGACCTTAGAGGTAACATCATTTTTTGGCTTTATTTTATTAGGGAAGAATAAAGGTCCATGGGAGGCAAAGTGCCTTGTTCAAGGTTGTGAAGCATATTTTCCAAAATTACAATTAGATTGTTTAGATGGGTAAGTCAGATAAATGTAGCTGAAGTACTACAGTTAGGGTTCTATCTAATTATGGAAATTAATGTGTATTAGTTTGGGGAGTTCCTATGGCATCAAAGGTTCATATGACTTAATTCATATATCATGGTTATCTCGCCTAGACAGAAAAGTCCCGTATCCACTACTGAGCATGACATCGTTTCTGGAACTATGAAACATGCAATAGGCTGGGCGCGGTGGCTCATGCCTGTAATCCCAGCACTTTGGGAGGCGGAGGCGGGCAGATCACGAGGTCAGGAGATCAAGACCATCCTGGTTAATACAGTGAAATCCCGTCTCTACTAAAAATACAAAAAATAGCCTGGCGTGGTGGTGGGCACCTGTAGTCCCAGCTACTCGGGAGGCTGAGGCAGGAGAATGGTGTGAACCCAGGAGGTGGAGCTTGCAGTGAGCCAAGATCGCGCCACTGCATTCCAGCCTGGGCGACAGAGCGAGACTCTGTCTCAAAAAACAAAAACAAAAACAAAAACAAAAAAAGAAACATGCAATACCCAGAAGTTGGTTATATAATATTGCCATCCTCTTAAAAACAGATTTTGTGGTGCCATAATGGCTTTTATTTAGTGTTTTCAATTGTGCACATTTCTACTGATTGCTGTTACACCAGTGATCAGCCCTGACCTCCCACTCATTCAAGGGTATAAAGGCAGTATTGCCGTGGTGGCCGAAAGCAAGGATTCTGGAGCTAGCCTGCCTGGGTCTGAATTTCAGTTCTGCACTTACTGGTTTAGGACTTTGGGCAATTATACCTTACCTATGTGTGCTGTGGTCTGAATGTTTATGTCTTCATAAAATTGATATGTGGAAACCTATTAATAATTCCCAAGGAGATGGAGGTAGGGCCTTTGCAAGGTAATCAGGTATGAGAGCATAGTCCTCATGTATGGAACGAGTGCCCTTATGAAAGAGTCCCCAGAGAGCTGCCTTGCCTCTTCTACCATGCGAGGACATGAGTAGGCAGCATCTACAAACCAGGAAACGGGCCTTCACCAGACACCAAATCTGCCTTGAGCTCAGAGTTCCCAGCCCCCAGTATTGCAAGAAATAAATTTCTGTTGTTTACAAGCTACCCAGTCTGTGGTATTTTGTTATAGCAGCTAGAATGGATGCAGACATTGTATCTCAATTTTCCCATCTGTAAAACAGGCATAATGATTGCATGGGGTTGTTGGAAGGATGAAATCATTTAATATATGCAAAGCACTTAGGAAAGGGCTGGGCACATCATAAGCACTACACAAAGGTTTCCATCATTATTGCTAAAAGGAGAAGCTGAGTTACTATGGAATCACTTCAGATTGTTAAATGGCGATGGAGCTGAAAAAGTACTAATCATTTCTGCTTCCCAGACTAGGGCTAAGCCTTGTTTTATAGCTTAAGAGAGACCTTTAAAAATAGGGTCTTTCCAAGATCATCTACTAAGAAATTGACTCAATTTCCAGAATTAAATGCCAAGATTCTAAAGTATACTTCTATATCTTTTCCAATAACAAGGAAGTGAGAAAGAAGACAACGAAAAGAAACATAAATTCGCCGGAACCGTGGTGGCTCACACCTGTAATCCCAGCACTTTGGGAGGCTGAGGCGGGTGGATCACGAGGTCAGGAGATCAAGAACATCCTGGCTAACACGGTGAAACCCCGTCTCTACTAAAAATACAAAAAATTAGCTAGGCATGGTGGCGGGCGCCTGTAGTCCCAGCTACTCGGGAGGCCGAGGCAGGAGAATGGCGTGAACCCGGGAGGCGGAGCTTACAGTGAGCAGAGATGGTGCCACTGCACTCCAGCCTGGGTTACAGAGCGAGACTCCATCTCAAAAAAAAAAAAAAAAAAAAAAGAAAGAAAATTCTACTCCCGGGTCTGCATTTCAAATCCACAAGTATGAGATTTCAATAATAAGTGCAAACCATTAAGTATGTTAATGCAGTTATTATTTTAAAGGTTTATACAGATAACTTTCCCAATAGACTATAAGCTAATATGTACAAAAGTATGTAGAGGAAAAAGGGGGAAAAAGTATGCAGAGGGACAAGAATTGTATGCTTAAAAGTGTGGAGACTCAAAAGCAAAATGACAGATTTTACTAGATTTTGTACTGTCCTTAATTTATCAACTGGAGATGATATGGGGGGTTATGTTTCATAGCTATATGTCACAATGGTAACTTACTTTTGTGTGTGTGTGTGTGTGAGATGGAGTTTCGCTCTTGTTGCCCAGGCTGGAGAGCAATGACACGATCTCGGTTCACTGCAACCTCTGCCTCCTGGATTCAAGCAATTCTCCTGCCTCAGCCTCCCAAGTAGCTGGGATTACAAGCATGTGCCACTGCACCCAGTTAATTTTGTATTTTTAGTAGAGATGGGGTTTCTCCATGTTGGCCAGGCTGGTCTCAAACTCCTGACGTCACTTGATCCACCCACTTCAGCCTCCTAAAGTGCTGAGATTACAGGCGCGAGCCACTGCGCCCGGCCAGTAATTTAACAACTGTAGCTGGGCCTTCATAGATTGTTCTACCTATGAGCATCCTAAAATAAGTAGAATTAAAACATTCAAAAAGAGGAAGTTTCAAAGGGTGTTCCTGCCTCTTTGTCTTTAGAGACAGTATGGTACAATGAAGTTGGAGGTCAATTTTAACTCTGGATTGGCTACCTACCCCTCTCAGTCTCAGTTTCTAACATGCAAAATAAGGACAGTAAATGATTCCTATCATATTTTTGTGGGGTTTACATAAGACATGCGTGAAAAGTAAGTGCTCAGTGACTGTTATCCCTTTTCCTAACACATAAGAAATACTTTTTTTTTCTTTTTTTTTTTGAGACAGGGTCTCACTTTGTTGCACTGGAGTGCAGTGGCATCATTATTGCTCACTGCAGCCTTGACCTCACAGGCTCAAGAGGGGCAAGGGCAGAAGTTTGAATTTTATTCCAATCATATAGAAAACCACTGGAGGGTTGTATACGTAATCTGAATTGTATTTTTAAAAGATCATTTTGGCTCTTATAAAATTGAGATGTAAGAGGCAAGAGTAGAGGCAAGGAGATCACTGGAAGGCAACTACAGGAGTCTGTGAAATGAGTCTTGCTCTGTTACCCTGGCTGGAGTGCAGTGGCGCAATCTTGGCTCACTGCAATTTCTGCCTCCTGGGTTCAAGCGATTCTCCTGCCTCAGCCTCCTGAGTAGCTGGGATTATAGGCATGCACCACCATGCCTGATTAATTTTGTATTTTTAGTAGAGACGGGGTTTCACCATGTTTGCCAGGCTGGTCTTGAACTCCTGGCCTCAAGTGATCTGCCTGCTTTGGTCTCCCAAAGTGCTGGGATCACAGGCGTGAGCCACTGCGGCTGGCCAAGAAATGAGTTCTTAGATCAGGGTAGTGTTGAAGAAAAAGGCTAGGTATGGGAAATAGTGTGGAGGAGGGCACCATAGGACTAACTGATAGATTTAAAGGCTGTGAAGGAAAGAGGAATTAAATATGACTCCTTGGCCTCTTTTTTTTTTTTTTGAGATGGAGTCTTGCCCTGTCGCCCAGGCTGGAGTGCAATGGCACGATCTCAGCTCACTGCAACCTCCACTTCCTGGGTTCAAGCGATTCTCCCGTCCCAGCCTCCCAAGTAGCTGGGATTACAGGTGTGTGCCACCACACACAGCTAAGTTTTTGTAGCTTTAGTAGAGACGGGGTTTCACCATGTTGCCCAGGCTGGTCTCGAACTCCTGACCACGTGATCTGTCTGCCTCGGCCTCCCAAAATGCTGGGATTACAGGTGTGAACCACTGTGCCCAGCCTGACTCCTTGGCTTTTTAAAGAAAATGATTGTTAGTTTTTTTAGAGATGCTAGTCTTGCTCTTTGTCCAGGCTGGTCTCAAACTCCTGGCTTAAGCCATCCTCCTGCCTCAGCCTCCTGAGTAGCTGAGACTACAGACGGGCACCACCATGCCCTGCTGACTCTTTGACTTTTGGCTTGAGCAACTAGGTGGTGGTGTTGACTTGAAGTTAGAAAGACTGGGGATTTAACAGCTTTGGAAAGGCGGAATCAAGAGTTTTGGACCTGTTAGGGTTTGAGATGCTTATTGATGTTTAAAAGAGATACACTGAAATAGACAAATTTGGTTAAAAGTATAAGAGGATGGGAAAATATATTACAAGCACACACAGAATTCAGAGGAAAAAAACTTATTGGATGTATGAGTGCAGAAATTCAGGTCAGGGCTAAAATTATAATTTGAGACTGTATTAGTCTGTTCTCATTGCTCAAGTCAATACCTGAGGCTGGGTAATTTATAAAGAAAAGAGGTGTAATTGGCTTATGGTTCTGCAGGCTGTACAGAAAGCATGACACTGGAATCTACTTCCGGTGAGGGATTCAGGAAGCTTCCAATCATGGCAGAAGGCAAAGGGGAAGCAGGCATGTCACATGGGGAGAGCAGGAGCAAGAGAGAGAGGGACGAAGTACTAGGCTCTTTTAAACAACCGTGTGAACTAACAGAGATGGGGGGGGCACCAAGCTATTCATGAGGAATCTATCCCCATGACCCAAACCCCTCTTACCATCTTCATCCCACCTCTAACAACGGGGATCACATTTCGATATGAGATTTGAAGGGGACAAATCTCCAAACCGTATCAGGGATAGTATTTAAAGACATAGGGCTAGCAAAGTGAATCCAGAGAAAGAATAAAGACTGTCAAGGGCCAAGACCTGAGGTACTCTTACTCTTAGAGATTGGCCATAGGAGGAAAAGGCAACAAAGCAGACTGAGGAGGTAGGAGGAAATGATCACAGATGGTATCCAGAGCTATAGGTGGCACATGCCAGGACTGCCATTGGCATACACTTAAGGTGACGATCCTGGTAATAGCAGATTGTCCTTGGAAGCATAAACTAATAAAATAATAAGCAAGGCCGGGCGCAGTGGCTCACAGCTGTAATCCCAGCACTTTGGGAGGCCACAGGTGGATCGCCTGAGGTCAGGAGTTCAAGACCACCCTGGCCAACGTGGTGAAACCTCATCTCTACTAAAAATGCAAAAATTAGCCAGGCTTGGTGGCAGGTGCCTGGAATCCCAGCTACTTGGGAGACTAAGGTAGGAAAATCGCTTGAACCCGGGAGATGGAGGTTGCAGTGAGCCGAGATGGCACCATTGCACTCCAGCCTGGGCGACACAGTGAGACTCCATCTCAAAAAAAAAAAAAGTAATAAGCACTGTTTCTCTGCAGATATCTAATTGGTACTTTTAGTACTTTGATTTATTTTGCTAATTTAATTGACATAAAATGTTTGTTTTTACTTGCACTTGTAAAATAAACTAAGTACTAGTTTGCTGTTTGTCTCATATGCACTTTCTGTTAACATCTTTGCGACTGGCTTTTGTGAATGATCATTGTTTGCATTCATTTTTGTTTTGATTGACCTTTTTTTTCTGTCACTTGGGAATGTTTCTGGCTGCAAGTAACAGAAAACTTGACCATAGTAAGAAAGGGTTACTTTTGCTTATAAAACAAGATGACTAAAAGCAGTCTACAATTCCATAATTCCACCAAGGATCCAGATGTTTCCTGCCTTTCCAATCCACCATCCTCAGCATGTAACTTTCTTCATCAGCCTTGCCTGATGGCTGACAAACCTCTGGGCATCACATCTGTGTTCCAGCAGGAAGAAGGACACAGAGCAAAAGGCTTGTGTTAGTCTATTCCTTTTCATCAAGAAAACAACAGCTTTCCTTGAATCCAACCCAGCAGAAGTCTACTTATATTTCATTGACCAGAACTAGGCCACGTAGCCATGCCAAGGTGCAAGGGAGGCTGGGAAGGTGACTGTTTTCTTTTCATTCATCTATCATTCATTCAATCATATTTAAATATTTGGCAGGACCACACCCAAGGCATTGTATATAAACCACATTCTACCTTTCTTAAAAAAATTTTTCTGAGGGCTCTGTTCTGTTCCATTGGTCTGTATCTCTGTTTTGGTACCAGTACCATCTCAGAAATAATACCACACATCTACAACCATCTGATCTTTGACAAACCTGACAAAAACAAGAAATGGGGAAAGGATTCCCTATTTAATAAATGGTGCTGGGGAAACTGGCTAGCCATATGTAGAAAGTTGAAACTAAATCCCTTCCTTACACCTTATACAAAAATTAATTCAAGATGGATTAAAGACTTAAATGTTAGACCTAAAACCTTAAAAACCCTAGAAGAAAACCTAGGCAATACCATTCAGGCCATAGGCATGGGCAAGGACTTTGTGACTAAAACATCAAAAGCAACAGCAACAAAAGCCAAAATTGACAAATGGGGTCTAATTAAACTAAAGAGTTTCTGCACAGCAAAAGAAACTACCATCGGAGTGAACAGGCAACCTACAGAATGGGAGAAAAATTTTACAATCTACCCATCTGACAAAGGGCTAATATCCAGAATCTACAAAGAACTTAAACAAATTTATAAGAAAACATCAAACAACCCCATCAAAAAGTGGGTGAAGGATATGAACAGACACTTCTCAAAAGAAGACATTTATGCAGCCAACAGACACATGAAAAAATGCTCGTCATCACTCGCCATCAGAGAAATGCAAATCAAAACCACAATGAGATACCATCTCACACCAGTTAGAATGGCGATCATTAAAAAGTCAGGAAACAACAGGTGCTGGAGAGGATGTGGAGAAATAGGAACACTTTTACACAGTTGGTGGGGCTGTAAACTTGTTCAACCACTGTGGAAAACAGTGTGGCGATTCCTCAAGGATCTAGAACTAGAAATACCATTTGACTCAGTCATCCCACTACTGGGTATATACCTAAAGGATTATAAATCATGCTGCTATAAAGACACGTGCACACATATGTTTATTGCGGCACTATTCACCATAGCAAAGACTTAGAACCAACCCAAACATCCACCAATGACAGACTGGATTAAAAAATGTGGCACATATACACCACGGAATACTATGCAGCCATAAAAAAGGATGAGTTCATGTCCTTTGTAGGGACATGGATGAAGTTGGAAACCATCATTCTGAGCAAACTATCACAGGACAGAAAACCAAACACCACATGTTCTCACTCATAGGTGGGAATTGAACAATGAGAACACTTGGACACAGGAAGGGGAACATCACACACCGGGGCCTGTTGTGGGGTGGGGGGAGGGGGGAGGGATAGCATTAGGAGATATACCTAATGTAAATGACGAGTTAATGGGTGCAGCACACCAACATGGCACATATATACATATGTAACAAACCTGTATGTTGTGCACATGTACCCTAGAACTTAAAGTATAATAAAATAAAAATTAAAATAAATTTTTGTCTTTCATTTTCAAACTTTAAAGTTTTTTCAAACTTTCAAACTTTTTTTGAAAAGTTAAAGTTATAATTTAATCATTTTATTTTTAAATTACAGTAAAACTCTTTATTTTACAGTTTTATGAGTATTTTTAAAAATAGAGAATAATATAAACTGTGAATACTGCTGCTACTCACCCAAAATTACATTACAGTCCCATAACAGAAAAGGTCAATTGTTCAACACAACAGAGTTTGAGAAAGGAGAGAATCCTTATCCTTATCTAATGCATTTAATTGAAGCTTTATAAGATGAGTTGGAATAAAGTTACAGTAAAAAGGGTCCTCTAGAGGTTGGGTGCAGTGGTTCACACCTGTAATCCCATCACTTTGGGAGGCCAAGGCAGGATTGCTTAAACCTAGGAATTCAAGACCAGATCCTATCTCAAAAAGAAACGAAAAATAAATAAGTAAATAAATAAATAAAAATCAGTAGAGATTTGGCCATTTATAGGTCTTTTTTAAAAACAAAACCATTTTATCTTACATGAATCTAACTTAATATTGATATACTCCACTAAAGACATCACCTTAATGCCTCTTCCACACTTCAGTCATGTGTATACAATTTTCCTTTCTTTTGTTTTTTTTCTTTTTTGGAGACAGGGTCTCACTCAGTCACCCAGGCTGGAGTACATTGGTGTAATCTTGGCTCACTGCAGCCTGAACTCCTGGGCTCAAGCAATCCTCCCACCTCAGCCTCCTGAGTAGCTGGGACTACAGGTGTGTGCCACCATGCTCGGCTAACTTTAAAAAAAATTTTGGGCCAGGTGTGGTGGCTCATGTCTGTAATCTCAGCACTTTGGGAGGGCGAGGTGGGTGGATCACAAGGTCAGGAGTTCAAGACCAGCCTGACCAACACGGTGAACCCTCATCTCTACTAAAAATAAAAAAAAAAAAAAAAAAAAAAAAAAAAAGGCCAGGCGTGATGGCGGACACTTGTAATTCCAGCTACTCAGGAGGCTGAGGCAGGAGAAATGCTTGAACCCGGGAAGCAGAGGTTGCAGTGAGCTGAGCTCGCGACGCTGCACTCCAACCTGGGTGACAGAGTGAGACTCCATCTCAAACAAACAAACAAACAAACAAATTTATAGAGACAAAGTCTCACTATGTTGCCCAGGCTGGTCTTGAACTCGTGGGCTCAAGCGATCCTCCTACCTTGGCCTCCCAAAATATTGGAATTACAGGCGTGAGCCACCTTGCCTGGCCTATAATTTTCATATTGATTCAATTTGTGTTTACATTAATGTTTTTTTTCAGTTAACTATTTCATATATACTTCTCCATTACTCTGCCACTAAAAGCATCTCTGGCTGGACAGGGTGGCTTGCACTTGTAATTCCAGCACTTTGGGAGGCCAAGGTGGGTATATTGTTTGAGCCCAGGAGTTCAAGACCAGCCTGGGCAACATGATGAAATCCTGTCTCTACAAAAATACAAAAATCAGCCAGGTGTGGTGGCCTGCACCTGTGGTCCCAGCTGCTTGGGAGGCTGAGGCGGGAGTATTGTTTGAGCCAAGGAAGCAGAAGTTGCTGTGAGCCAGGATTGGGCTACTGCCTTTCAGCCTGGGTGAAAGAGTGAGATCAGGGTAGTAATGAAGAAAAAGGCTAGGTATGGGAAATAGTATGGAGGAGGGCACCATAGGACTAATTCATAGATTTAAAGGGTGTAAAGGAAAGATGAATTAAATATGACTTCTTCGCTTTTTAAAGAAAATTATTATTAGTTTTTAGATCGAGGTATTTCCCATACCTAGCCTTTTTCATCATTACCCTTGTCTCAGAAAAATTTATAAATAAAAATTTTAAAAGGAGCTCTATAACTTGGATTTTAAAATTCTCTATGGGCTTTGGTTTCTTCTGTAAAATGAGGCAGTTGGGCTATTAAATGATTTCTAAAAAATTTCCAGCTCTAATATTCTGTGACAATATCTAGGACTGACAAGGGGAATAATGGAAATATAGCACAAATGACACAGGAGTCTTCTTTGAAGAACAAGGTTACTCCAAAACATGGATGCTGCTTAATGGGCCATAACTTTCCTGTTGTCCATGAGTCAGCATGAAAAATAACTCCAGAGGAGGCTAAGTAGGTCAGATTTATCTAAGAAGACAGCTGTGTAATCCCGTATCCCTCTCCAACCCCATGGCACTGCAGATACATGCTTCTGGCTCTGTGAACAACAGTCAAATAGCATTACCCATTTCGTAAAGTCCACAAGACCACAACTTGAAAAATTAAGCTGGCCTTACAAAGTTTCAGAAAAAGCTACAGCAGTATTTACATATAGTCCATCTCAATGTTACTCTATCTTTTAAGTCATTTCCATTGATGCTGTGATACTCGTTAGTGTGGGAAAGACTTTACTAGTAAAAGAGTAAAGTAATTTAAATGTTAGCAAAAAACTTTTGTATCACGACTTTAAATCTGTTTAATAAAACCAGTTAGGCTGTCAATGTTTGCTTGCTTTCCTTTACATGTATTACAGTCATACGAGGACTTAAAATTACATTCTGGAAATAAATAGGCCCATGAGAATACTTCCATTTAGAAATAAACTTTGAAGGTGCAGTTACTGCTTAAGTGGGCTGTGCAAATATTCCTGTCACTGGAGTTCCCTTTAACTCCGTGGGGGACCTTCAGAATCCAAGGGGCAAATATAAACTTGGAGAAGTGAAGAGAAAAAAAGGGCACATTGAGATGGCACTGGAGATCCTTGCTAAATAAAGGAAGATGTTGTCAAGGAATACAGAAAAAAGTATGGAACAGAGACTACTGGAGGTATTCAAGTTGGAAAATGCAAAGTGTCCCCCCCTCTTTTTTTTTTCACATCAACAACTTATATTTATGCTAATCTACTTACATGTTAAGTCTGGCCAAGCAATTAGACTATTTAGCCTTGTTTGGAGTTAAATGCAGACAGTGTGAGACTGTGTTCACAGTACTGTATTATGTCTTTAGGAGAGAGGATCTAGACTTCATTTTGTCCTTCTCAGGATTGTGTCTGCTATGCAAGCACTGGCTTTCTATAGTCTGGCCTGTAAAGCACCAGAAGCAATTAAATAGAGGATCAATGTAAACAGGTGTGTCCCATCACTTCCCCTTTTCATACTATATTGTTCATATTCTCTGAATTTCATACAAGCTACAGTGAAAGCAGTAAGTTAACTTTAAAAAATCATAAGATTGCCCATACTTCTAGGTTATGCAAATTGATTTCTGAATAAGCCCTTGTTTGTGACTTCGTTGGTAAAGGCAGGATGTTAACTTAAAGAGATGCCAGATTTTGGACTTGTTAGTTATAGACATCGAAACCTGGAACTAGGAAATACATTTCCACGTATTACTTCCATTATCCTACTAATGATAGAAACAGGCAACTGGCCACATCCTCGACCCCAACCTTATTTCAGGAGAGGCTGGCTGAATTTTGCAATATAATTTCAAAAGGGAGTATTTGCAGGGTCTTCGAAGCTATAAATCCCCTAGGAAGTCTTCCCCACCTGTCAGGACCTGGACAGTGTCCACAGAGGGTGCCGGGCGCACTACCGCCACGCGGCGCTGAGGTCAGCCTCTCGGGTTTTGGGAGAGCTCTTTTTATTCTAAATTACAGACTTTGCAGCCACCGGATATCCTCGCTGCATAACTGGCAGTGGCCATGTGGCTGCACTCGCGTTTCCTGACAACCACTGCATTATTTCCACTAATATCCTGTGTCCAAGGCCTCTCGCTTGGCGACTCCTCGTTCCCACCTCCACCGCCACCTCTTCCCTCGGGGGTGATCTCTCGACCGTGGTCCGAGCGCCTCAACAAAGCGGCAACCACCCAAAAGTTCATGAAAATGCACTTGGCAAAAGTGGGCCGCTAGTCCCCGCGGACAGTTCTAAGCGACACCGTCCGAGCCGAGGAAAGCGCCCGGGCCCCGCAGAGTGCGCGCTGCGGGGCGGGCCCGCGGCCATGTGCTCCGCGCCGGGGCGGGGCGCCCGCGGCCGCCGCGTTCGCATTGTCCACTTTCCCCCGCACCCCGCCGCGTTCCGTCCCTCCCTATCTGCGGCGCACACGCGCTCAGACCAAGCGGCGCGCCCGGGACTGGAGCTGCAGCAGCTGCGGCGGCGGCGGGGGCGGCACGGGGCGGGGCGGGGCGGCACGGGGGCGGGCCCGGGGCGAGGCAGCTGGGGCGCCAGCGAGCTAGTGGCGAGTGCGGCGAGCACCGGAGAGGAGCGCGAGCACCAGCATGGCGGGGCTCCGACGCCCGCAGCCCGGCTGCTACTGCCGCACCGCCGCGACCGTGAACCTCTTGCTGGGCGTCTTCCAGGTCCTGCTGCCCTGCTGTCGTCCGGGAGGGGCTCAGGGACAAGGTCAGCCTTGCGCCGCTGGGCTCGCTCTGCCTCTCCACCCCGCCCCCGCTCTTTCTTTTAGGGAACTGCTGAAATCTATAAGAGGGCGAAGGGAGGAAAGGGAAAGGGGCAGGAGAAGGAAGGAAAGCTGTTGCAATTCTCCGCTGATAACATTTTCTGACCACAGCGTCCCCTCCCGCGCCCCTCTGCCCCGTACAGCTGGAGAGCGGGGCAGTCGCGGGCTTGGGGACCGCTAGCCGCTCGCGCCCTGGAGCCTTTGTGCGCGGGCCCCTGCGCCCGGGGCGCAGCCCCCGCTTTGTGTGGCGCGCGCGGGTGCCCCGCCGCGGCCCGGCTTCCTGCAGCTTTGTTTCCCCGAGCCTGGCCGCCCAGGGTCCATACTCCAGATGCTCGGGCTGCGGAGCCCGGAGTGTCCCGTGGGGTGCCTTCAATCCCACTTCGTCCCCCTCCAGCACGAGCACCCCGAGCCTGCACGCTGTCGCCTTCGCGTCCGAGGGGCCACCGGCTCACACCCCGCCCATTGTGTTTTTATCCTTGGCTCGCCCCTCAGATGGCCTCTGTTCCTGGGAGGAAAAAGAGACGTGTTTTGGTGAGGCGGGTGGCACGGAGGGACGGTAGGGGAAACAGGAAGCGTTTCTTCAGCGTGCATTAAAAACATGCTGTATTTTTTGGTGTTCCTGCAGCGATTGAGCCCTTGCCGAACGTGGTGGAGCTGTGGCAGGCAGAAGAAGGGGAACTCCTGCTGCCCACTCAGGTGAGGACGACCAGGTGACAGGGCGGCTGTGGGTGTGCAAGGGAGGAGAGGCGGGGAGGCCGCCGATCCTCCCCAACCCCTGTCCAAGAGGCACAGGCTCTCGGGCCACTTTGCAAGGCAAATAAACGTTAGGGGCCGAGCCTGAACACCTGGCAACGGTGGCCTTCCCAGCTCCTCCCACGCCATGTGACAGGGCGTGAGTCAGGCTGGCCCCAAGTTCAGAAGGTGGGAACCCAGGCCACCTCAGCAGGGACGCGGCCAGCGGTCTGCTCGGCCTTGGGTGTCCTGGGTGCACACTGTTCCCTAAGTGAGCTGGTGCTGTGTGGATGGCAAGTGGCTAAGAGGTTGAGGACAACAGGAGTATTGATTTCATAAATGTTAGAGTGGTATTTGCCATTAGCGTTAAGTAGTTTTGGGATGAAGATGTGACTTTAAAGGATTGTCATCTTGGATTTTCTCCAAGTGCCCTTAATTCCTGTTAAAATACACCCACTTAAGAACTTGAATTTCAGGTTTTTTTCTCTGTATGATGATATGATGATTGCATGTAGAAAAATAATTACATTTTATTGGGAATCTGTAGCATCATAGAGGGTTTATTGCTGCAACAGATACAGTACTGCAAAGCTTTTGTCTTTTAACTTTTACAAGAAATTCCCATTGACTGTGAAGTGTGCACATTGAAATATAATATTGTTGACTGCCTTTCACCAGTAACAGTAGTGATCCAAAATGCATTGTTTGGGTGGGAGTGGCTTGAATTATAAGGGAATATTCAGCTTGTGTGCAGTACTTTTTAAGATGTTCATTACTTCCCACGTTGGTGGCAGCACTTAATTCTGTGTTGCGTCTTGTGGCTGTTTAGGGAAACAGGATGTCTAGCTATAACTTTACTGGAGAGGCTGTCCAGTTTTACATTTCAGTTTTCTCGAGACCTCCTATGTGAAACATTCAGAGTGCTGGTTTTGAGATATTTGGAATATTCATTTTGATTAGGGCTAATGAATAACAGCTTCAAGGCTGAGAGGTGATTTTAGAGGAGAATTTTCCTGGATCCTCCTTGAAGACCAGCAGCCTGAATGAGACAGGTCTTTTGAGAAAAGGCCCCATCAGGATGAGGAACAGATAGGTTCTCCTTCTCCTAAAAATTTATTCTCAAATGGATTTTTTCCCCCGATTTTAAATAATATACATATGTGTTTTGTTTGGAAGATACAGAAAGATAAAAATAACAGTAGAAATCCATCGTATTCCTACTGCGAGAACCACATTTAACTGGATGTATTTATTTAAAAACTAATTATGTTTGTGTATATCAGAGTTGTTCAACAGTGGCACTGGTAACATTTTGGGCTAGAGAGTTCTTTGTTGTGGGGGCTGTCCTGTGCACTGTGAGATGCTGAACAGTTAGCATCCCTTGCTTCTGCCCACTAGACGCCAGTGGCACTCACTGCTGCTTCCCCCTCTCCCCCACCCCCTCCTGATTTTGACAACTAAAAATGTTTCCAGACATTGCCAGATGTCCCTGGGGAGCAAAATTGCCCTGGTTGAGAAGCACTGGTGTATATCTATGTATACGTATTCGCGTTTTTGCTCAATTGTAGTTTCTACCTCTTACTTGCTAGTGTTGGAAGCCAACCCAGACTAAAAGGAAAGTAAATTATAGATGATTGAGTCTAGTATTATAGACTCTCATTTGTTAGAGCGTTAGTTGAAGATTTAGTAGGTGTGCTCAGAGATGGAAATGTCAAGGCTTATGATATGATTATTTATAGGCTCAAAAGTTATTTTATACAATTCTTTCTTTCTTTTTTTTTTTTTTGAGACTGAGACTCCCTCTGTTCCCTAGGCTGGAGTGCAGTGGCGTGATCTCGGCTCACTGCAAGCTCTGCCTCCCTGGTTCATGCCATTCTCCTGCCTCAGCCTCCTGAGTAGCTGGGACTAAGGGCGCCCACCACCACGCCTGGCTAATTTTTTTATTTTTAGTAGAGACGGGGTTTCACCGTGTTAGCCAGGATGGTCTTGATCTCCTGACCTCGTGATCTGCCTGCCTCGACCTCCCAAAGTGCTGGGATTACAGGCGTGAGCCACCATGCCTGGCCTATTTTATACAGTTCTTAATTTCTGGTTTGTTTATATGTATAATACAATTTGTTTTGATAATAGATGTCAGAATTCAGAAACTGGGTTATTCACTATAGAGGGATTTATAGCTAAGCTGTTTTAATCAAAGCTATAATGAAAGTGAAACTGGTATTCAAAATAATTTTCTAAATACTTCATCCCTGTCTCTATGTATACCTTTTAGAAGCTATCTTGCCCTGCTTATACCTGGGCCAAGGGTGAGGGAGATACACACACACACACACACACACGTGTGTGTGTGTATATATATGTATCTCATAAGCTGCAGAGAGTTTTGAAGAAAGTTATTTTAAATGAATTATTTTCAAAGTATTTTGAATTTTTTCAGCAAAAATTCCCTCATATGTGTCAAATGGAGTCTGTTGAAAAGAATATTTATAGGTGTCATTTAAATTTGAGGGTTTTCTGCTTAATTAACCAGTACATTGGGTTTCTTTCATGCAGGAAGACTGAAAGATGGCTTCAGAGGCTAAGATTTGTCAGTAGTAGATGCAATAGGAACTTTAGAGGATGTGGCATTAAATAAAATACCGGCCATCCGGTAGCTCACGCCTGTAATCCCAGCATTTTGGAAGGCTGAGAGGGGTGGATCACCTCAGGTCAGGAGTTTGAGACCAGCCTGACCAACATGGAGAAACCCCGTCTCTACTAAAAATGCAAAATTAGCTGGGCATGGTGGTGCATGCCTGTAATCCCAGCTACTCAGGAGGCTGAGGCAGGAGAATCCCTTGAACCTGGGAGGCGGAGGTTACAGTGAGCCGTGAATCGCGCCATTGCACTCCAGCCTGGACAACAAGAGCGAAACTCCGTCTCAAAAAACAAACAAACAAACAAAGAAAACACACTAACATATTTGCCAACACTGTTCGTATATTTATTTTGGACATGTCTCCTGTTGATTAGGTCATTTGTTTTTTTTTTTTTTTTTTTAAATGACGGGTCTCTAAGTGATCAAGAACTTACTAACTTATTAGTAAAACCAAATACGACAACTGAATTGTTGTAAACTGTCAACCTCTGGCTAGGTCTCCCGGGGTTGAATCTCAGCCCTATCCCTTTTTAGCTCCATAAATTCACCTGTTTATCCTGTTTTCTTATCTGCAAAGTCTGGGGAATGATGGTGCTGGTTTCAGAAGACTTTTGAGAAGATTAAGTGCCTGGAACTTAGTGAGCACCTACTGTAGGTTACCTGTTATTTTTGTGGTCCCTGAGCTGACTGGTAGATTTGGTCACTGGAGGGCGTGAACAGCTTTCTTGTTTTGAAAGGTCTGAATAGTATTGATAACTCAGCCCTATTGTGTGCTCTGTGATTGTAAAGTTGTATTAATCTTATCTTTTTGTTATATACTCTCATGTCATAAAATCATTTGGTGTAGGAACATTTACACACTGTATGTCCATGGTGATCATGAGAGGAAGGAGGAAAAATATATGTGATTTTATTCTTACATTTACAGAAATTTTCCTCTGCTCTGACTATACTTCAGCACACTGAATGAGAAGTGGTGATGGTGTGGAAACCAAACAGGTGTTTCATTAGCTTATTTTCAAGAAGTAATTGGGTGTATGCAGGATACGGCTTCGTGTACCTTTTTACTTTGCCTTCAAAGTCAGAAACTGCGATTCCTTGTGATCCACGCATAGGTGATGTCCACCTGACCTGCTGTGCCCTGCAGGGCCTTCTGTGTCAGTCCTCTGGGACGCCCACTCCAGCCCGACCCTTGGCCAAGCATGTCCAACACATATCTGTTGAATTAATGAATGCAACAGCCCCATTGTTCATTCAGGGCCTGTCCTTCCGGACTCCTGCCCTGCAGTGGCGTTGTCATCGTTTCTCCCTCTTTGAGTTTCCTGTAGTGTCTTTGTCTTTTTGTTTGTTTGTTTTCTTTTTTCTTTTGAGTGTTGCTCTTGTCGCCCAGGCTGGAGGGCAATGGCGCGATCTCAGCTCACTGCAACCTCCGCCTCCTGGGTTCTAGTGAGTCTCCTGTCTGAGCCTCCTGAGTAAGCTGGGATTACAGGCGTGTGCCACCACGCCCGGCTAATTTTTGTATTTTTAGTAGAGACTGGGTTTCACCATGTTGGTCAGGCTGATCTTGAACTCCTGACCTTGTGATCTACCTGCCTCAGCCTCCCAGAGGGCTGGGATTACATGTGTGAGTCACCGCGCCCTGCCCTTGTCTTTGTTTTTCTCCTTTATCTTGTGCGTGCCTTGTTGCCTTAACTGAGTTCTCCTTTGAGGGTCTGGCCTGCTAAGGGTTGGTGCCCTGCTGCGGCCACAGTGTCCTGCATACAGTAGACATTTAGTACTGCCCATGAAGTCATCCTGGTGGAGGAGAGGCAGTTGTCAGTGTCTTGCCTAGTTCCCCTATTTATGAGGTTGGCTAAGTCTGCTGGAACAGGTGAAATGCCTTAAATGTTGATTTCCTAGTATTGTTTGACAATCACATTTTAAAAAATCAGCTCTAGCTGCAAGAAGAGCAGTCTAGAATCTGTTTTTTCAATCCATTGAGACTTCTTTGAGAAGAGAAGCCTCGCTCCTCGTGCCCCATGGTTAGCAGGTTTGGGAACCAGGGACAGGTGCTGAGTAGGAGCAGCCGTTACCTAATACAGAATCATGTTGGTGCTGGGCAGTGCTGGGCAGGCTTGGTGCTCCACTGCCCTTATTTGTTCATTTAGCAAAGATGGACCTTTGGGGCGGGCCTATTAGGTCCCCAGAGATACACTGATGAATAAGAAAGAATCTGCTTTTAAAATTGTCAAGTTGATTTTCCTGCATCTTAAGTCAGAGGGTGTAGATAACGGAAATTGGTAGAAAGTGAAACAGGAAATGATACACTGAGATTCTGAGTTTTTGTTATCACAGGTACTGTGTTCTGTAACAGCATCTTGCTCCAGTGACTCATTGACCAGTATTTGGTAATCTTTTTGTCATAGAGATTTATTTTTGGTTTAATCAACTTCTATCAACATGAAAAAATAACAACGTGGGTTGGGCACTGCTGGCATCATTTAAATTCTTTATGAGTATTAACTCATGAACACACTAAAGACTATGAAGTTTACAGATGAGGAAATTGAGGCACAGAGCAGCGAAATTACTTGGCTCAAGGTAATAAGAAAGTGACAGTGCTGGGATGTTAAACCAGTGAGTGTTTAACTACAGAGCCCAAGGTTTTAGCCATTACGTATGTTGTGTGAGTTTCAGTACCGTTTGACCAGAAAAACACTATTATGGTGGTAAAGTTTCTGTGTCTGAGGGAAAGCATGTCACATTCTATTTTGATTCAGAAAAAGTTGCTAAGTGAAGTTCCCATAATAGTCATATCCACATGCAGTTAAGAAACAGCTGGCTCATACTCAGCTCTGCAGATGTTTATTGAGCACGTACTGCAGGCCAAGCAGTGCGTGTCAGGGATGTTATTACAGTAGACAAAAAAGAAAAAACACCTGCCCTTGTGATGCTTGCAGTCTAAATGGAAGCATGGAGATAGACAGTAAACAAGACAGAGAATAAATTTTAAGTAATTTAGTCAGTTCGAAGGTCATACATGTTATGTGGTAGCAATGTGGGGTGGTGATGTGAGTTGCAGTTTTAAGAGGTCAAAGTGTACCACTCTGAAAGGGCAGTATTTGAACCAATCTTTGAAAGTGGTGAGAGAGAACAGGCAGTGCAGAGGCCCTGAGGCACTTCCCAAGAGGCAGTGGGGGAATTACATGCTTTTGACCCTGCCCTTTGTGGTTGGCAAGATCAGACTGGTAATACCCTGGGACCACAGTCAAGTGCTGAAATATAGGAACTGAGAGAAGAGGCACCCCGCTTTGGAGAGGTCAGCTAAGGCTTAGGGACAAGGGAGGCCTTAGAGATCCGCAGCAGCAAGTGTGTGCCTGGGGCCTAGCCCAGAGCCTCGCCTGGTAGACAGTGAAGTTCATCGTTTTTGCTCAGACATTTTCAGCTGGAGCCCAGGGTGCCTGCTGCAGTGTGGTTGTAGGGGTAGGGCTGGGTGTGTCAGGGCCTGTGTGGGACAGTGCTGCATGCTGGTGAAGAGCTTGGTGTGCATCTGACCAGCTGGAGGGAGCCATTGTAGGTTCTTGAGCAGGGACTGACGCAATGACATGGAGTGCTGGGTCCTTACTGTGTGATAAGGGTGATAAAGAGTGAGTGATAGGAGGAGACTGGTCTGTGCTGCACAGAGTGCGATGGTGCACAGGATGGTTGCAGGCAGCAGTCTGCAGGCAGAGGAGAAAGCTGCGTTTGTCTTTCTAATGCAGCCGGGCTACCGATGGTGTGGGCTGTTGTGTTGGAAGAAATGACAGGTAGGAACTGGGTTTCCTGTGAGTGGGTAGGTCTTTCTGGTAGGAGGTGAAGGGAGGAGAGCAGTGCAAGATGACTATAAGATTTGCCCAGGGGTGGTCGGGTACAGTGGCTCACGCCTGTAATCCCAGCACTTCAGGAGGCCGAGGCGAATGGATCACAAGGTCAGGAGTTCGAGACCAGCCTGGCCAACATAGTGAAACCCTGTCTCTACTAAATTAACCAGGTGTGGTGGCATGTGCCTATAGTCCCAGCTACTCCGGAGGCTGAGGCAGGAGAATTGCTTGAACCCGGGAGGCGGAGGTTGGAGTCAGCCGAGACAGCGCCATCCTAGTCGAAAAAAAGAAACACTGAGAAAAAAAAAAAAAAAAAAAAAAAAAAAAAACAGAAAAGAAAGAAGCAACGGTTAACACATGTTCTTTTTCAACAGGGTGATTCTGAAGAGGGTCTGGAGGAGCCTTCTCAAGAACAGAGGTAAGGAAAAAATGGGGCTGGAAACCTGCATGCTGAGTGTCCCTGCCTACTTTGGGTGCTCTCTGAAGTCTCAGTATATGTCTGTGTTTATGTGTTTGGTGTTAACCTGTAATACACCTTTCTCTTTGGCATTTGTCTTGCCTATACCCTCTAATAAATTAATACGACTTTGTTTTAAAATAAAGTTGTTTAGAAAGCTGTTAGAAATGGCCCCTCCTTCGCCACTCACCAATTTCACTTTTTCCATGATGTACTTGTGCCCTCCCTCTTGCTTATAAACATCTATTGAGTGCCAGGCACCATGCTGGGTGGTGAACATGAAACACAAACAAGACCTCTGTTTCGTGTAGTGGGCAAGTAGGTCTTTACTGTAGGTAAAATGATTATGCTTATGACAAGAGCTATCAATAATTAGTTTCCTGTGGTAGAGAATAATGAGGTGGATGGGGTGGTCAGGTGAGGCTCCTTTTAGGAGGTGACATTCCAGCTGAAGTCTGGAGGAAACAGGAGCAGCCACACAGCAGTGGGAACAGTACTTTGGTCAGAGGGAATGAAGGTGCAAAGGCCCTGAGGCTGACAGCCCTGCCAGCGATCCAGGAACTTGGAGAAGTCCAGTGTGGTTTGTAGGATGGTGAGATAAGGTGTGTAGGCCTTTAGAAGTCACAGTAAGGAATTTGGGTTTTATTTTTAAGTGTGGTATGAATTGTTAAAGAATTTTAAGCAGGGGACTAGCAAATCAAAAAACATGAATTACTTTTTTTTTTTTTGAGACAGTCTCACTCTGTCCCTCAGGCTGGAATACAGTGGTATGATCTCGGTTCACTGCAACCTCTGCCTCCTGGGTTTAAGCGATTCTCCTGCCTCAGCCTCCCAAGTAGCTGGGATTACAGGCACATGCCACCATGCCTGGCTAATTTTTGTATTTTTAGTAGAGGCGGGGTTTCTCCATGCTGGCCAGGCTGGTCTCAAACTCCTGACCTCAAGTGATCTGCCCGCCTTGGCCTCCCATAGTGCTGGGATTACAGGCATGAGCTACTGCACTGGGCCCTGTGAATTCCGTTTTTTAAGAGAATACCATGGGGCAGTCTTGGTCACTTGTCAAATTGGGTCCCTTGGAGCTACATGAAGACACTCTAAGTGGTGTATAAGTAGGAGGATAATTTGCAAGGAATAGGCTTCCAGATCCCCATGGTCTATGTATCTCCTAAAGCTGATCTGTCTGAGTTGTAAGTTACCATTTTCCCCCTCTGCTTTCACAATCTCATTTCTCCACTTTACAAAAGAAAGCTGTATCTTTCTCCCAGCCCCAATCCTGCTGTTGGCTTCATTTTGGGCAAAGAGACAATTTGAAATATTGGTGTTTGTTAGGAAAAAGTGATCCACTCTGATTAGATGACAAATTCTTTAGTAACTTTGGTGGTTTTCAGATTGTTGCTTTTAGTAAAACTGAAGGAGGACCCAGTGAATTTGACAACTAGATCATTCAGGTTACTTTTAATGATGGCTTACTATGTGATTTTTAGATGAAACACTGAGGTAGTTTAGAGAATGTGGAGACAGTGCTGTAATGAAGGTATTTCCATACTCGTCTGTTTATGTCAACAAGCTTTTTCAGTACTTACATTAAAAAAAAAAAAGATTAAAAAAAGGATTAAGTTTATAAAAAACCTGTCTCATTCTAGTAGTAAGTAATGTTCACATGAAGCAGCTGGGGGGAAAACAGCTCTGTTCATCTCGTTAAAGGATGCATTTTCAATAAGATTTTACTTTCTATGTTTAATTACCTATCAAAATTTGTAGAACTTGTTGGTTTGATCAATTGTATGCATTCGGCCCTCTGTATCTGTGACTTCTGCATTCATGGATTCAACAAACTGGATCGAAAATACTCAGAAAAAAAAAAAACGTATCTGTACTGAATATGTACAGACTTTTTCTTGTCATTATTCCTTAATACGGTATAAAAACTATTTACATAGTATTCACATTGTATTAGGTATACCTGGCCCTGTGAATTCCATTTTTAAGAGAATAGGTATTACTAGTAATCTAGAGATGACTTAAAGTATACAGGAGGATGTGCATAGATTATATGCAAATACTGTATACCATTTTATATCAGGGACTTGAGCATCTTCAGAATTTGACGTTCTTGAGATGTCCTGGAACCAATCCCTCAGGGATCCGACTATACTAATACAAATTGTATTGATAACTTTTTTTTTTTTTTTGAAACAGAGTCTCACTCTGTCACCTAGGCTGGAATGCAGTGGTGTGATCTCGGCTCACTTCAACCTCCCCCTCCTGGGTTCAAGTGATTCTCCTGCCTCAGCTTCCTGAGTAGCTGGGATTGCAGATGCATACCATCACGCCTGGCTAATTTTTGTATTTTTAGTAGAGATGAGGTTTCACCACGTTGGCCAGGCTGGTCTTGAACTCCTAAGTTCAGGTTATACACCGGCGTCAGCTTCTTAGGGTGCTGGTATTACAGGTGTGAGCCACCACGCCTGGCCTGTATTGATGACTTAATTCAGAGGAAAAAAAATTAATATTTAGGCTTTATGGTCATAGGAAAAATTTTTTAAAAACCTGAAATTTCAATTTGTATTTATAGTCTTGTAGCAGAAGGCTTTGAACATAAATTCGTATTCAGTTAAAATTCCTTGGGTGACGTGGAATGGAAATGATTTCATGGAGGAAAAGGAACAATATAAAATATCCAGCCATGAAGTTTATTTTTGTATTTTAAAAAAAGCATAATGGTAGATATCATTTCAGTGGTATTTAGATTCCATTGAATATATTTTAAAAAGGGATTGTGAGTTTTATTAAAAATACCAGTATGTACAGTGTGGCAGAGATTACATTTTTACAGCTGGTAAACGCTCACAATTGTAAATGCGACACAACTTAAACTTCCTTTTTGGGTGTATGGGAGCAAGAAAAGTTGAGGAATGTTGATATCAGGGTAGGGTGTTGGTAGTGGATGGAGGGAAATGGAACATTTTGAATATATTCTTGAGGCAGGACAGATCCTTTACTTGTTGAATTTGTTGTGGAGTGTGAGGGAAAGAGAAATCATGGAGAGAGAGCATCTAGATTTTGGCTTAAATGTCTGGAGAGATGGTGATGACTGTGCCGGGAAAGGATTTAGTGGGGAAGGAATCAGAAACTGTGTTCGGCTGCCTCCTAGGAATCTCAGACTTGATATGACACGTCTACAGGGAGATGGCGGGTAGAGAGTTGATACCTCTCTGGAGCTTGGAGGCCAGGGCTGCAGACCCAGGTGTGGGTGTGTGCAGCCCATAGACAGCTGTGTTGCAAGTGCTTTTGTACTTGTTTTCTTTTGTAGATGCAATTCTCTTCATTCTTATTATTTAGAACTAGTTTCTTTTTGCTAGTTTTTTCAAAAATCAAACTTTAGGGTATTCGTAGATTTCATCCTTATTGGTCTTTTCACACAGCATCAGATTATCAGAAAGATGTGGGAATGAGGGAGAATAGGGTCCTTTTTGACGATGACATATAAAAAAATAAATTTTACATCATGCCTGTGTACTTGCAAGCATATATATGGATGTATGAATATATACATGTGTATAATCGATGTACTTATTTATAAAAATGAATTAAAGTTTCAGAAAATAATACTCTTGTTGCCTGCAATGTATTCTATTTTCTATTGCATTTTGTTTTATCACCTACTGGCTTTATTTATTTTTTGGTAACAGCTTGATTGAGATGTTGTTCACATAGCATATAATTCACCCATTTAAAGTGCACAGTGGGTTTTCAGCATATTCAGAGTTGTATAACCATTACTACAATCAATTTTAGAAGAACATTTTGTCTTCTCAAAAGAAGTGCCTTACCCTTTAGCCATCAGCCTCCAATCTCCTGTCCCTGCCTGGATTCATTTTAAAACTCAATACATCATAGTTCACAGTCTGATCAACCTTGATTTAGATGCTTTATCTTCCTGATATTAAATATTCCAGTATTTTCTCTTTTACTTCTACTTTTAAAAAACTTGACTTGCAAGCCTCTTGTTTCTTTTGGCTTTTCTTGGGTTGAGGTCTGTTCCTCATGTGTAAAGAAATGATCATGATGTGGGTGGGATGCTGCTTTTAAAAACCTTTGTGTCCATTTTTTGAAAATGCAGATTCTGGAGCTGTCTCCAAGAAGTAGCTCTGTAAGTGTAATGTTCTGTGATTGGTAAATTAGTCAGCTACGTACTTACTATTCATTTACCTTCTACCTTCTTAATTTTGTAACTTCCCCAAAACCCATCTAATTTCTTGCTGCTTTGAAAAGAAAACTTTTGCTTCAGAGTAGATTTAAGTTTATAGAAAAATTACAAAGATAGTACAGACCTGTCCTGTATACCCCTCACCCATTTAACCCTGATGTTAATATCTTATATTACTGTGGTACGTTTGTCACTGAGAAACCAACATTAGTATCTTACTATGAGCTAAACTTCACACTTTATTCACATTTTACTAGTTTTTCCCTAATGTCCTTTTTGGAGGCAAGTCATTAAGTGAAGTTGAGCTTCACCGACACAAATTATGTGAAATTCTGTATGGGAGATTTGCCAGTTCTCATTTATTTATATCTTGTGAGCTCATGGATATTTATACTTTGGGTTATAATCCAATATTAGATTTGCCCTGCTGTTTTAATGTCATTTATCCTTAATCTTATTTATGAAGTTATTAACATTTGTTTACACATTTTTCAAACTTTGTTGTGGTTTTAATTTTAATAACTACCCCATGATACCAGCTTAATGACGGTCAGGTGGACTTAAAGTCAGTAGAAGCACCATTTATCAATTCCACAGAATGAATGCATTGTCTCTTAAGAATCCATACAGAGGAGTCACTCCTAACTTGGGACCTGAGAAATACATTTGACTGTGAGGCAGTCTTAGCATGTTCCCCAAATGTAAAGGAAGCACTGATGTCTGTGACTGGACAGATAGAATCGAAGGTCTCTGTTTTACTGGCAAGACTGCCCAAGGTGGGGCTGGAATGGGACCAGTGTGAGTTCTGGGCAGGAGGCTTCCTAGAGCAGCTTGCCTGTTACCTCAAAGTCTGGGAAAGCTTTCAGGGTAATTGGCCTCATTGAAGATTCTGTTTATGTTTTCCTGCCTTCATCTTCTGTGGATGCTATGTAATTGTATTTGGTCGAAAGCCAGAAAAGCAATATTTGAAAAACGTTCTTCCCTCTTTCCTCTTTATCCCCATTTTTCCATGAGTATTCTCAAATATCAACAGTAATCTGTTCCTTTGCTGAGAAAGAAAGATCGTTTTTGGGAATTCAGCGATGAGAGCAAAGGGGAACTGACTTCAGCTCTTACTAGAATTGAATGCTCTGGGAAGCATGTCTGGCTCTCTGGTAAGCCTTTTTTTGAGTTGTATTTGAATAGCAAAAGTTTAAGCATTGACAACGTATGAGTAGTATATTACTTCAGGTTTTAAAAATGGTTATAAAAATCATAAATACTGTCTAGGTACAATGTCTATGAAAGGTTTTTTTTTTTTTTGGTGACTTTTTGTTTTTAAAATGTACTTTTATCTGATTAGTAGTAACAGCAGCAACATGTGTTCTTCTGAAATAGTTTAACACCAGTGAAAGGTGGATCTTGGGAGCCAGAACCTGAAGAGAATCTCATTGTCCTGTCAGCAACATACCGGAAGATATAATTGCAGACAAGAACGACTTAATCTTTAGGGACACTCGCTTTTGGCAGTGAAGGATCTCAGACCCCCACAGGGAATGGAACTACTTCTCACTTTTCTTTGTTATTCAGAAATGGAAGTTCCAGGCTGGGTGCGGTGGCTCATGCCTGTAATCCCAGGACTGTGGGAGGCCAAGGTGGGCGGATCACCCGACATCAGGAGACCAGCCTGGCCAAAATAGTGAAACCCGGTCTCTACTAAAAATACAAAAATAAGCCGGGCGTGGCGGCATGAGCCTGTAGTCCCAGCTACTCGGGAGGCTGAGGCAGGAGAAGTGCTTGAACTCAGGAGGTAGAGGTTGCAGTGGGCTGAGATCGCGCCACTGCACTCCAGCCTGGGTGACACAGCAAGACTCTGCCTAAAAAAAAGAAAGAAAAAAGACATGGTAAGTTCCTTTCCTGTTGATAGGATCTCATACTTTTTAACCTGAAGTATCTCCCTAGGGTTCCACTGGGGACCTTCCTGTTTTCCCACCCTGTCATCTCCCTAGGTGACCTGGCCTGTGCCGTTGGTTTTAAAAAAAATTAAAAAAAAATTTTTATGGCTACATAGCAGTGTATGTATTTGTTGCTCTGTTGGCTTTTTACATACTCTCTGTATAGAAGGAAGTTGAACGTGGATTGTACCTTCTCCCCAGAGTTCTCCTTTAGCTTGCAGGTGCCACAAAATTACTGTGTCCTGAACTGAGCTCCTGGGCCTCTCTCTGTCCCCAATTCCTGTGCCTGCTGTCACAAGGTGTGGTTGAGTCTCATTCACGTGGTCTCCTACCTCCATTCTGTAGCCACCGCATCCTGTTCTCCTCATGCGCGTCTGTCCTACATCCTTTCCTGTCATCCCTTTGAAGAACAGCCTTTTACGGACTGCACTACCTTGGGGATGAAGTGCAGGGTCCTGAGCATGGCATCAGTGATGTAGAAGCCCTTTGGGGATTGAGGCCTTCAGCCTCTTCCTCCAGTCTCACTTTCTGGTCATTCACCTGGGCTCTTTTTTTTTGCCAAAACTTTATTCTTCTCTTCCCCAGCCATCTCCCTCCGTCCTGCTTTCCGTAGCACCCCGGCACTTATCTTAGCACAAGGCCGTTACTCCTGTGTTTGGAAATTACCTTTCTCAGGGTTCCCAAGTTTCTGAGTCTCATGCACTTGTCTCCCTAGCAGCTAACCTCATACCTGACACCTGGGTGAAGAGCTGACACCTGGGTGAAGAGCTGCTGAAGGAATGCAAGCTCATACTTTCACATTTAAACTTTTTAAATTGATTACTTGTTAGTTTTGCACGTCCTCCATGTTCAAGCCTGTAAACTGTATTTGCCATTGAAATAACAGGACTCGTATTCGTGTTATAGGCTGTATTCTTTTATTTTTATTTTTTGAGATAGGGTCTCGCTCTGTCACCTAGGCTGTAGTGCAGTGGCATGATCTCGGCTCACTGCAACCTCCGCCTCCTGGGCATAAGGGATCTTCCCATCTCAGCCTCTTAAGTAGCTGGGACCGTGGTCACCTGCCACCACAGCTAGCTAATTTTTGTATTTTTTTTGTAGAGTTGGGGTTTCACTTTGTTGGGCAGTCTTGGCTCGAACTCCTGGGCTCAAGTGATCCACCCACCTTAGCCTCACGAAGTGCTGGGATTACAGGTGTGAGCCACCTCTCCTGGCCCAGAGACTGTATTAGTATTATTATTTTTTGAGATGGAATCTTGCTCTGTCACCAGGCTGGAGTGCAGTGGCACGATCTCGGCTCACTGCACCTCTGCCTTCCAGGTTCAAGAGATTCTCCTACCTTAGCCTCCTGAGTAGCTGGGACTGTAGGCACGTGCCACCACACCCAGCTAATTTTTGTATTTTTAGTAGAGACAGGGTTTCACCATGTTGGTCAGGATGGTCTTGATCTCTTGACCTCGTGATCCGCCTGCCTTGGCCTCCCAAAGTACTGGGATTACAGGTGTGTGCCACTGCGCCCGGCCAAGGCTGTATTTTTATACTGAGTTACTGTAGTTGGTGTTTTTGTTTTTTTTTTTTTTTTTTTTTTTGAGATGGAGTCTTGCTCTGTCGCCCAGGCTGGAGTGCAGTGGCGCTATCTCGGCTTACTGCAAGCTCCGCCTCCCGGGTTCATGCCATTCCCCTGCCTCAGCCTCCTGAGTAGCTGGGAGTACAGGCGCCTGCCACCATGCCAGGCTAATTTTTTTTTTTTTTGTATTTTTAGTGGAGACGGGGTTTCACTGTGTTAGCCAGGATGGTCTTGATCTCCTGACTTCGTGATCCGCCTGCCTCAGCCTCTCAAAGTGCTGGGATTACAGGCGTGAGCCACTGCATCTGGCCAGTTAGTGTGTTTTTAGAGAGGATGGGTTATTCACTCTATCCATGTATAGCCTTATGGTACCTTCTACAGGGTGCTGTGGGTCCTGGGAACTTTGCAGAATGAATGCATTCAACCATGGTCTGTGCAGCTATAACGTTGTAAATTTTTTTTTTGTTGACTGTTACAGAGCTCATAATTTAGGTGTTCTCCTTAATATTATACAGATTTTTAAACAGGGTTGTTGGTATATATTAAAATTGTATTCAAGCCACAAAAACCTTTTTTTAGGTGAAAAAAATGTGAAGTTTTTAGCAAAGCTTTTGGCACTTACTTATATAGTTATTTAGCCTTCAGTTGAAATAAATCAGAAAAACAGTACAGTAGGATCAGAATACTAATTTTGGTTTTCATTGAAATTTTTAGTTCCTAAAAACTTTTATTTCATTAATTTTTTGAGACAGAGTTTTGCTCTGTTGCCCAGGGTGGATTCAGTTGTGCTGTCATAGTGAACAGCAGCCTGGACCTCATGAGCTTAAGCAGTCCTCCTGCCTTAGCCTCCCCAGTAGCTGGGGCGACAGGTGCATGTCATCATGCCAGGCTAATATTTTTTTTATTTCGTTTTTGTAGAGACGAGGTCTTCCTATGTTGCCCACAGTAGTCTCTAACTCAAGCAGTCTTCTTGTCTCAGCCTTCTAAAGTGTTGGCATTACAGGCGTGAGCCATCATGTCTAGTCCCTAAAAACACTTTTAGTTCCTCCTAGATAATATGTTTTACAAGCACCAGGGTGATTAGGTTTGTATTCATTTTTATCTTTATATTGAAAGGTTATTTGAACCTTTAATAATTCCATGTTAAAGAATTACTTAATTCTTTAAGAATTTTGAAAAAAAAAATCTTGAAGGGTTAGTCTAGAATAAAAATAGGCAAAATATTTCATTAATGTCAACAAACTGAAACAAAAAAGTAGAATTAAGGTCTGGGGAAGCTGGAGATTATACGTAAATGTGGTGAGGCAGTTCCAGAAACTCAAGTGTTCCTTACTTTTGAGACTAGAGATTGCCTTTGGGAGAAGTGGTTTAACTCAGCACTAAAGTCTGAATCAGCTTTGCGTCATTCCATATGCAACTCAGTGGCTTGACTACTTATTGCTATACGTCATAATATTTAACAGCAAAATAACTTCATGGAATCTTTCAGTAAGATGTGCGTTCTGAAGAAAGAGCTAGACAAATCCAACAACCCAGGAAGAGACTTAGGAGGCTAGGTGTGGTGGCTCATACCTCTAGCACTTTGAGAGGCAGAGGTGGGAGGATCGGCTTGAGCTCAGGACTTTGATACCAGCCCGGGTCACAAAGTGAGACCCTGTCTCTACAAAAACAAAACAAAACAAAAAAAGTGGGATGTGATGATGTGCACCTGTAGGCCCAGCTACTCGGCAGGCTGAGGCTCACTTGAGCCCGGGAGGTTGAGGTTGTCATGAGCTGTGATTTTGCCACTGCACTCCAGCCTGGGTGACAGAGAGACCCCGTCTCTGAAAATAATAAAAGGCTATGAGAAGCTTGTTTTAGGCAAGAATGAGAAAGAGAAGAGACTTGGATGTTTTGCTGTTGAGAACCAAACTTCCATTTCTTAGGAAGGCTTATAGCTAGAGAGTCAGGTATAAGCTGACGTTTCGGCTTCTCTTACGCAGTGGGCTTTGTGCTTCAGATTGCTTTCACTCGCCACGCTGGGTCAGTGAGAAATGGACGTACTTTTTGGATGGATTCCAACATCGGCAGCAGTATTAATTCTGTGAGGGTGTTCTGGATATGTTGTGATATTAAGCTTCTTATTGCTTAAGAAGGTAGCAGAGCTTGGAGTTTCCAGGCTCAAAGGAGAAATTTCCCAAGGCAGTCTTCTCTGTCTAGGAACACCAATCTCAAGATAATGGGGTCTCCTGGGAGCTTGTTACTTGTTGTAAGTGAATTGTCATCAAAGTATTAGTTTGTTGTTCGAGTCTTCCACATATGAAATATGACCCCGAAGTAAATAGTAAATCCCCCCCATCAATTAAACAAAAGAATGTTGTCATGTTACAAATAATTACTGTGGTAGTCTAGGCAGTATTTCACAGATGTGTGGTGCCCAATTAATATGTTTTTGGAACCATTTGGTAGCATTGTCTTTGCAACCAATTTATAAATGATATGAGGAAAAGTCTTGTTTGCTTATTGTAGTCTTTCTCAATGTTTTCTCCAAAAGTAGTAGGAATGTAGCTTTTGAAGTCTACTATAAGCATGAAAATTCTTCAGAAATTAAAAAAAAAAAAAACTTCAACATTTGTTGAGAATTTAAATACTACTCACTGTTTATTCCTTTTTATTATTCTCCAAAAATCATCTAGTACAATGTATGTTTCAGGAAGGTGACCATATTTAATTCATTGCATTGCCTTCTCTAACATACATATACACATCCCAGTTTGAGAAACATTCTCCAGTCCCTATTGTTTTTACCCAGTTTATTCAAGTATTTAATTTGGAAAACATGGCTCCAAATGACACATGCCTGTTGGATTAAAACTGAGCTGCTTCTGTAGGAAAGATGATTTGCCCCGCTGTGAAGTGCGCAGACACTTACTGGTGCATTTAAAGGTGGATCCCAGAGAATAGCTTCAGGAAAAGCATAGTCATAGCGTGTGGCCTGCCAAGTGGACCGTTGTAAAATGTATATAGTAAATAGTTCATATTGATATCGTGCCTTGTACAACATTGACTTTCAGGGTTGTAACTACCTTGTGGATGTTGCTGCCACTAAATTATTTACAATAGGTGAGGTTCTGTTTGAATTACAATCCAGTGTTCGATTGATAGTTACGACAGGTGTATGTAGTATGAATTTTTGGTGGAGTAATTCTTCTAGGATTGTGATTAATCCTGTTTCTTCAAATCAGATCATGTTAATCCACTTAATCCATAAAAAGTGGATTTAAGTAATTGCCCTTGTGTCAATCTTATGGTTTACAAAGGGCTTTCACATGTATCTTCCTTATGTAACCAGGTGGGTATGTGGTAGTATTCTCGTTTTATGGATGAGGAGACAGATTCATCAAGGTAAAACAATTTGTTGAAGGTTATAGAGCTATGAAGTGACAGAACATGTGCATGATCCTAGGTGTCCTCTCTCTTTTAGTGCATACTTCTTTACTTTGGAGTGGAAAACCACTTTCCTAGTAAGATCTACAGCTGTCTGTCGAAGGAGACTAAGTCCAAGATTAACGTATGGAAGCAACTGAATACTTTATTAGGCCCTAGTATTATATGGTTCCTAGCAAATCCCTGAAAAAAATGAGCATGACTCATGTAAGATAGACCCAGGGTTGGTCCTTCAGTAATGTTTTACTGTATGCTAGATAACTTCTTTAGTTTTATGCTAATTCTAAGTGTGGATTATCCACAGATATTCAGCTGCATAGCTTTTGAAAGATGGAAAATTTAAATCGGAAATTTTGGGATTACTTTGTGGAACTCATGCCATTGTAAACGTGTGCTGAGAGGTTGCCTTTAGAGGAGCTGTCCTGTCAGCTTGCTTTGCTTTGGGATTATTTTCAGCAGCAAGTAACAAAACCCTGACTCAACCAGCTCAAACAATAAAGAATGCATGATGTCATTTAACAAGAAGCCTGGAGGCAGGGTGGTTCTGGGTTGGTTTACTCAGCAGGTTAGTGTCAGCACCTGGGAGCCTGGGTCTTCGGAACCTGTCTGTTCTGCTGGACTCCGTGTGCTGTGCATCTCCCCTCACGTTTGCAGGAGGTCTGTGTGCTTCACAGCCTCCCACCTGAACATCCAAAGGCAGGTTAAAATAACCCCCCCTGGCTACTTTCTCAGAAGTACTCCCCAGCAGACGTCCCCTTCACATCTTACAGGTGGGTCTGCACTCACCTTGAACCACTCACCCGCCCACGCCTGTGGAGTGGTGGAACCACGGGATCAGCTCTGTCCCGCAGGGTTTAGTCATAGGGAGCACAACCCGGCTTTGCCCAAGTGGGAGGAAGGGAAGGGGCGGTGGAAGGCCGACAGCAGTGTGTGCTATGCTGAGGGAGTCACCTGAGCTCAGCGAGAAATGAGCGGTCTAGGGCAGTGTTTCTTGAAGCCTGGTCCTGGGACCTAAATCAGCATCGCTTGGGAACTCGATAGACTGGCCGGTTCTCAGACTCCACCCCGGACCTGCTGTGAATCAGAAGCTGTAGGGGAGGAGCCCAGAGATCTGTTTTAACAAGCCCTCCAGGTGGCTCTGATGCATGCTCAAGTTTGAGAACCATTGGCCCAGGGTGAGGCAGCTCAGGGACCACTTTACAAAATGTACTTTTTGTGGAGGATTAAATAGTGAGAGGTAGAAATGGTCTTGTAGGTAAAACAGTGGTGGAAATTGGGAGATGGTTGCTTTTCAGCCTGAGTTACCACCACTGGCCCAGGATTTTATCAAACCTAGAATCCATACGTATTCTCTTCATAGGGTATGGAGTGTTAGCTGGTGGATCCAGTGTGTCTGAAGAAGTTCTGCTGCAATGATGCACATGGGGGTGGGGTTCCAGGCTGAGCTTTGGTGTCCACCTATCAGGGTCTCATATGTCCTAGCATGCCTGGTAAACAGGTGGGTTAGGCCATTGCAGGTCAGCTTCCAGGGGAGGACTGAGGAACCTTCTCAGGGAGAATTCATTCATTATAAGGGAAGTGAGTTTGGCAGAAAACCTTGGCCCAGTAACAGAAAGTCTCAGTTGTTGGATGGGAGTGGCCACTCATAGCACAGGGTGGTGTGTGTACTCAGATCTGCCTCCTGGCCCAGGCCCCTGTGGAGCTGTGCAGGCGTGTGTGTGTGTGTGTGTGAGTGAGAGAGCCTGGTGGGCTTGTGACTGAGGGGGGTGTGTGTGTATGAGTGTGAGAGAGAGGTGACAGGGACAAGGAGAGAGACCCTTGTGGGCCTGTGGCTGAGGGCGGTGTGTGTGTGTGAGAGAGACAGAGACAGAGAGACCCTTGTGAGCCTATGACTGAGGGGGGTGTGTGTATGTGTGCATGTTGAGAGAGACCCTGGTGAGCCTGTGACTGAGTTTTGTGTGTGTGTGTGTGAGACAGAGACAGAGACTCTGGTGGGCCTGTGGCTGAGGGGTGTGTGTGTGAGAGTGTGAGAGAGGAGACAGGGACAAAGAGAGAGACACTTGTGGGCCTGTGGCTGAGTTGTGTGTGTGCATTTGTGTATGTAAGAGAGAGAGAGACCCTTGTGAGCCTATGACTGAGGGGTGTGTGTGTATGTGTGCATGTTGAGAGAGACCCTGGTGAGCCTGTGACTGAGTTTTGTGTGCGTGTGTGTGTGAGACAGAGACCGAGACCCTTATGGGTTTGTGGCTGAGTTTTGTGTGAGAGGTGGAGACCTGTGGGCCTGTGGCTGAGTTGTGTGTAAGAGTGATTGTGCATGAGTGCACCAGTGTGAGAGTGGGGTTGTTGGGGCGGGGGGAAGGATATTACTTAAGGCAAAACTGAAAGAAGTGTTCTAAAAATTCTGTGAGAAACTGGGGTGGGCGGAAGCAGCACGGGCGCTGCCCACCCCAAGGGGACTTCCACACCCCCTCCTGCAGCTGGAGGGCCAGGGCTGCCTGTGGGAGGAGTGGGGACTGGGCGCTGGTGAGGGTGGGGCCCGGAGGAGGCAGCCGGGAGCCTGGAGAGAAGGACTAAAATTGGGACAAGGGCCTGGGCCTGGGATAGCCGAGTCTGTTGTGCCACTTATAGGGGAGAGGGACCTCCCCAGCCACCCAGCAGCCCAGGGATTCCCTGCGGCTCTGTTGTGGTGGAATGAGAGCATTTGCTAGCTGAGGGGGCTGGATGGAGTAGGGCAACAGGAAGCAACTCAAGTTCAAGTGTGGTGTATTAATTTCCCAGGGCTGCCTAATGAAGTGCCACAAACTGAGTGGCTTTAGAACAACAGAAATGTATTCTCTCCTCACAGCCCGGAGGGTGGAAGTCCTCGGTCAAGCCGGCAGGGCCGTGCTGCCTCTCAGACCCTTGGGGAGTCCACCCTCGCCTCTTCCTAGCTTCTGCGGCCTCGCTGGCAGCCTGTGGGGTTTCTTGGCTTGCAGCTGCATCACTCCAGTCTCTTGTCACACAGCGCTCTCCCTGGGTGTCTCCGTGCTTTCATGTGGCTGGTAGAAGGACACGAGTTATATTGAAGCAGAGGCCCACCCTACTCCAGTCCAGCCTCATCTGAACTGATTGCATCTGCACCAACCCTATTTCCAAGTCAGGTCACCTTCTGAGGTACTGGGGTTAGGACTTTGACATATCATTTTGGGGTTGGTGGAGACACAGTTTAACCCATAACACATAGTCCCCAGCGAGACTCATCTGTGAGCTCTTGTGAATGTGCCTCACCTGTTTTCCTTGCCCTCCCCCAACACCAGGGCTCCTGAGAAACGCCTTTTTGGTATTGGGCTGGGGATGTGTGAAGCGATCCACTGTGAAGCTTCCTTCCTGAGAGCTGCACGGACCAGTCTCCAGCCGCAGCCGCAAAACCCACGCAGTTTCTTCCCAGCTCGTTGAACCTGGCCTTTTGGTCGAATGGATTTTATTTCTGAATTATTTCTTTGTGTATCTGTAGGAGCACGTCCAAGGAAAATTCTTTATTTACACAAGATTGTGAGCGCTGGGGAGAAGTATTTTTTCTTTTTTTTTTTTTTTTGAGACTGAGTCTCACTCTCTCACTCAGGCTGGAGTGCAGTGGCGCGATCTCAGTTCACGGCTGCCTCTGCCTCCCAGGTTCAAGCGATTCTCCTGCCTCAGCCTCCTGAGTAGCTGGGCTTACAAGCATGCACCACCATGCCTGGCTAATTTTTGTGTTTTTAGTAGAGACGGGGTTTCACCATGTTGGTCAGTCTGGTGTCAAACTCCTGACCTCATGGTCCGCCCGCCTCGGCCTCCCAAAGTGCTGGGATTACAGGTGTGAGCCACTGCGCCTGGCCCAATTTTTTTTTTTCTTGCGGGAAATAAGTGGGCAGATTTAATAATGAGCAAATAGGCAAAACCATGAAATCAAACCTCGTTCCTTGCGTCAGAATTCAGAAAAATGCGACTAACTGGTTCCAGGCTGTGTGTGCTGTGGTGTGTCTCTCTATGTGAGTATCTTAAACTTGTTTCATTATCAGTATAACTTAGCAAATGAATACGAGTTGATTCCCAGGCTGAAGCAGGTCTTGGGCCATTCTGTTGGTTTGCCAGGAGAATCCTTTTGTTATTTCCTGGAAATGCTTGAATCATAGATCTTCCCGCTTCCATGTATTTCAGCTGCAGTTTTCCAAGTGTATAATAGTGCTGTCCATAGGGAATAGCTGCTGTTACTGTGAATTGAAGTACTTACAGGTCTACTTTCAGGTGGATAAATGTCACATCCAAATTGCGTGTTAGTTTGACTTTCATGTAACTTAATTAGCAGATTCATGCTTTGGGAAAATCTGATCTGTGATCCTGAAATTGATTACAGTTGGTGTAATTTGTGGGTAATTAGGCGCCTTTACAGTGACTACTCTAGTCATTAGAGGGCTGGGGTAATTTGAGGTTGAAATGTGAGCGTGAGATGGAGAAAGCCCTTGCTCTCTAGTCCTTAATCTTTTAATCCATTTAACCTGGGTTGTAAATTCAGGCCTTATTTTAATTTGAAAGTATGTTTAGGGAACTGGGAAGGGATTTCATTAATTCACCACCTTCAGGTCATATAGTTAAGAGAGGGAGGTTATTCCTAATTGTTTACTTGGGTAAACATAAAGTTATCGTGAGTTCTTGAAGGGCCCATGAAAGTTATGTTGCTCCTTGTTGGAAACAAAAACTTCTAGATTTAAAAAATGAGCGGCCGGGCACGGTGGCTCACACCTGTAATCCCAGCACTTTGGGAGGCTGAGGCGGGCGGATCATGAGTTCAGGAGATGGAGACCATCTTGGCTAACACGGTGAAACCCCGTCTCTGCTAAAAATAAAAAAATCAGCTGGGTCTGGTGACATGGGCCTGTAGTCCCAGCTACTCGGGAGGCTGAGGCAGGAGAACCGCTTCAACCTGGGAGGTGGAGGTTGCAATGAGCTGAGATCACGCCACTGCACTCCAGCCTGGGAGCTAGAGGGAGACTCCATCTCAAAAAAAATTAAAAAGAAAGAAAGAAAAAGAGCCTAAAACCCAAAGAAAAGCACAAAAACAAGACCCCGTTCAGAGATGTCATATGGGTATTGTCTGTGTCGAAGTCAGAAATACATTTGTGGCATGTGGAATAGGATTTATGGACACATAGATATCAAGTAACGTAGTCTCTTGCTGAGTTTAAGGCCTGTCACGTAAATGCGCACTACTTGTTTTCTTTTTATTTCCACTTTTGAACTGGGGATAAAAGAGGAAACTGGTGAAGGAAAGACATGTTCCTAGATACCTAAACACCTGTAATATTGACTAATAGAAGAGAAGAGAGTAGGTGGGAAGTAAGTGCAATAGGAAACTGGTAAAGAGAGAAGAGAAAAAACCGTGTTTTGAGATGGATTGGAGGCATTTTTTGTCCACACACCTGCTTTGGGGATTTTTATCAGGTAGATGGTAATTATAGGTGTCAGTCTTATGAGAGTAAATCACTAGTCTTTTGTATGATTGTTTTCTCAGTCATCCTTAACAGCTTTTTTGTTGCTCTGTAATCATTCATGTGGTAAGACTAATTTTTAGTCATGTAAATCTGTTTAGGGACAATTTAAACTATTTTGTCAAATTAGTCATTTTATTCTAAGTTATACATTTTATGCATTTATTTAGTATAGTGAAAGTCTTATATACACATTTAATATAATTAGTCCCTAGATATTTGGATTATTTTTTAGTAGTACTTTTTTAGAGTGTGGGTTTTTTGCTTTTCTTTTTTTGAGACAGGGTCTGGTTCTGTCACCCAGGCTGGAGTTCATTAGCCCAATCTCGGCTCCCTGCAACCTCAGACTCCCGGACTCAAGCCATCCTTCCACCTCAGCCTCCTGAGTAGCTGGGACTACAGGCACGTACCACCATGTCTAGCTAATTTTTAAATATTTTTTGTAGAGACAAGGTTTCATCATGTTGCCCAGGCTGGTCTTGAACTCCTGAGCTCAAGTGATCTGCCCACTCCCCAAAGTGTTGGGATTGTAGGCAGGAGCCTCCACACCTGGCTGTTTTTTCCTTCTTGTTTTGAGATGGGGCCTTGCTCCATCACCGAAGCTGGAGTGTAGGTAGCATGATCATAGCTCGCTGCAGCCTTGAACTCCTGGGCTCAAGCGATGCCCCTGCCTCAGCCTTCCAGGTAGTGGGGACTATAGGTCCGTGTCACCATGCTCAGCTAATTTAAAAAAAAAAAAAAAAAAAAAATTTCTTTGAAGATGGTGGTCTCACTATGTTGCCCAGGCTGGCCTCAAACTCCTGGGCTCAACAATTCTCCCATTTCAGCTTCCCAAAGTGCTGGGTTTACCAGCATGAGCCACTGCACGTAGCCCAGTTTTTTCTTTTTAGTTCACTTTAAATTAAAAATAGAGTTTGAGGAAAATTAGAATTTTAACTAAACCTTATCCAAATTATCACATTTTCCAAATTAATGCGTTTCAGAGAGATTTTCAAATAATATTCTGAATCCTTATTAATATGCATAAAACTTTGTTTAAATCATAGGTGGAATCTCAAGGTTGTGTGTAAAATAAGTCTACCACTTTAGACCTGGGAAAACAAATATTCTGATGTAATAAGTGATTCGAAGAAAATACAATAGAAATAAAAAACGGGCATGGCATGCCTACTAGAAAGCCCCTGAAGCATATTGGTTAAACTAGTAGGTTATAAACACAGTCTGTGCTCTGAAGGAATGTATATAGTTTTAAGAGAAGGAACATGTGACTTTGGCTACAGTTAAAGTAAGGTGTATTTATGAGCTGAGTTTTAAATTTAGGTTTTTTTTTAAACTTATATATCTTTTCTGGCTTTGTATAATTTGGCTCAGGGCTGGGGTCAGGGTGGAAAGAATAGACTGGAAAGCGGGGACCGAGATGGAGGAGTTGAGTGGATAAGAGCAGCAGGCTGAGCTCAGGAGGAGAACTTGGTAAGGAGTAGGGGAAAGGAAGGTCAGGAATGAGCCAAGGCTGTGAGATCAGATGGCGAGATACAGGTGGATATGGTAATGAAGACCTGAGGCAGGAGATTTTTGTCCAACCTCAAGGTAGGGTAGTAGCTCAGTGGCTGAAAGATACGCTTGGGGCTGGGCGCGGTGGCTCACACCTGTAATCCCAGCACTTTGGGAGGCCAAGGCCCGCGGATCACAAGATCAGGAGTTTGAGACCAGCCTGGCCAGCATGGTAAAACCCCGTCTCTACTGAAAATACAAAAAATTAGTGGGGCATGGTGGCGCGCACCAGTAATCCCAGCTGAGGCAGGAGAATCACTTGAATCCAGGAGGCGGAGGTTGCAGTGAGCCGAGATTGCACCACTGCTCTCTAGCCTGGGCGATAGAACTAGACTGTCTAAAAAAAAAAAAAAAAAAAAGATACGCTTGGAACCAGACCATCTGGTTTTGAATCTGACATCATACTGCTTAGCTGGTGACTTTTGGTGAGTTGCCAAACCTCTCCATGCCTTAGTTTGCCACTCTCTCAAATAGGGGTATTGTTAATAGTACCTACCACAGAGTTTGTTTTGAAGATTACATAAATCTATGTAAGGCATTTAAATGCCTTGCATGTAAATGCTCTAATATTACCTGCTATGAAATCGAAAAGGTCGTTTTCTTAGTGGTGGCTACTGTGTAACTGTAATGAGGTATCCTGATCTGGCTTATGGGTGGCAGAATCCTTTTTTTAATGAGTTGTGTCTGAGAAGCTAGAATTGTTATGGATAAGGACCTGGGCTCTGGGTTTGAATCCTATCTCTGTGGCTTTCCAGGTGTGTGATCTTGAGCCTCAGTTTTCTCATCTGTAAAACTGGGCCAATAGTACCTATCTTATAAGGTACTATTAAGGTACTACTTATCTCATAAGGTACTATGTGAGGATCCCAGGGGTTAGTCTATACAAAAGAAACTGTTAATAGTGGAATTTGCAGTTGGCAGTGCATATCAAGGTATGTGCATGCTTCAGCAAAATTCCACTCTTAAGAATTTCTTAAGGAAGTAGGATAAATTTACAAGCCGTATTTACAATTGTATCCATCCGTTTATACGGGGAAAAAATTAGGAGCAACTTAATGTCCAATAGTACATCCATATGGATAATGTTGTAGTACAATATTTGACACAGAAAGGTGTTTATGATACTGACTTCTTTACAGAAAAATTTTCTCTGCAGTCTGGAAGAAACTTCTAAAATATTCAGTGTTTTCATTTGCTAATGAGATTGTATTTTTTTATTATGCCGTAAGGTACATTAAAAAGTAAGACATCTTGACTTGGGGAAACTCACAATAAGGGGAAACAGACGTTTAGAAAGAACTACCTTTAATATCTGATACAACAGTCTTATTGTCCTGAGCGCTGTGAACCGAGGAAAGCCCCTTCTGCCAAAGTTGTTTTCATCCTGTTGCAGACCTTGCCTTAGGCTGTCTCACCTAAAGAACAGGAAGTTGTCTTCTTGCAAATGAGGAGTGATTATGAGGCTATGGGAAACAGAAAAGCTGGAAAGTTCTTTAGCTAACAGCTCTCCGTCAGGGGAGCGCTAAGAGGGCCTAAGCACCAGTGGGCTTGGTTAGGGGGATATTTTAGACATTTGCTCTGAGACCAGTGCATTGGGTGACCTGCTGGGGCTCCTGCTCTGCCGGTTGTTCACCCTTTACCTGCGTGATCCTGGGGAAGTGTGAGAGGGGTCTGAGGAGGGGCAGTAGCTATTCACCAAACTGTGAACCCAAAATATCTGAGACAGATCTGTACCAAATTAGAAAGTTAATTTTATGGCCGGGCACGGTGGCTCACGCCTGTAATCCCAGCACATTGGGAGGCTGAGGAGGGTGGATCATCTGAGGTCAGTAGTTCGAGACCAGCCTTGTCAACATGACGAAACGCCGTCTCTACTAAAAATACAAAAATTAGCCAGGCGTGGTGGTATGCGCCAGTAGTCCCAGCTACTCAGGAGGCTCTGAGGTAGGAGAATTGCTTGAACCTGGGAGTCGGAGGTTGCAATGACCAGAGATTGCGCCATTGCACTCCAGCCTGGGCGACAGAGTGAGAATCCGTCTGAAAAAAAAAAAAAAAGTAAGTTGATTTTGCCAAGGTTAAGGATATGCCCGGAGCACAGCCTCAGGAGGTCCTGTGCCCAGGGTGGTCGGGATACAGCTTGCTTTTATGTATTTTAGGGAGATGTGAGACATCAATCAGTATGTATAAGGGGAGGGCAGGGGCTTCCAGGTCATAGGTGGGTAAGAGACAAAAGGTTGCATTCTTTTGAGTCCTTGATTAGCTTTTGACTGAATACGCAATTTAGTCTGCCTCAGTGAATGCATTTTTACATGAACAATAGGGCACAGGAAGCAATCAAATATGCATTTTTTTCAGGTGAGCAGAGGGATGACTTTCTGTCTCCACCTGTGATGAGCTATCAGTTTACATTGCCAGGGTGAAATCCAACAGAACTGTTTTAGGGTAAAGATCTTGAAGCCCACAAGGAATTTCCTTGTGGGTAAATTGTGAGGGAGGTACATAACTTTTTAAAATCTTTGTAGCTATCTTATTTAGGAATAAAACGGGAGGCAGGTTTGCCTGGCATGGTTCCCAGCTTCACCTTTCCCTTGGCTTAGTGATTTTTGGGTACCGAGGTTTGCTTTCACAAAACAAGTGTGGAACTGTTTCAGTGGAGTAATGAGGATGTGGCTGTGCTGGGCTTAAAGGAGTGGATGTCAGCCCTGGCCAGAAAATAAGTCTGAAGATGAATTCCTAGAGTGCCAACGAGGCCTCCGAATGCCAAGCTAGCCCCGCTCCAGGGCGGTGAGACCTGAAATCAGAAAGGCGATTTCTTTAAAATAATCCCATTCAAAGTGAGGGCATCAAAATAGATTAGGCTATGGATTTAATGGACAGGAATTCTTTAGAAAGGTATCAAATTATCCTTGCCTAAGCATTACTTCACAGGCTGGCCTTAAGCTAGTTTTGCAAAACAAATCAAAACATTTAAAATCCATGGAACACTTTATTTAAACAGAATTTTCTGTAGAAGCCTGGTACAAAAGTTAAATACAGGGCTGCTCCATTGCATCAAAAACGGGGAGGCCCACTGAGGCACAGGGATAGTTGCTTTTGCAGGACCACCCCCCTCATGTCAGTATTATTCAGTAGGGAACACAACCCATTCCCCCAGCCCCACGGGATTTCAGTAGTCTAAGTTAGTCCCCTCTGCATAGGTCGCGGTGACAGTGTCATTGTCATTCTCTTTGGTTTTGTTAGTGAATGATTTAGGATTCAGTGTTTATGAAGGCTTGTTTTGTTTTTGTTTGAAGCAGAGTCTTATTCTGTTGTCTAGGTTGGAGTGTAGTGGCATGATCCTGGCTCACTGCGGCCCCACCTCACAGGCTCAGGTGATCCTCCCACCTCAGCCTCCTGAATAGCAGGTGTGAGCCACCACGTCTGGCTAATTTTGTTTATTTTTTTTGTAGAGATGGGGGTCTCACTATGTTGCCCAGGCTGGTCTCGAACTCCTAGGCTCAAGTGATCCATTCACCTTGCCCTCCCAAAGTGCTGGGATTACAGGTGTGAGCCACTGTACTTGGCCTATGAAGACAGATTTTTGGTTTTTTTTTTTCTCTTTCTGAGACAGGGTGTCATTCTGTGGCCCAGGCTGGAGTACAGTGGCACGATCATGGTTCACTTAAGCCTCGAACTTCCAGGCTCAAGCGATCCTCCCACCTCAGCTTCCCTGGTAGCTGGGACTACAGGCACATGCCCTCATGCCCAGCTAGTTTTTGTGGGTTTTTTTTGGTAGAAATGGGGTTTTGCCGTGTTGCCCAGACTGGTCTTGAACTCCTAGGCTCAGGCAATCCACCTGCCTCAGCTTCCTGAGGTGCTGGGATTACTGGCACGAGCCAGCGCACCTGACCAAGATTTTCGAAGGGAATGTTTTTGAGGACTTTGGGGAAAGTTTGTCTCCCCTCTGAAGGAGGCCAGTGAGTGTGTGCTGCTGAGAGGATGGCAAGATGGCAAGGTGGGGGCATTCTGCAAGCATCATGACATCATTGAGCTACTGAATCAACCTTCCCTAGAACTGGCTTCCAGGGCTTTTGGTCATGTGAGTCATGTGAGAGAAATATTCTCCTTTACACCCTCCCCTGGTCTCTGAGATAAGCCCCTCAGCAACCTGTGGCTCTTTCACCCAGTGTCAAATGCTTTGCTCGCCGTAGAATCGTGTATCAGGAGAGTTATGTTGATTAAATTAGGTCTTACATTTTATGTTATATATTCAAAGACATATTTTTGTAGTCTGCTTTTCGGGTAAAGTGTTTTCCATGTTGGAAATCCCACGAGGTTCACATGTCTATTGCTGCTGCTTTTCCCTGTTCTGGAAAAGAAAGTTACTTGCCTGCCGAACGCACGGACATGAGATTAGAAAGTGATGACAAGCGTTCATGCCTGGCTCTTTTTATCATAGACTATACACTTTTCTACTCTACTATTTTATCTGTGTTTGTAAACATGTATCTCATAAAGCAGAAATCCTTTTTTTCTTTTTGTTCTGAAAAATTTCCAAAAAAAAAGAGGTTGAGAGCCTTGTACGGTGAACACCCAGATACGCATCTCCTAGGTTCAGCTTCTACGGACGTCCTTAAGGGTTCTGATGGCAGAGGCCTGTGTGTAAGCATTTTGAAGTTTTTGGCTGAAGAAAAACGTTATGTTCCCTTCTTTTTTTATTTTGTGAGATTTAAGGCATAGCTCCTGTTCAGCCTGCCTGCCATTCTCTGAGTTTATGTAGGAGTTGGGTGGGAGAAGATGTAGGAGGATGGAAAATGAGCAGCTTGCTTTATTCACAAATGATGCTTGGCGGGCTCTGGACAGAGCCAGGGGTTTGGGGGAGTCCTGAGCATGGTGCCCTTGATCTGCTCTTGCACCCTCTGAGGCTAAGGGGCCTGGGAGGAGCCCTCCTCTGCTGGGAACTTTTCCTAAAAGCCCACTTATGGGCAGAAAGGCAGGGTTTACAGCAGCAGAGCCAAGGAGGGCTGAGGCCAGCTTCCTTTGCTCTCCCACTCATTCCCAGCTCGCTATTTAACTTGACATCCTGGAACATGTGTTTCAGTGAATTGGTTCATAAAAATGTTTTTTGCAGGATTCTGGAATAGAGGCTGCACATTCTTTAGATACATGGCTAATCGCAGTGTGGGTGTGTGTGTATTTTTGGAGGGGGGTAGGGAAGTGCGGGGTGAGCACAGTTCTTTCAAGCTGTCTCTTCACAAGATGCAAATGTTTTTCCCCTTAGTGTTTATGGAGAGTGTGAACAATGAGGAGTTGAGATCCTGTGGCCCTTTGGTCCCCAGGGTCTTCTCATTCGGCCCTACTGAGCAAGACTGGCTTCCCATTTGCCCTCGTCTTTTTCTCCTTCGGTCACTCTGGAAACTAGTAGTTAGGAGCTGGAAATTGAGAAGTTGCCATTTAGGAGTTTATGCGACAAATGCAGAGGAGTGTCAGTTCCAGACTTTGCAGTTATATCAACTTTGAGCTTTTGCCAACCTTTCTTGGAAAAAAACCCACTGGAATTAAGTGAAACCTCACAACACTGCACAGTGTAGCCAATTCTGCATTTGGAGTATGTAAGCCTGGAGTTGTGGGAAGCTGGAAGTTGCCCCTTCGTATTAATGTTTGTTTTTGTTGTCCTTTTCCTTGAACGTAGTCTTACGTAGAGAACTTGGACAGCCTGTCATTTTCCAAAACCTCTGTGGCTCATCCTAGGCACAACTCATGTTTCTCCTTTCTTCTGTTAGTATTTAGGGATGGTCCAGGCCTGAACTGACTGTTTCAGGGCTCCGAGGCTGCGCCTTGTATCTTGTGAGCACTGGTTCTGGGTAGTCGCCTCCCTGCGGTTAGTGGTGCCCAGCTGTCAGCCGCTGTAGTTCAGACATGGCCTCGGGAGGTTTGGAGAATGGCCAGCGCTTGTCTGCCCATTGTTGCTGACCTGCAGCCAACATGTGGTGTGACTCCATGTGCACATCTTCCATGGCTTCATCAGTCTTGACAGGAGTCTTCCAACTTTCTGCCAGTGATGAAAGATCTTTATGATGTTCTTTTTTTTTTTTTTTTTTTTTTTTTTTTTTTTGAGACGAGTCTCGCTCTTTTGCCAGGCTGGAGTGCAGTGGCACAATCTCAGCTGACTACAACCTCCGCCTCCCGGGTTCAAGCGATTCTCCTGCCTCAGCCTCCCGAGTAGCTGGAACTACAGGCACGCACCACCATGCCCAGCTGCTTTTGTATTTTTAGTAGAGAGGGGATTTCACCATGTTGGCCAGGATGGTCTCAATCTCTTGACCTTGTGATCCACCCACCTCGGCCTCCCAAAGTACTAGGATTACAGGTGTGAGCCACTGTGCCCAGCCCCTTATAACATTCTTATCCTGATTGGTTATTCAGCTTCAGCTTGAGCACTTCATGTGATGGGAAGTTCACCTTGAAACTGACTTTCCATTTTTGAGCCTCTCTCATTGTTAAGATGTTCTCTGATATTGACTTTACATTTGCACTCTTGAGTCTTCCACCATCAGATCCCAGTCTTATGACTTGAGACAGTTAACACATATCTTCTCTAGGTTGGTTTTACCTAATTTTTATTTTAACTCGCCCAGGCTAAATTATTCCTCATGTTTTTCAGTCAGTTCTAATGTTAACTTGGTCAGAACCATCCTTCCTTCTCCCCTCCCTTCCCCTCCCCTCCCTTCCTCCCCCCTTCCCTTCTTTTCTTTCTTTTATTTTTGCAGGAATGCATAGGGTCTCACTCTCTCACCCAGGCTGGAGTGCAATGGTACAGTCACGGCTCACTGCAGCCTCAAACTCCTGGGCTCAAGCAGTCATCCTGCCTCAGCCTCCCATGTAGCTAGGACCACAAGCTTATGCCACCATACCTCCCCACCCCCAGCTAATTTTTATAAATTTTTTGTAGAGACGGGGTTTCTTTATGTTGCCCAGGCTGATCTTGAACTCCTTGGGCTCAAGTAATCTTCCAGCCTCAGCCTCCCAAAGTGCTGGGATTACAGGCGTGAGCCATCACACCCATCCCTGAACTTTTTTAGTTTAAATTTTGCCAATAGTGGATAGAGTGATTCTGTTGAGATTTGAATGGTGCCCTATGTTGTGAATCCCTTTCTTTTTTGGTCTGGACTCTGCTTATTTTAATGAAGCCCAAGATTTCATTAGCACTTCTAGCAGCAGTGTCTTTCTACTTGGATCATGTTATTTTATGGCCAAACAAGGTCAAACACAAACAAAAAAAACCCCTTTGGGTCCGTCATCTTCTTTTTATTTTAATGGGAACTGCTAACTTCTCTTTCTCAATATACACTTAAGTAATTAATTGCCTTCTTTAAAATAAAAGTATTTACAGTTGGTCTTGTTAAGCTTTATCTAGATGATTTAGAACTATCTTAGCCTTTTGAGAACAAAGAAACACACACACACGTGCACACTCACACGCACACAGACGCATGCACACAGAGGCACATGCACTTTTTTTGTAGTTGTGAAAATCGATGGAATGACCACATGGCTCAGTCTCCTCTTTCTCCAGCGATGCCATTTAATGATCAGATAGAAATTTAAAAGGTTAATAAAAACCTACAGTGAAGAAATGCTATCAATTGATAAGACAGTTAAAAAAAATTCTGGAAGATAGAAAGTGGATAACTGATAGAAAATGGTAACTGATGAAAGTGGAAGATTAACAGGATGTGCCAAGTACCCTGCCCAGTGGATTTAAAGACCCCCACCAAGCATATTGTGAAATTTTAGAACAACAAGAATAATGACCATACTGGATGCTTAACTAAAGAAACAGGACTTATAATGCCCACCTCACAGAGGTTTTGCAAGTATTAATGTAAACAATGTGAGTAAAGCCTCTACTGTATTTTCTGGCACATGGTAAGGAGTCTCAGGCTACGCGTGCAGGTGTTGTATTACCGCTTGCCGTCACTTTTCTTACCGTCATCACTGTCACTGCTATGGTGGTGAAGAAGCGTATCAGTTAGGATTAGGATCAGCTTCATGAGACAGAAAACCCAGTAACATAAATGAGATAGAAGCTTTCCTCTATACTGCTTATCTGAGAGAGCAGAAGGCAGGCCAGGGCTGAGGTGGTAGCTTCATAATCATCAAGGCCATGCGTTTTCTGTGTCCTAGTCCAAGGTGACTGCCCAATCCGCAGGATTATCTTCATTTCCCCTCCAGGATGGAGGAAGGAGCTACAGTAGGATTTCCCCTCTGCCTTTTCCAGGTCACTTCCTGGAAGTAGCCCCCCAATTTTTTTTTTTTTTTGAGGCAGAGTCTTACTGTTACCCAGGCTTCAGTGCAGTGGCATGATCATGACTCACTAGAACCTCAACATTCAGGGCTCAAGTGATCCTTCCACCTCAGCGTTGCAAGTGGCTGGGACCACAGGCGCCCGCCACCATGCCTGGCTAATTTTTTGTAGAGATGAGTTTTCACCATGTTGCCCAGGCTGGTCTCAAACACCTGGGCTCAAGCAGTCTTCCCGCCTTGTCCTCCCAAAGTGCTGGGATTACAGATGTGAGCCACTGCGGCTGTGCCAAACTGTTATATACATCTCATTTCCAAAACTTAGTCATATGGTTGCATCTCAGCTGCAAGTGATAGGCTGGGAAGAGGAGTCTTTTCTGCAGCCATGTGCCTGTTTCAAAATGTCTTTTTAAGGAGGACAGGAAAAACAGCTATTGGGTTTGGCAACTAGCATTCTGTTGGTCACAGTGAACTTTATTAGTGTACTCAATCCTGGGCTTCTGCAAGGTAAGATTTGTTCTGACTCTTTGGGAGTTAACACGAAGGATCACTGGCATACTAACTTGTGCTTTGGTTGAAAAATGAATTATTTGTGAGCTAGTCATTAAACCATAGAAGCTTTTCGTATGACTGAATGTGCATTTAAATGGCTTCTGCTGAAAAAGTTCAGTTTAACATTACTTTGAAAAAGTTCTGCATATAGAAGAAAATTGCAAATTATTGAAACTATCTTATGAGACTGGTATTAGTCATCCATTATCCTTTTGGGATGGAGATAATTCATGAAGATAGATTTGACTATGAGAAGATGCTTAGAGCATTTGGTGTTTATAATTTGTTACTTGATCTCTCTGCCCTGGAAGTGCTGTCACTCTTGATTGTCACTCCTGGGAAATCTATGTCTTAGGTTTTTCACATTATTCCTTTCTGTTATGACGATAACTAGGGGTCCATGGCCCTTTTCCTAGATGTAAAATTTCTAGAAAGCCAATTACTGCAAAGTCTCATTTTGCAGGATCATCTTTTTTTTTTTCTCTACTCTTCCTGACCATGTTTATTTCTATTGACCCAAATACTTGAGATTTATTTTTAGTTAGAAGAACTCAGAGATGCCTAAAGGCTAATCTTAAACTCTATAAACTATATTAAAACAAACAAAGATATAATTTCAGTTTCTCACACTTAACTTGGAGAGTGTTTTCTCACTTAGAAACTTTCTCAAAAACCTTAACACTTAGCAAATGCACATGTGATGTTTTCCATTGCCGTAACTTTCTCATTTAATTCACTTTTTCCTTTTTCATTTTTAGAATACGGGGGAACATTTCAGGGATTTGGTTCTTCCTTCTTTCTCTGGGAGCATAACCTAGCTTGTAAAATTGTACAGAAGATAGGACAGGGTTAACCATTCAGGTAGGATAGAGTAGGGTAAGGTTCAAGTAACTTGGCATAAAAGGGAAAGCTTTTTAAAATAAGGCAAAATGAGTAGCTTCTGTCTATGAGTTACTATTATTTTCAGATTTACTCATTATACAAAATTCTATTTAACTAGGATATCATTTCGAAAAAACCTATTAGGATATACTATTGGGTAAACAGAAATATTAATAGTTACAAAAATTGGTGTGTATTAAATTAATGCCTTCATTTTGTGGCTGGAGTCAGGACAAAGAGTAAGATGATGTGGCTCCTAAAACTTACTAGTGGCATGGTTTGGGGGAAGTCACTTAACTTCTGAGTTTGTTTTACTGGAAGCAGAATGAGGCTAATGTCTGTCTTGCTAGCCTCGTTGCAAGAATGTAATAAGACATGGGTTATAAAAGTACTCTGAAAGTGATGAAGAGTCATCAAAATGTAAGGTTATGTTTTGTAAAACTCACCGCTGAGATTAGAAACAAATCTTTAATAAGGAAAGACAACAATTAGAAAACCTCACTTCTCTGATTTTTCAATGTATATTGAAGCCTTTGCTTTTAAATATACTGTATAGTGAATGTTAAACGCACTTGTGTGTGTGTGTGTTTTTGTTTTTTGAGACGGAGTCTCACTCTGTCGCCCAGGCTGGAGTGCAGTGGCACGATCTCAGCTCGCTACAAGCTCCACCTCCTGGGTTCACGCCTTTCTCCTGCCTCAGCCTCCTGAGTAGCTGGGACCACAGGAGGCCCCCACCACGCCCGGTCATTTTGTATTTTTAGTAGAGACAGGGTTTCACCATATCAGCCAGGATGTTCTTGATCTCCTGACCTTGTGATCCGCCCGCCTCGGCCTCTGAAAGTGCTGGGATTACAGGCGTGAGCCACTGCACCTGGCCTTTTTTTTTTTGAGACGGAGTCCCGCTCTGTTGCCCAGCCTGGAGTGCAGTGGTGTGATGTCGGCTCACTTCAGCCTCCACCTCCTGGGTTCAAGCGATTCTCCTGCCTCAGCCTCCTGAGTAGCTGGGATTATAGGTGCGTGCCACCACGCCTGGCTAATTTTTGTATATTTAGTAGAGATGGGGTTTAACCATGTTGGTCAGGCTGGTCTCTAACTCCTGACCTTGTGATTTGCCCGCCTTGGCCTCCCAAAGTGCTGGGATTATAGGTGTGAGCCACCGTGCCTGGCCACTTGTTCTTTATGCTAAGCAAGAGAAATATTATTTTGCTGATTGGTTAGTCTGAGTTGTAATATACATTTTCTTTTAAATGATGATTTTTTTTTCATTTACCCTGTAGAATTAGCAAAATGTTATAAGTCTCTTAACTAGATTGTGAGATTTGCTTCCACAGAAAGACTTTTCCCATTAATGAATGAAATTTAGGATACATGAGAAGCAGAATCCTTGACATTTTGCTTCTTCATCTCATTTGCCACAGACAACATGCCATCGTCAAGGATGGATGCATTCATTTGAATCTTAGCTTGTTTTTTCAGAGTGACCAGCCTTGCTGAGTTGTAACAGAGGTTAGGTTTCCGGGGGGCATGTGTGAGCAGAGGATGGGTTGGCTAGGAGCGAACTGTGGGGTGTAGAGTAAATGTCAGGGAACTAGGCTCCTTGCCTTTAGATGAGTGTTGTCTCCCTGTGTCTTCACATAGTTTTCCCTTTGTACCGTCTCTTGGTCCAACTTTCCATTTCTTTCGTTTTTTTGAGATGGAGTCTTGCTCTGTCGCCCAGGCTGGAGTGCAGCTGTGCGATCTTGGCTCGCTGCAACCTCTGCTTTCCAGTTTCAAGTGATTCTCCTGCCTCAGCCTCTTGAGTAGCTGGGACTACAGGCATGCGCCACCACACCTGGCTAATTTTTGTATTTAGTAGAGATGGGGTTTCACTATATTGGCCAGGCTGGTCTGAAACTCCTGACCTCGTGATTCACCTGCCTTGACCTCCCAAAGTGCTGGGCTTGCAGGCGTGAGCCACCTTGCCCAGCCCTCAACTTGCCATTTCTTACAAGGATGCCACTCATACTGGATTGGAGTCCACTTTGATGACCTCATTTTAATTTCGTTAACGTCTTTGAAGATCTTATCTCCAAATATAGTCACATTCTGATAAATGGGATGAGAACTTGCACATAGGAATTTTGTGAGGAACACAATTCAGCCCATAACATGTCCTGAATGGGAAAAGCAAAATGTAGGTCATGGTTCTTGGTATTCAGGTTCTCATTCTATTTAGGATAAGTTCAAAGCCCATGACACATTAATTGTATGAGACAGTACTATAATTTTATTTCCCAGCTAAAATATACCCCTAAATGAGTTGAGCAGTAAAATCACACAAATTCAGAAAAACAGAGCTAAAGAATGGTGAGAGAGGGACTTGTGAAAAAGCAGGAAAAGACTTGAGAGGAACTGGAGACATCAAGTTGGAATGAGTAAGAGCGTGCCCAGGGTATGGTGAGGGGGCTGCCCGGCCAGAGCAGAGGGCTTGTTTTGTGTGTCCAGCATGTGTCTCAGATATTTCGTACCAGATCTTGATAGCTTGAATGCTTGTCTTTGAAATTAAAACTTTTTGATGGAGTAAAAAAAGATTGGAGAGAAGTGTTTAAAGTAGAAGATAACAAAGCAGAACTAACTTAGGTATAATTGTGCTGTGACGGTGAAAAACAACAGTAGAGTGGAACTAATATTTAAAATCCAAGGACAGGCTCTAAAAACAAAAGATGACCTGAATCTAGATATTGGAAGAGCCCGCCAGGTGATACCTGGGAAAAGTAACCCAAAATTACAAACTCTGAGATACATTCTGTTGGATTTCAAAGATAAAGAAAGAAAATTTCTCAAGAATTCCTTGCAAAAAAAGATTGTATAGTTTACAGGGACAAAAGAATTTGACTGTCATCATGTTTCTCAAAATGACATACAAAGCAAGGTAACAATGGAGCAGCAGCATTTTGAAAAGATTTTAGGGAGTGACAACTAAGGATTTTGTATTCAGCCAGGCTGTCCTTCAGGTATCAAGAATAGAGAAACAGTTTACACAGTGACTCAGGGAATTCTGTACTTTATGCCTTTATTGTTAGAGGGTGAACTGCTTCATTCAACCAAACATTGGGTAAATTTCAGCAAAATGACTGATAGTAAGTATTTACGCTGGGCACGTTGGCTCATGCCTATAATCTCAGCGCTTTGAGAGGCCAAGGCGGGTGGATCATCTGAGGTCAGGAGTTCAAGATCGGTCTGGCCAACATGGTGAAACCCGTCTCTACTAAAAATACAAAAAATGAGCCAGACCTGGTGGCACATGGTTGTAATCCCAGCTACTCAGGAGGCTGAGGCAGGAGAATCACTTGAACCTGGGAGACAGAGGTTGCAGTGAGCCGAGATCGCACCACTACATTACAGCCTGCGTGACAGAGTGAGACTCTGTAGCCAAAAGAAAAAAAAAAAGAAAAAAGTATTTACTACTTTATTTACAGATCTGAGACTAACCCAGAAGAGGAAACCAGAGTGGGGAATAAAAACCTCCCCTGTTGTAACCATAGCTGAAAACTCTTGGAGGTGGTTTGCTGGCACAGTTTGGGTTCTTTAGAAGTGGATGCTAAGACAGTTTGGTGTACAGGAATGCACATTTTTAAAGGATTAACACCTGTGGAAGGGAGGGGGCAGAAGCAGAGTTGGGCAGAGCGAGAAGTCAAACTGCAGTGTAGGCCTGCAGAACCTTGAACAACACTACGGGAAGCTTTGGAGTGTTAATGGCCCATCAGAGCTATCCAGTGTTGGGTTGAAATGGCCAGCCTTGTTTTTATATGCCTGTCTTCATCAGTCTCTGGATGTGAACTGTCCTTTGGAGGTTATGTTTTGGGTGGGTGGCTGTCAGCCAAGGCAAACCCTGAAGGACCAACTGCTAGAGGCTGTCTCCAACTAAGGCAGTGGGGTTCTTGAAGTGGGATCTGCGTGGCACATCTCCATGTCCCCAGTGCTTGCTTTTTCTCTAGTAGAAGACTGTGTTTACAGTGGTAAGTTAGGAAGATGAGTTTCTTCTCATTGCTGTAGACTTCTGTTACTGTATGGCTTCCAAGAGTCTGGAACATCCTGTTCACATTTGGATTATTCTTCACATTGTGAGTCCTGATGTCCCAAAAGAGAATACAAAACAAAAATGTAAGAACCTATGAAACTGTATTATCCAGATTCTCTTGCTGTTAGGATGCAGACTTTTGACTTAAGTTTTTCCCATTTGAGTGAGATCTCGTAGCAAGACTTGGATTCAAGAGTGAGATACAAAACAAACAAACAAAAAACCAGGGAATGCTTATGTGGTGTGGGTGATTTCAGAGGCAGCTTTCCTGATCATAATACAGCTGGGGTGCATCTAGTGGCCATGTTGGCAGCTGCTCCCTTACCAGACCAGTTCTACAGTGGGATTCAGCCCAGATCCTAGAGCTGGGTATCACTGTCCTCTGCTGCAGTAAATGACTTTGAAACACACACAATGGATTCTGTAGTTGGCAGCTGAGAATGCTGACACATTTCGCGGATGAGTTGTGTGGAGGAGAGACTGGAGTCAAGGAGATTGATTAGAAGGTGAAGGCCTGAATTAGGATGGGTTTAGTAAAATAAGAATTGGTTTGAGGAGAATGTAAAAGAGGGAATGAATCATATTTAATGATGTTAGAATAAAAAAATGAAGGGAAAAAGTCACTTAGCATTACCTCTGGGGAATGGATTTGGGTGTAACATAGGAATGGGTATTGGATATTTGGGTGTATGTGAATAATAAGAAGGCAGATAGACTTTTTAATTTATACCCAACTCTATGTTGTGTTTACTGCATGCGTATAATATTTTTATAATCTTAAAAAAGATAGCTCTAAGGTTTGAACCAGGATGACCAAAAATATTGTGGCATCCATATGAGATGTTATTTTTTCTAACCTGAGAAGTCAGTAAGTAAAATGAACAAAAACCATGAAGACTGGAATTGCTGAGTAAGAAAATTATGTCGATATTCCATCTGAATCCTAAGTTCAGAACTTTACAAACACAATTACTGAGCTCCTGCTGGGTGCCAGGCAGTGTGCTAGGTGCCTTAAGTATTTTCTTACTTAACCCTTTATTCTCACATCTGTTTAGCTGATAATGTTTTCCACTAAATAGACTCCCAATAAAAATTGATGAATGATGTATCTCGTCGAATTCCTTGAATTGAGAGATGTGATTTAATGTTTTTCTTTAATTTTTTTTTTTAAACTTGGACACCCAGGCTGGAGTGTAGTGGCCTCAACCTCCTGGGATCAAGCGATCCTTACACCTTAGCTCCCCAAGGACCTGGGACTACAAGCACATACCACCATGTCCTGCTGATTTTTTTATTTTTCATAGTGAGGGGTTCTCACTATCTTGCCCAGGTTGGTCTCAAACGCCTGAGCTCAAGTGATCTTCCTGCCTTGGCCTTCCAAAATTCTGGGATTACAGGCATGAGCCACCACGCCCGGCCTAGTGTTTTTCTTTAAATGGCTTATCTTAAGTAAGTTAAAAAGATGGTGCATTTTTATTTACATAGAACTATATAACCTGTGTTGCTTTTTAATTGTACATAACACATCTTAAAAACGAAAAGAGGACTGAGTGTGGTGGCTCATGCCTATAATCCCAGCACTTTGGGAGATTGAGGCAGGGGGATTGCTTGAGGCCAGGAGCTCAAGACCAGCCTGGGCAACATGGTGAAACCCTGTCTCTACCAAACACAACAACAGAAAGTAAAAATTAACTGGGCATAGTGGTGGCTTGCACCTGTAGTCCCAGCTACTCTGGGAGTCTGAAGTGGGAGGATCACTTGAGCCTGGGAGGTGGAGGTTGCAGTAAGTCATGATCCTGCCACTGCAGTCTACCCTGGGTGACCGAGCTAGATCCTGTCTCAAAAAAAAAAAAAAAAAAAAAAAATATATATATATATATATATATATATATATATAAATTAGAAACATCCTTTACCCTTCTACAATTAAAAACTCTCATTTTGGCTGGGTGTGGTGGCCGAGGTGGGCAGATCACTTTAGACCAGGAGTTTGAGATCAGCGTGGCCAACATGGTGAAACCCTTCTCTACTAAAAATACCAAAATTAGCCAGGTATGATGGCACATGCCTGTAGTCCCAGCTACTTGTGAGGATGAGGAATGAGAATTGCTTGAACCTGGGAGGCAAAGGTTGCAGTGAGCTGAGATCATACCACTGCATTCCAGCCTGGGCGACAGAGCGAGACTCTGTCTCCAAAAACCCCCAAACACCTAATTTTAATACTTTCATATTAATTCTGTGATTCTTAACCCCGACCCACACTTTAAAATCCCTGGGGAGTTCTTTAAAAAAGCTACTGATTCTATTGGCCCCACCCTAAAGTAACTGAATCAGAATATGGACAGCCACAGTTGGAAACTGCTGCGTCGGGATTGCTTTTGTAGTAGGATGGCAGCTGCTTTTATGGTGCCCTTGTGTTGATCTTGCTACATGAAATATGATCTGTCACGAAAGGGACTACAAAGTTCATTTTGTAGAATGGTACCGTTTCATTTTAAAAAGCACATCTGATCAAGGGAAAGCATATGGAAGCACTCGTTTTGTATTAAAATTTTGATACCTGACTCTCATTTATGAAAGAATCTGTGTATGAAACAGCCCAAATAAGTAGCAGCCTTTGGATAATTTAAAAGAAGGTTTTATTCTATGCTTCCCTATCATCTCCATCTGCCCCAGAACTCAAGGCCTGTCCATGCAGGTGACTTAGAAAGGTGGGATTTAAACCAGAGGATGCACACTTGGAGGCACTTGAAGATGTTTCAAGGGACATGCAGGCACTGAACATTTAAAGGGAATTAATTGCTGATTCTTAGCTCTTGAGTGTTAATCAGTTCTAACACTGACCATCCTGAGAAAATGCCTATGGCCCAGGTGGCCTGCTGGTTTTCCTTTCACACCTTCTCTTTCATAATTACCATTCTTTAAAGGGAAGACATACCTTTCACCTACTCCTAATCAGAGCGCCAAGTAGGGGGATAATTAAAATATTGCTGGGGTTGCTGGGAAAGTGAATGACTGTAATGACTGGGCAAAGGAACCTTTTGCAAATAAGTTTCCCATTTTTGCATTCAGTAAAATTGGGCTGGGTGGCTCATGCCTGTAATCCAAGCGCTTTGGGAGGCTGAGGCAGGTGGATCACTTGAGCCCAGGAGTTCAAGACCAACCTGGGCAACATGTCAAATCCTCATGTTTACAAAAAAACAAAACAAAACAAAGTTAGCTGGACATGGTGGCACGTGCCTGTAGTCCCAGCTACTTGGAGGGCACTGAAGTGTGGGAGGATCACCTGAGCTCAGGGAGTTTGAGGCTGCAGTGAGCCATGATCATGCCACTGTACTCCAACCTCAACAATGTAGTGAGACCCTGTCTCAAAAAAAAGAAAAAAATTAAAAGATGACTTAATCGAGTGGTCAGCTGATCGATTATTAAATAGTAAGCCCATGGATACATAATATTTTCGTTCGAAAAGACCTTTTTCCAGGTGATGCTTATACACGGTTGGTGGGAGTATAACTTAATTCAACCACTGTGGAAAGCAGTGTGGTGATTTCTCGAAGACCTAAAACCAGAGCTACCATTTGACTCAGTAATCCCATTACTGGGTATATACCCAAAAAAATATAAATTGTTCTATCATAAAGACACATGCACTTGTATGTTCATTGTAGCACTTCACAATAGCAGGGACATGGAATCAACCTAAATGCTCATCAATGATAGACTGCATAAAGAAAATGTGGTACATATACACCATGGAATACTACACAGCCGTCAAAAAGAAGGAGATCATGTCCTTTATAGGAACATGGATGGAGTTGGAGGCCATTATCCTTAGCAAACTAACAGAACAGAAAACCAAATACCACATGTTCTCGCTTGTAAGTGGGAGCTGAATAATGAGAACACATGGACACATAGGGTAGAACAACAGGAAGCATGGGACCTAACTAAAGGTGGAGGGTGCGAGGAGCGAGAGGATCAGGAAAAATAACTAATGAGTACTAGGCTTAGTAGCTGGGTGATGAAATAATCTGTATATCAAACCCCCATGACACAAGTCTCCCTATATAACAAACCTGCACATGTACACCTGAACTGAAAAGTTCTTCCTTTTCCTACTGAAAAAAAAAAAGACAAAACCTTTTTCCACCTACCTATGTACATGAATACATTTTCTCAGTGCCTACATCTAAGAACTAAACAAAATAATAGATTTTGTGCTGACTCTTGTCTCATTCCAGTAATAAGTAATAGTCTTCTACAAAGAATTACCTAATTGGAGGAAAAGTCCCATCTGTCTCATTCAGATACGCATTTCCTTTTTTTTTTCTTCTTTTTTGAGACGGAGTCTTGCTCAGTCGCCCAGGCTGGAGTGCAGTGGCATGATCTCGGCTCACTGCAAGCTCCGCCCCCCGGGTTCACGCCATTCTCCTGCCTCAACCTCCCAAGTAGCTGGGACTACAGGCGCCTGCCACCTCGCCCGGCAATTTTTTTTGTATTTTTAGTAGAGATGAGGTTTCACCGTGTTAGCCAGGATGGTCTCGATCTCCTGACCTCGTGATCCGCCCGTCTTGGCCTCCCAAAGTGCTGGGATTACAGGCGTGAGCCACCGCGCCCGGCCCAGATACGCATTTCCAATAAAATGTTATGTTGAATAACTTTATAGTTTCTTTTGAGCAATTTTGCCCATAAAATTGTATTTAACTCCATTTAAAATAAACATTTAATACTGATTTTTATGGTTAAATACACAAATTTTATTTGCAGAATTTTTGTTGCAGCGTGGAATAGACTTTCAAACTTTAAAGTAATGAGATGGAATACTGTGGAGGAGGTGGAATGGAAAGTTGAGATCCAGGAGAAAGGGAAATGATGTACTATTTCCAACTCTGAAAGAGTTTATTTTTTAAAATGGATATCGGGTGTGGGGATGGCTATGGCATTTAGGTCAGAATGGATAGGTTTAAGAGATGTAATTGTTTTATTTAAAACTCAGTATTTATAACATGCCAGAAATTATATTCTTTGCAACCATTTAAAATTACAGTATGAAAATTTGAATATTAACCTTAAAAATGTGTGAAAGAGTCTATAGTTTCTCCAAGTCCCCTTCTGCGGTTATGCAAACAAAAATGTGAAGAACTGTGTGCAAAGGCTATCGTGGGGGCAGAAGTAATGAGGAGGACAGTAAGCATTTATTTATTTTTTTCCCTACTTAAAATTCCTGGAAAGATGAACTGATTGGATATTTTTAAGTCATAGCAACATTTTAGCAGAAAAGAATACTTGCCAAACTTTAATATGACATCCAAAATACACTCTTTCTAAGATCACTTCTACAGGCCCTCCCCTCATCCCTGAGTCTGTCTTCATGCCATTCCTGACATCTAGATGTCTTCTGCTTTCATCCTTTATCTTCTTCTTCTCCTTTTTTTTGAGACAGAGTCTTGTTCTGTCGCCAGACTGGAATGCAGTGGCGCAATCTCAGCTCACTGAAACCTCCGCCTCCTGGATTCAAGCGATTCTCCTGCCTCAGCCTCCTGAGTAGCTGGGACTACAGGCTCGAGCCACCAAGCCCCCCTGATTTTTTGTATTTTAGTAGAGATGGGGTTTCACCGTGTTGGCCAGGATAGTCTCGATCTCTTGACCTCGTGATCCGCCCGCCTCGGCCTCCCAAAGTGTTGGGATTACAGGCATGAGCCACCACGCCCAGCCCTTTATCTTTTTTTTTAAGGTGTTATTTTACATGTGCAGGCCATCTGCATGATCAGTAGCCATTAATGAAGTTTTAAATCACCAGTCTATCATGCCCAGTACTATACCCTTCATATTTTGTTTCCTTTTGTCATCTACTGGATGAAAAACATTTTATAACATTTTAGTTATAGTGGAGTCCAGAGAGGTTGGGGAGACATAAGGCAGGCAGTAGAGCTCTGGAGGTAGGGGTCAGGGTGTTCTGTGGTCTGATCTGGCTCTGTTCTAGCAGGCTGTTTGAATTTACTGTCATGCTGGCCTAATGGAAAAATCAAGTTTGGCGTTTGCCTTTTTTGTTGCCTTCGCCAGAGCACATTTATTAATATATACTTACCAGAGAAAACTGTGAGGCTTGACTCTGTAAGAAGCTTATTTGTGTTGGCTCAGGTTCTCTACTCAGTAGGATAGGAGCTCTATTCTGATTTATTTTGGACAGTTTTGAAGAGATAGAACCAAAAGACATTTATCAAATGAGTAAACTGAAGACTGAACTAGGGCAGAAGGGGTTCAGTTTTCTTTTCACATTTTTGAGCACTTTAGGGATCAGGCAATACAGGTGTTCTTGTTTTCTTGCTTACTCTGAGTTCCAGTTCTGAGGCTGCACAGAGCTGCAGAAGCTGTCATAGCATGAAAATATTTAATAATAAATGTAATACTAATAAAATTGCTCTCAATTCGAACATGTCTTCCTGCTTAAAACTGGCTTTTGTTCCTCCCATTTCCCATCTGGTCTGTAGCCAGTGTCTTTGTGTTGGCAGTTGACAAGGATGGTTTAAATGTCAAAACATTAGAAGATGGCCTGTGTAAATTAATGTGGTTCTCAGATGTTTTAGCAAAAATCACCTCTTGATGACCCTCTCTCTGTCATTGTCACGCTACGAAAGAGGATGGTACAATTTTGTCAAGAATTACGCTAAAAATTCTTGACTCTTGACTCATTCTTTGTCACACTGAGACTTAGGTCATGGTTGGGATTATAACAAAATTGATTAAATATGAAATACTTATTTTCATAACATTTTTAAGGAAAATCTCAGATAAGTCTCATTTTTTTTTTCCTCTCATCATTGTGGATTTTAAGTGGATTCCTTTGAGTAGCTTCTTTGGAGGTACTAGTTTCCCTCAGATACTGCATAGCACAGGCTTTGGAATCATAAACCTTGGTTTGAATTCTGGCTCACCCTCTTGCCCTGGGTGACCTTAGCCAATTAATCTTTGCATCTTTCATTTTCTCCTCTGTAAAACAAGACTAATGGTACCTTTTCTAGAGGATTGTTGAGAAGGCTTAGTGGTGCAGTTCACATAAGATCATTGTGTGAGGTCTACACAATGCACATGCTCTGAAGCAGGACCAGAGGCTATCGTGAATTATTGCCCATGTTTTTCTTGGATCTCAATTGCTTTTCACTTGGCGTTTGTCTCAGCTGAGTAGAGAATTGCTTTTTAAGTGATGAGAAATGAGTCAGGAATGCATGGTGATGTAAATAGGAGGGCATGTTTTGGTTTTCAAAGTGGAAATAGCCATTTCTATTATAAAAGTTACAATCGCTGATTACTGAGGGCTTACTTTATCCTGGATACTCTTTAAAGCCCTCTACAAATGGCATCTCATTTAATCGTTCCAGTAAAACTGTGAACTAGGTACCATTAAGATAGGTATCATTACTGGCCCCATTTTATAATAGGAAACCAAAGTTGGTACTCATTCAAGCTTGTCTAGCTGGTAAGTATAATGCCTGTTAAAAAAATTTTTTTTAAAGAAAACACTATAAAATATAAAGAAGAAAAATAAATAACAACTTTATTGAGATAGAATTTACACTTCATAGAATCCCACATTCACATTACTTCACCCTTTTTTTTCTTTTCTTTTCTTTTTTTTTTTTCTTTTTTTTTTTTGAGGCAGTGTCTCACTCTGTCCTCCAGGCTAGAGTGCAGTGGCCCAATCTCGGCTCACTGCAGCCTTCGCCTCCCAGGTTCAAGCAATTCTCTGCCTCAGCCTCCTGGGTGGCTGGGATTACAGGCGCCCACCACCACACCCGGCTTATTTTGTATTTTTAGTAGAGACGGGTTTCCTCGTGTTGGCCAGGCTTGTCTTTAACTCCTGACCTCAGCTGATCGCCTGCCTTGGCCTCCCGAAGTGCTGGGATTATAGGCATGAGCCACCATGCCCGGCCTATTTCACCCTTTTAAAGCATACAATTCAGTGGTTTTTAATATATTCATAGTTTTGCAACCATCACTGCTATCGAATTTCAGAACATTTTCATCAACTTATTAGAAAACACCACTCCCATCAAGCAGTCACTTCCTGCTCCTGGCCACCACTCTGTCCCCTGACAACCTCTAATCTACTTTCTGTCTATAAATTTGCCTGTTCTGAATATTTCATATAAATAGAATCATATGGTATGTGGCCTCTTTTGACTGACTTCTATTTAGCGTAATGTTTTCATTGTTTACCACATGGCATATAACAATACTTTATTCCTTTCTGCTGCCAAATAATATTCCATTGTATAGATAGATCACATTTTATTCATCATTTGTACATTTGGATTGTTTCCAGTTATTGGCTGTTATGAATAATGCTGTGAACATTTGTGTGCAGGTGTTTGTGTGGACATATGTTTTCAATTCTATTGAAACATACGAGTGAAATCTACGAGTGGTATTGCTGGTTTATGTGGTAACTTTATGTGTACCATTTTGAGGAACTGCCAAATTGTTTTCCAAAGTAGTTGTACCATACATTCTTTTTCATACATGACTTTTCTACGGGTAAAGTATAAGAGTTCTGATTTTTCTACATTCTCACCAACCAACAGTGAATAGATGAGTTTATTATAGCCCTTCTAGAGGGTGTGATGTGGTATCATGGTTTTGATTTGCATTTCTCTAATCATGTTGAGCCTCTTTTCCATGTGCTCATTGACCATTTGTATATATTCTTTGGAGATATGTCTGTTCAAATCCTCTGGCTTGTTTTTTTTTTTTTAAAGACAGGGTCTTACTGTGTTGCCCAGCTGGTCTCAAGTGATCCTCCCCCCTTGGCCTCACACAGCATTGGGATTATAGACGTGAGCCACTGGTCTTAGTGTAAATCCTTTGCCCATTTTTACATTAGATTAATTGTATTTTTATTTTTGAGTCATGTACTGTAAATGGTATGTTATTTTTATATATTTTTAAATGGGATTAAATGACAATTTTGTAAGTTGCTTTTTAAACTTAATGTAATCTTCCCATGTCTGTATCTAAGTACATCAGTTTTACCGACTGCCTTATAGTTCGTTGTATAAATGTTCTGTAATTTTAAAATCTAATTCTTTGTTTTTTCACCCAGGCTGGATTGCAGTGGCAAGATCTTGGCTCACTGCAGCTTCCACCTCCCAGGCTCAAGTGATCCTCCTATCTCAGCCTCCCAAGTAGTTGAGACTACAGGCGTGCACCACTGTGCCGGGCTAATTGTTATATTTTTTGTAGAGACAGGGTTTCACCATATTGTCCAGGCTGGTCTCGAATTCCTGGGCTCAAGCAATTCACCTGCCTCGGCCTCCCAAAGTGCTGGGATTACAGGCAGGAGCTACAGTGCCTAGCCCTAAAATTGAATTCTTTATATGTGAAGTTTATTTAAAAGGAAAGAAAACCCCACCAGACTGTATCTATACTTGAATGCTTGTGCAATCATTTCTTTAGGATATGTTACTAGAACTGGAATTGCTGGGTCAAAAAGTGGTCATGCTTCAAGGCCTTTGAAAAATATTCTCTACTTGCCCTTCAGAAGGTGGTTTCAGTTATACTCTTATGCTAGTGTCTTGAGATTGTCAGTTTCTTATGAACCTCTCAGCACTGGGTTCCAGTATTTTTTGCTCATCTTTTCAATTTTATTATTATTATGATTTTGAGACGGAGTCTTGCTCTGACTCCCAGACTGGAGTGCAGTGGGGCGATCTTGGCTCACTGCAACCTCTGCATCCCAAGTTCCAACGATTCTCCTGCCTCAGGCTCCTGAGTAGCTGGGATTACAGGTGTGCGCCACCATGCCTGGCTAATTTTTGTATTTTTAGTAGAGATGGGGTTTCACCATGTTGGCCAGGCTGGTCTCGAACTCCTGACCTCATGATCCGCCTGCCTCGGCCTCCCGGAGTGCTGGGATTACAGGCGTGAGCCATGGTGCCAGGCCGGCTCAGCTTTTAAATTTTAATCTAAGAGGTCCAAATTTGTATTATATACTTCTTTTAGTTTGCATGTACTTATGAAGATGAAGTTGGTTGAAGTTTCCTTTGTTTCCACCATTGGACTTGTTTACTGTGCCTGGAGATCACTTCCTGTGCCGCCTCCAGATCTCTGCTGGGACATCCCTTAATCTAGGAAGCATTTCCTACCTCTTCCCTCAACTGCACAGGCACAGACATGTTCTGTCATCCTCACTTGCATGAGTCCTTTACAAGGCCCTGGGCAGGTTCCTAGGAATGTTTTTACATGACTGTGTTTTTTATTAAGTCTTCAAAAGTAATATATAGTGTGTATTTTTTTTTCCTTTAAAATACTCCACCTTGCCCTCTCACCTAAGTTTCAGAGCTCTATAAAACCTGGATCTGCCCTGCCTGGGACATATTAGGTGTCGAGTGTAATGCTGAATTGAATGGAACCCACCGAGTGTATTGCTCCTTAGCTCTCTTAATGATCAGGAGCCTTTTGTTCAAGGAGACTTGGTTACCAGTGAGTGGGCTCATGAAAACTATGGTAGCAGTGAAAGAAAGACTCTGGGAAAATGGTTATGATTACTCTTGTGTGCAGTGTCTGTGTTTATGCAGTCATGTGTTCCCAAACCTTGTTAACAACAAGATGAAATACGTGTTTTAGTACACACTTGATTTTCTGTGATAACCCAGTAGCGGTAGTAGGCACCCATATAGCCTCTCTCTTAACTCTTTGGTTCACCTTGTTTAAAGCTTTTAGACTGAGTAGGAATCTTTTGGACCCTGTTTTTTTTGGCTTGAAAATTTGCTCAATTTGAGTGATGGGTGATTTATTTACTAGTTTTCTTTATTCCTTGAACTTACGATTAGTGTGTATTTTATAATGGGGTGAAAAACAAAACAAAACAATAACCTTTTTTGTTGAGCAGACAGAACATTTGCAACTTGCTTTTAGTGAGAGCTGAGACCTGACAATGGGAGTGAACATGCAGGGCTCGACTCCAGCCAGGTTCCTGTTTAGAATTGAGGCTGAGGTCAGTCAGCAGGTGCTTGTGTTCTCACGCAGTCCTTGGAGCCAAGCATGCTGTGCACTGTGATTGTAGGACTGAACACTTTGCACATTAAAAAGTCCTCCTCATTTCCCGAGCACCTTTTGTGGGATGCTGCCGAGGGTTTTGAAAGACAGTGTTTTTGCTATAATAGAAAGCTGTGTCTGCCAGGGGTGAAAGGGAACACACGAGAGCAGGTCCAGAGAGAAAACAGAACCAGAAGAGGCTGAACCTAGCGTAGAGGCCTGTGAAAATAAGATGCAGACGTCATACCTGGGAAACTGTTAATGGAATAGAAAAGCTTGAAAACATAGTGAATACATTCGATTTTTTGGTCTCAGCACAAAATCACCCTGGAGAGAAAAATGTACATAATGAGTGTGATGTGTTTGGTTCTACAGGGAAGGGATATAGAATAGTGATACTCTAAGCATCATAGAAGCAATGGGAACATCAGGGAAATTACTGAGAAATTTCCTACTGACTGAAATCATGTGTGACAGTGTCAGAAATAATGATAGGCTCTTGTATATGTTGGTACGTATTTATTGTATAAAGCAGTAGCCTGACTTGGTGCTCAGGCTCTGTTTTCTCCTTTGGCGATTTCAAAACTGACTTTCAGCCTTTTCATTGCACTTGTGACTCTGGGGGGCACGTGCTGATTTCCTAGTTCTATCCTAAGGGTTCCTGCTCTTTCCTGTTTGCTCCAAGTCAGTGCAGGCATTGATAAGAATTCTAGTCGGTGGGGTGGTGAAGACATCAAGAGACCTTAACCTGGGGTTTCCTTGCTGTGTCTTAAACTGTTGATTACCATTCCTACATTTGCTGTGATCAGTTTGTAGTCTTTATGTATAATACTTTTTCTCCCCACCTTCCTGGGGGGAAAATTCTACATGTAAAGGATTTGTCAAATTGGTGATATGACCAAACAGCCTTAGGGGACATGAGAAGTCCCATGAGTATTGTAGACTTGCTGGTGAGTAAGGGGGATGTAGGCTGTGTGGGGTACTTTCTGTTCTTTACTTACAGATTTGGTAGGGAAAGTTCTCTGGAATTTCAGCAGTTGTTCTGATGTCATGTGTAAATATTATCTTTGTGAGTTGCAGCTTGGAGCCAAGCTTTTCATAGAAAATGCTGAAAATTATTTAGTGGCATAGTACTTATTTTGAAAGTTGAAGACTTTATACCCAAATCCAGATGGATGAATCTTTCACTTTCTTTTCTTGCTACAGATTTTGTGAAGAAGTGTTACTCAAACTTTAAGTGACATTAACACCATAGGGGTGTTAGGGAAAGAGCTGGGATAAAGGGATGGAGATGCTTTGAGCTGCTACAGGAGTTTGTACATACTTACCTGTCTGAGTCTATTTGCCATCACATGTAGAATGTGGAGAATGACCTAGCAATCTTAAACTTTAATAATTGGGTTTACATAGGAAGGAAACAACAGGCAAATCTAATTGTAAAGCAGAGACATGCCTTTAGGACATAGATAATTGGGCCAATTTCAGAGACAGAAATAAAGGAAAAATGAGCCCCACAGACTTGAGGGTCATTCTTGGCTGTGAGACAGAAATTCATTCTGCATTTCTAGGAAGATGGCTTGTGGCTTTTACACAGGAGGACTCTGAAGAACCTGCTATGTCAAGTGTCAGTTATGTGCAAGAAACAGGATTAGATACTGTGGATGAATAGGGAAGTTTACTAGTCCTTGACCACAGGGAGTTCACACATTAATACACGTGAAAACAAAACTACCACGGTGAAGCCCAGTACATCCTAAATGCCAAGTGAATGATACACACAACAGCCAGTTGCTCAGGGGAAGGACCAGAAATTTGCCTGGGGAAGGTCTGTGTAGACTTGCTTGCATATCTGGGCTGACTTTGGGGGTCATGGGATCTCTTAGGGCTTTGAACAAATATGGTCCATCTTTCTTGGTGCCAGTTTTACTTAAGATTTGAGAGGAAGATTTTTATATTAAACTCTGCCAGGCATGGTGGCTCAGGCACAGCGGCTCACGCCCGTTCTCGCAGCACTTTGGGAGGCCGAGGTAAGAGGATTGCTTGAGCCCAGGAGTCTGAGACCAGCCTAGGCAACACAGGGAGACCCCACCTCTGCATTAAAAGAAAAAAAAGAGATTTAAAAAATTAGCTGGGTGTAGTGGCACTCGCCTGTGGTCCTAGCTACTTGGAGGCTGAGGCAGGAAGACAGCTGAGCACAGGAGGTCGAGGCTGCAGTGAGACATGATCACACCATTGCTCTCCAGCCTGGGCAGCAGAGTGAGATGCTATCTCTGGTACAGAAATACCTAAATAAAAACTCAAAAGCTGGAAGAGAGTGCTCTGTTTGCATACATCTTAAAAATAGATGACTGGTCCTCAATATTTTTCACACTTCAGGCAGGAAACTGGGAAGGCCCTAGGTCTCCAGTGCAGATCGTTCTCCTCTGTCGGTAATTTAGGGGGCAAAGTTGGAAAAGCACTGATGAGAGATTAGCAAGGGCTATCTCTGTGCCCTGTCTCTTCTTCTTTCCTTAATAACTGAGTGGGTTTAGTGAGGAGCAGTTATTTCTGTGATATAAATGGGTGTGCTAGAGATTCATGATTGGACGTGATTAATAATTAACTGTGAAGAATTGGAGCATGACTTAAAGTACGTTGTGTTTAGAATTAGTTAATGGGAAGGACTGGGGACCCTTTCCCAGGGCTAATTGTAGCTTCTGCTTTTTCAGTCAATATCTTTGGATCCTTTACTTCCTGGAATTTATAGAGCAGCTGTTCAGTGCGTCTGCATTAAAGGAATGAGTGGATGAAGTGACTTGCAGTCCTCCCTGGGAAGCCAGTTCTTTGTGTATGTGATTCTGGGGAGGGGGAGTGGTTGTAGGGAGTATCCACTGGGGAGTAGTACTGCCCACACATTAACTTGAGCCACTTTCTGGCTCTGTGATCTGGGGCCTTGTTTCTGCATGTGTAGAATGGGGATGATACCTGCTCTTCTAGGCTTGTGAGGATGGAGATAATGTGAATAACCATTAGGGATTCAGCACCATCAGGGTGGTGGCTGTGGTGGCTGTGGTAGCTGTGTCAGGGATAATGGTGCTGATATCATTGAGAAGGGGAGGGGTGGTTATTGCTCCAGGGAAAATTCTGGGCCGTGGCCTTCCAGGTAGGACCATCTCAACTATGTGTCCACTTTTGATATTCTAGTGAGGAAGTGAGTCTCCATTATAATCACTAGAACCATTGTACATCGCTGTAGAAAAGGACACGTGCTATTAAATACAGATGGACCTTATTTTGGATCGAATACATTCCTGAAAACTGTTCTTTTCACTTAGTTATTTTTTAAATTGGGGTACAATAGATGTAACATTAAATTTACCATTTTGACCATTTTTAAGTGTACAGTTGAGTGGCGTTAAGTATCCCCATGTTATATACCCATGTTACAGAGTAACTATCACCACCATCCGTCTCCAGAAATCTTTTCATCTTGCGGGACTGAAACTCGGTACCTGTTGAACAGTAACTCCCCATTCCTTCCTCCCCCCCACCCCAAGCCCCTGGCACCCACCCTTTTACTTCTGTCTCTGTGGATTTGACTACTCTGCTTGCTTCATAGGAGGGAGAATCATACATTATTTGTCTTTTTGGGACTGGCTTCTTTCATTTAGCATAATGTCTTCAAGATTTATCCGTGTTGTTGCATGTGTTTTTGTGTGTTTTTTTTTAACATCATGTTCTTATTACACAAGAAGTGCATGTTTATTTTACAGTTTTTCAACAGTATACAGAAGAATAAAAAGATTCCATCATTCCCCTACCCAACATAACTCTTGTTATTTTGGTGTATGTGCTTCTACTGAGCCTGCAACTTAAAGCAGAATCGTTTAGAGTGAAATCCTACACGTGCTGCCCTAGGACCTCTTGTTTTGTTGGGCATGAGAGGAACTGTTGAATGTAAGTTTTGAAGAGAGTGAGAAATCAAGTGTGGGTCTGTGAGGCTGTGGTGAAGGAGTCGGAGGAGAAACGTGGAGTGGTGAACTGGGAACCCTCAACTGCCGTTTGTGAAATGGGACGTTCTCACCTTTGAAGCTTGAGCTTGTGGGTTTTGAGTTCCTGTTTTGTGCCCTTTTAATGTCAACTTTCTAAGTTCATAAATTGGTAGGAAATAGGTGTCCTGACTTCCCATTGTGTGCAGATAGTGGGAGACTTAAATCAAAGGTGGCGAGAAGCAGTGATGTTGCATGCCGAGCACCAGGGGAAGGAAGAGACCGGGATGGAAGTAAAGGTGAAGGCAGTGCTGGAGGCAGAGGGAGTGCCCTCTGGGCTCCCTGGGACTCTGTCCCTGTGGCTTTTCCAGGAAGCGTGACCCTTCCCCCTGCCTCATGCTATTTCTGCCAGAACCCTTTGGTGCCCTGCCGAGCTCTCTCTTCTCGTTTGTCTCCACCCAGTAAGATGGAGTTCCTTAAGAGCAAGATCCTTCAGTTATTTCTTATTTTTTATCCCCAGCACCTAGCTGGGTTCCCTCACCCTAGCCAGTCTTTAATAAATGCTTCTTGGAATGAAGGAATGAGAGCCTTCCCAGAAGGTGGCCATTCCCATATCTCATCATGTGCCACGGCCCATTTCATTTCTCACCTCACCTCCCCATCCCTATCCTTTGTGGAGTCCCCTTCCTGGAGGGCCTCCCCATCCTCCCAGTCCCACTGCCCCCAGACTGCTTTCAGCAATGGGTTGCTTGAAGCCCTGCCTTGAGTTATCTTGGGTGATCTAGACCAGGCAGAGGAAATCCCCATTGCCTTTGCTTGGGCCGCAGAGCTTGGGTTTTCCTTTAGTCCACTCTGATACATGGTAGTTAGACTTTATAGGACTTAAGGATGAGTAGGTTTTTGTGGCTTAGTTTGCTCACCTAATCATCAAGGTACTGTGTTTCTTAGTTCTTAAAAAAAAAAATAGTTTAAGGCCAACTTAAAAAAAAATAGTTTTTAAAAAAAAAATATATATATAGGATTACCTATATTTTTAACTTTTGTGCCCTTAGAATTTTATGTCAGAATAAAATCTGAAATATAGTTTATTGTGAATATAATTCCCAAATGTTATGTCAGGCGTTGGCAAGCCATATTATTTAAAACTGCCAGAAGTATGTTGCCTTGTAAGTGGAAGTATTTGGGAAAGTATGAATTTCCTAGTGTCCCTCTAGGCTGCTGTCTGTTGAATGGGATTCCTTCTATAAGACGTGAGGTGAGGCAGTTTGCCTTAAGCTAGCAGAGGGGATAGCTATTCATTTGAGGAATGAATAGAGGCCAGAGAGAAGCGTAATAAGCCAAAACTTAAAATTTGGAAGGAAAATAGCACTACATTGTTTAGGAGGACACTGAATCTGTGGCGTAAGTCTGAAGGTAAGCCTTGGTAAAAAGAAGGGGAAGTCTTTGAGGAAGAAGAATTGAGGTTTTAGAAAATGCAAAGGCTGACATTTGCAGAGCTGGTTGGCTAATTGTTTTGAAGAGGGTGCTACTGGGAAGCACTCAGGAGGCTGTGTGCTTCTAATTGGCCTCAAGTTTGACAGTTGAATTTTCATGGATCATTATCATATTATTATTGATGGGATTATGAGAAAAGTTTGCAGTTAGTGTTGAAAGAAAATTAAAATATTTCCAAATCAAGGCCACACCCAGAAAAGATCTCACCTTTACTCCTGCGGTCAGGCTGATAGATTATATAGAAAGTTGTAGTTTGTTTTGTACCACATACTCAGGGTGATACCCAAGGTTTCACCTAATCAGAGGAGGCCTCAGCATTCCGTAAAGGGAGCATGTTCTGTTTGATTATCAGCCCTGCCCTGACTTCATGACATAGTTTTCTCGTTACAAAATTCATGTTTATTGTAGGAAGATTAAGTAATTCAGAAAAGAACAAAGAGAATAAAAGTCGTCATCACCCAATCTCCTGGCTGAGAACTCATTTACCAGCATGTCTCACTTTAGGTTTTCTGTCTTTCCCATGTTTCATTTCTGTTTTTTTTTTTTTTTTTTCTGTCTTAACTGCAAAGTCTAGTGGGGAATTTGGCCCTTGCTGCTCTGCATTGCCATTCTCAGAGCTTTGCGTTCTCAGGAGTTCCCTTCCAGGGCGTGTAGTCCAAGGACTGTGATGGACCTGCCCTAGGCCTTTCAGTAGAAGGAGGGGCAGTAGCTAAGTTCTGTGTGTTGGTTGAGGCCATAAGCCAGGGCTACTTCCTGCTGGCAGTCCAGGGCTTCGCCCACAACACTTTGTAAATTTTAAAAAGGCCAAAAAGAAAAAAAGTTGCTAATAACAAGGACACAGATATATTTTTTAATGACTGACATTGTTTGCAGGTAAATATGTCACATAGGAGAGTTACATTTTTATGAGCTTTATGTATGTCTTATTTTGAAGACAGTTTATACAATAGTGATGCATGCTTTTTATTTTAAGGGACTTGTAAAGAAGGTAAGGTTGTCTAGTAGTGCATGGGACTGCTTGGTAGGAGGCCTGGGTTTGTTTCTTAGCTCAGCTCTTTAACCAGATCCTTGACTTTGGGCAAGCACCCCTCTAGGTTTCCATTTCCTAGCCTGGAGGAGAAGAAATTTAGACCCTGTGGTCTGTTAAGGTTACTTCTAACATAAAACTCCCATGTTATGGGTTGAAGCCTGATTTTATCACTTTATGTTATTTAGAGGATTTGTAGCTGTGTCATAGATTTTCTGCAGTGTCGTCATTGCTGTGATTTATTTGGTGCCTTTGGCCAGGATGTAACTCTTCAATTACAGTGTAGTTCCCATGGGAAGGTATGATCTTGGCTTTATGTTGTGGGTTCTAGGAATGTTCTGTGGAAGTAAAGCAGGGCCTATCTCTGTAAGTAGTTTCATTGGATGGCTCGTGTTTTAGGACCACACTGCTGTTTGGCTAGTGAAGCATACGTGATGATGCTGAGTGTGGTAATAGCACGCTGTCCAGGTATTTGACAGGTGTCTCTCTCTGGTTTATGGGCTGATGCGACTTGATACCTAATGATTACTGTCCTTCTTTCCAATGTGTTTTGAGTGGTGCAGACAAATCAGACAGGCATGTATTGGAAAGGTTTAGGATTTTTTTTAAAGGATTTTTCCCAGTTTTTAAAAACTTGAAATAGTGATCATGACAGTACCTCTAGAGCCAGTGCCTGTTCTTTCATCGCAGGTTTAACAGCCTCGTAAGTAAATCTTTTTCCTTTCAGTTGAGATGGAGTCTCGCTCTGTCGCCCAGGCTGGAGTGCAGTGGTGTGATCTTGGCTCACTGCAACCTCTGCCTCCAAGGTTCAGTTGATTCTCGTGCCTCAGCCTCCCAAGTAGCTGGGGTTACAGGTGCGTGCCACCACACCCGGCTAATTTTTGTATTTTTAGTAGAGACAGGGTTTCACCACATTGACCAGGCTGGTCTTGAGCTCCTGATCTCGAGCTCCTGGTCTGCCTGCCTGGGCTTCCCAAAGTGCTGGGATTACAGGTGTGAGCCACCGCGCCTGGCCCTTTTCCTTTCAGTTTCTTAATTTCTTTTTATTACTCTTGCTGCCCAAGTCTAACTGATTCTTCTCATTTGTTTGTGGGTTTCCCACTTAAATCTTCTCTGGATCAGTGTTTCTCAAACATTAAGGGACACAGGAATCCTTGAGAGGTCTTGTTAGCTTGGAGATGCTGATTAAGTAGGCCTGTGGTAGGCCTGCAACTCCACATTCCTTTTTTTTTTTTCATTTTTATTTTTGGAGACAGAGTCTTGCTCTGTCACCAGGCTGGAGTGAATTGGCGCGATCTCGGCTCGCTGCAATCTCTGCCTCCCAGGTTCAAGTGATTTTCCTGCCTCAGCCTCCCAAGTAGCTGGAACTACAGGCGCACACTACCGCACCCAGCTGATTTTTTGGTGTTTTTAGTAGAGATGGGGTTTCACCATGTTGGCCAGGATGGTCTCGATCTCTTGATTTCATGATCCACCTATCTCAGTCTCCCAAAGTGTTGGGATTACAGGCGTGAGCCACTGTGCCTGGCCTGCTACTCCACGTTTCTAACAGACTCCCAGGCAGTCCGATGCTGCTGGTCTGTGGATAGTTTGAGTAGCAAGGGCATAAAGTTTGTGTAGGCCACACTTGGTCCACCTGTCCTCTCATCCACAGGCCTCTCTTCTCCTGTCCACTACCTGTATTGTTCATCTGAGAATCATTTATCCCTAACTTCAGGTTTCCAACACATGTTTTTTGAGTACTCCCTCCTGCAGGTACTGTATTGGATAGAGGATGCAGGGATGATGGACACACTCCCTGCCCTCAAGAAGCTTGCCTTCCTATGTGAGACCAGTAGCGCTTGTAAGTAGCTCCTGTCATGTTGTGAAATGTGCTGTAACAGAGGTAGGTGTAAAATGCTGCAGAAACACAGAGGAGGGAGAAATTTTTCTGGTAATTAAGGGTTCACATCATGTCTATTCTGTTGAGTGGGCATGTAGGTTTTGGGGTCTTGAGAGAGGGCCTGCATTTATTGTTTATATCTATCTTTGTGTCCCTTTGTCTGGGACAATACCTGAGACATGGCAATTGAATGTTGAATGCATGAGGTTATTTAACCCTCCTAGAAAGACTGAAGATCCCCTTTAGGAATCAGATGACCATCTTTTTTTCAAACCATCTTTGTGTCAGAGTTGCACCTCTGACACAAAGCTCATGTTGGCTACAGTCCATTGACGTTTTAGGATTTGGGGTTATTCTAGCAGGTACTTGTGACTGACAATAGTAAATGAATCTTGCAAGGGGGAGGTGAAGTAATTTTCATCGTAATTATTATTTGGTGACTTGTTGCCAAATCTTCAGTTTTTTTTTTTTTGAGGCAGGGATAAGGTCTCATCCTGTTGCCCAGGCTGTAGTGCAGTGGTGCGATCTCAGCTCACTGCAAACTCTGCCTCCTGGGTTCAAGCAATTCTCCCACCTCATCCTCCCGAGTAGCTGAGATTTCAGGTGTGCGCCACCATGCCTGGCTAAGTTTTTGTGTTTTTTTTGGTAGAGACAGGGTTCCAGCATGTTGCTCAGGCTGGTCTTTTGAACTCCTGAGCTCAAGTGATCCGCCTGCCTCGGCCTCCCAGAGTGCTGGGATTATAGGCATGAGCCACTGGCCCAAATCCTGAGTTTCTTTTCATCTTTTTTATAGTGCATTGATCCTAATCAGGCAAGTGTATGTGACCCCACCCCTGCCCTGATTTAATGTTTACTTCCTTTTGTTCATAGTTTTATAACTTGTCGCCAGTGAAAGGATCGGAATTTGGGGGTCTTTCGTGTTTGAGGAAACGGAGCCCAGGAAGGGAACCCAACACATTTACCTGGCAGCATCTGGCTAAGCTTGGGCTGTCATCTTGGGCCCCTGACCCTGAGGTGAAGGTTGTTTCTGAAACACTTGGGTCTAACTTCGTCCTTATACTGCGTCCTGCCTCTGGACCACCTTGCATTTGTCTCTCTTCAGTTTCCTTGTCTTTGGTACTATGTGCGTACAGTTTGGGGAAGCTTCTGTAATTTTAATCCTGTTTGTGTGTTGTGCAGCCATACCATTAACTGAGCAGGTTCTTTTCCTCGCCGTCCGGTCTGAATGTCCTCGCCCTGTGGAAAAGCGTTGCTGGCCATGCCTTGTTGAGTTCTCCCGTCTCCGAAATAAAGAGGAAAATCGATGTTATACATTTTTGAAGCCTCAGTTTGCTTCCAGGTTTTGGCATAATATAAAACAGGCTACAGCTTGCCTCCTCAGGTGAATTATTTAGTCGTAAAAATGGAAACTTATTGATAGGGAAAACCCAGCCTACGAAATCAGAACAGAGAACAAGATTGCATTTGAGCTCCCGGCAGTTGGCATTGGTAGATTTGCGTAGGTGGTAAAACATAAGTTTTGTATTTGATGTATCCTTTTCCAGTGAAGAGGGAAAACTGTGACATGTTTTACAATATTGAGGAAAGCATACCAGTTTTAATATAGAGTGTGAAGTCTGGTGGTACCAACCAACGCCCAGAAATTTAGGGGCTTTGAAAACAACAAAACACAATAAGGTAAGAAAAAGTGTAAGTCTAAAAGCAGGTACAGGAGGAAAATACTTTTCAATTTAAGGAGGAAATTGCTTTCTCACTTGGATTCTTTTTAATGTTCTTCCTACTTTCCCTAAAATAACAGAACCTGGTCTCTCATAGGTTCCCTGCCTAGACTGTCTCGTAATGTGTTCATATTAAAGTTGCTGTTCCACAAGCAAAGCAGGTAAAGCATATGCCTCTGTTTCAGAGCTTCCAAGCCTAATAGAAACCGTCTTGGGGAGAGAGGGATTTGGTTGGGGGTGGGGAAGCCAACCCCTCCCTCGGAGAGTGTGGGCCACAGATAGGGTAGACTTTGAAACTCAAGAGAAACATCCGCAGTGGTTTCTTATCTGACCATGTACAGTGGATGGTGGGTCACTCCAGTCTTTGAATTTTGGCACCCTTTCTGTAAGGTAACTCTCTGTAGGTCTGGCCTCGGAGGGTTGTGGCCTCTGGATTGAAGAGGTGGGATCCAGTGAGCCGAGGAAGAACCTTCCATTGCTTTTATCCCCCCTGTCCAGAGGGTTCCGGAGACCACCCATCAGTTGCCTGTTGCGTGATCACTGGTGATTTCTGGGAGGTTTTGTGATTAATTTTATCTCGGTGCTTATGAGAAATGACACTTAACCTAGTGTCTTTGAACCTTGACTTTCATCTGTAGAAGATGGAAATGTTCTGTTCCATAGAGAGTCAGTTGTACTTGCACTGGTAAAAGAAATGATTGATTACTTTGAATATTCTATTTAAGGAAACAGTACACAGCATACTTCTAAAATGTAGATGGGATAGAATCCTTTGTACAAAAGAAATGAAAGTAAAATTTCCACTAAAATTGGCAAGCTTTTGTGGGTGTACCTCTTTCATCTTCAGCATAACTTGAAGAGGAACTTTAGTCAGTGTGTATGTTTCCACTTACTGAAAGTGAGTATGTAAAGTAACTAAACCTATAGTGGACTCTTTATTTAGAAATAGATACTGCTACTTTGGAAGGCAGTGGATTGAAAGAGTTGAAAAACTAAAGAGAAGAGAAAACTGAATCCTTGGGGGGAAAATCTTAATGCAAGCACAAATATAACACCAAATTAAGTCCAGGAGGAAAAGTAGTTGAGCACAAGGGAAAATAAATTTTAAAATTTAAGGGTACGTGTACGTTTTATGTCACACTGTGGTGTACTCTCTGGCCTGAATCCTTGTGATAGGAATGATTTCATTTGCTTCAAACGTCCCCCTTTTTTCCCCTACCCCCTTCAAATAACCTGTGGGAGATTTTCTATATTTGGCTTATGCCCATGTTTTGAAGTCACACAGTGTATATTAAGTAAGATCTGATTGCAAAAATGGTCTCTGTTAAAACAGGCTGTTACACAAGATGTTACCATATGTTCATTTCACGAGACCTCACACATGCTTTAAGAACCATCATTATTTCAAATCTAAGTAGTTCATATTTGTATCAAATATTCCATTTGCAGCCTCTAAGATTCTTGCCATCTCTGTTGTCCTTCTTTCTTAGGTCTCTGCTGCTTCGTGGAGAATACAAACTACTTGTAGTCAGAGTCTGTGTTTTATACTTGTATCCATTCACTACACCTAATGCTGTGCTGGATATAAGGTCCAGAAAATACTGTGTAAAAATTGCTGGTTGAATTTTGGCAGATCTTGATAATGTAGTTATTAGGATATTCCAGGGGGAGGTGGCATTAGTATACTTACACTGATAGTTTAAGTGTCATTAATTTGGTGGATGGTGGCATTTTGGGGGAAAGGGCCAGTTTATTGGATGATAAATCAGGACCCTGGTCTAGACAGGCTGCATTATGAGCTGAATCAAAGAATAAATTCAAAAGCTATTATTAGGTATGGTACAGTACTGGGACATGAATGAGCAGTTTCCCCACAGGAAGGGGAAATAGAAGAACGCCCAAAGGAAGTACTGTAGGTGAGAGAGACTTGAGGGGTGTTAGAGACTGCTTGAAAAGAGAATGCTGCCTAGGTGTAGATTAAAGTTGAGGGGTCTTCTGTTCAGGGTAGGCTGGCATGCTGGACTTGGTTCTGGCAAGTGCCTTTAAAAGGTATTCATTGGGTATTTTCAGAAGCACATTTTACTCATGCAAGTTCGACCTCTGGAGCATAGCAAAAAGTGAGTGATTCGTCCCACTGTTTGAGTGCATATCTGACACTGGACCAGCGACGGTGACAGAGGTAGCTCTTAGGTCTTGGGATCGCAGCTGACAGGATGTGGCTGACTCAGTAGTTCCAAGACAGCTTCCTGAGGCCCCCCCACTTTCCTGATGTGGCAGAGGCACCAGCACCCCTCGTGGGCCAGTCCCATGAGGTTCTGGGAGTCTTTCCTGGAGGCCCAGCATAGAGCCTGCTCCCTTGAACTCTTCAGTGATTTTATAAGCGCTTAATTCCTAATTCTCTATATTAAATCCCTTTCTGCTTAAAATAGCTAGCTCATTTCCTGCAGCCTGACTCTGGCTGAGGCTGAAGAATTTTATAATGGGAATGAGCTGCATTAGAAACAGAAGTGTCACTGCAAGTATCCTGGAATGAGCAGCAGATAGATGGATAAATGGATCAGTGGTTCCCAAATGCATGTGCTCAGGTTCCTTCTGCTCCCCTAATGGATGCATGTACACTGGGATTGCCTGAGAGAGCTATTCCCCAAACATAGATTCTTAGGTTCTATCCCTAGAAATTCTGATTCAGGGGAAGTGCTGGAACCCTTGAAGTGCTGGAAACTCTGAGAGATGGCCACATTGGCTATTAGTGGACTAAATTATTTCTTGACTCTAGGAGCCAGTGCCCATGAGAATTCTTTTTAAAAGGCAGGAAGTGTTTAGGAGCTACACATTTTTAAAGATTCCACTACAGAGGATATACCTTTTCTTGGATATAAAGGGATTAATCCTGTAAATACTGTCAGAATGTGAACTCTACAGGATTTCCCTCTTTTGTTATTACTAGAGGAAAGGAATATATTTCAAAAATGTTACTGAATCCAGAATAAAAATCGAGTTGCTAGTAATGACAGTTAAAAATTCATGTCAGTACTTTATTATACAGCGTTTTATTATATAAACATGGCATCTTACAGGATAATATGCTGTTTTATTATATAAAGTGCCATTAGTATATTCTTTTATCTCTGTTTACAGTTAAAGGAAAAAGACAATAGAAGTTATTTAAAATACGGAAATGCCTCCTAAGAAGAGAGGTCAAGGGATTATTTGGAGAACTGGCGAATTTAGGATAATTTCGCAGTGTTAGAGTTCACCGAGCTCCGGAAGCCAGGTGGTTTAAGGATCACATGTCTAGTGTAAGCACTTGTTCTTCTCTTATTCAATTTCCCCACCTGTCTCCACCCTCCTCACCAAACCACAGTCCTGATTTCTGCCCTTCTCTTCGTCTTCTGGCCCTTTTAAGGTGCATGCTAACAGATGAAGAAGGAAATCACCATTGTTCTCCAGTCTAATAGAGGCTGCTTGATTGAAATTGATTAGCTCTAGATGATTGGAGTCCTTGTAGCAGCAGGGGTTATATGTCAAATGGATCTCCACTGAAGGCCAAAGCTGTTCTTCCTCTGCAGCTGCCAGGCTGCTTGAAATTAGGCAGAATGATTTTGCACTTGGATAATAGTCAGGAATTAACTGCAGCTTACAAAGCGCTGCATAATTATGGGAAATGTGGATGGTGCTAATCAAATGCATCTGCATATGGCATTTTCATTATGTACAGGAGGCGTCTGTGTGCACAGAAAGGGAATGAGCTTGTGTGGAGCTTGTATGGGTACACGTGTGAGAAGATGCATCTGCAGAAATGGCCTCCTCTTTACTACATAGAATCCTGACAGAATGATTGAATTAGGAGTCTGGCGTGTGTGCTTGCTTGCTATTAGTGCTTTAAAAAAAGAAAAAGAAAAAGAAAAACAAAAACAAAACAGCCTTATTGAGATACAATTCACATGGCACACAATTTGCCCACTTAAAGAGTGCAGCTCAGTATTTTTTAGTGTATTTGTGGGGTTTTGCAACCAGCAGCACACTCTAATTTTAGAACACTTTTACTCCTCCTAAAATAACCTGTTGGTTCTTTTATAAAGAAAATGTAGTTTGTACTTTTTGAGGGACACTTTTTCTTTTTTTTTTTTAAAGTGGGAGTTTCAGATCATCTTCAGCCTTTTGCAAAATCATACTGTTTCTCGGAAAGCATTTGTTTTTATAAATAGTCATAAAATGTTTCTTAACGTTCCAAAGGTTACCTGCTTTCCTGACTTTTGGACACAACCTCATGAATTATGTTTTAGTTGCTGGGTTCATGTACCTACTATAGTTGGGATCTTTTCAGCTTCAAGTGACAAATTTCACTCAGCTAGCTGACGCATTAAAGGAACTCATTGGCCCTGGTAACCTGGAAGAAGCAGGGGTATTAGCTTCAGGCACAGGTGGATTTAGGGATTCTCTCTCTTTCTTAATTCTTTTTTTTTGAGATGGAGTTTCGCTCTTGTTGCCCAGGCTGGAGTGCAGTGGTGCCATCTCGGCTCACTGCAACCTCTGCCTCCTGGGTTCAAGCGATTCTCCTGCCTCAGCTTCCTAAGTAGCTGGGATTACAGGCGTGCACCACCATGGCCGGCTAATTTTGCATTTTTAGTAGAGACGGGATTTCTCCATGTTGGTCATGCTAGTCTCGAACTCCTGACCTCAGGTGATCTGCCCACCTCAGCCTCCCAAAGTGCTGGGATTACAGGCGTGAGCCACCGCACCTGGCCTCTTTCTCAGCTCTTCTATTTCCACATTGGCCATGTTCACCCCATTGTAGCTGGGCGACTCCATGTGGGAGTGGGGCGCACATCTGCAGCAGCACTGGCGGAGGGGAGGCTGCGAATCAGGCGCTGAGCCTCACCTCAGCTTGCCTATATTTTTGTGTCACTGGCTTATAAATTACTCTAGGTTTTGATTTATTTCCTCATTCTGGGATTACAGATCTATTCATTTAAGCAGTGGAACTAAAAGAACCATCTCAGGCATGCTGCAATAACCAGTGTTGCTAATTCAGACGGTTAGTCAAAGCATATGAACCAGACCCAGGCTGTGGGTGCTAGTTTCTAAAGGGTTCTCCCCAAGCCAAGGGCTACCAACTTGGACCTCCTCTTAACACTCCTCCTTGAACATGATCCACCTGCTCATGCAATTTCTAGCTTAATCTCTTTCTACACTATCATTGCCTGGTTCAGGACCTTATTTTCCGTAGTAGGATCCTATGTTTTTTGCATTTTCAAGTTCTTAGTTGTCTTGTCTTCTTAACGTGTACAGCATTTGTAATTTAGTAAATCACTAAATGTTGTATTGTGTGATTGGCATGAATAGACCCGACATATTTTTTAAGCTGAATAAGAAATATAACCTACCTGACTTTGGTTTTTAAAAATATTCTATACATACTTTTATTGTTTTGGTAAATTAGATTTGGTGAAGGTTTTGGTTGAAGTTTGGGAAACGTTTTTTATGATTCTGCAGTTTCTGACATGTTAGGAAGAGGCCAGCTTTATACGGAGTAATTAAAAAGAAATATTCTGAGGCCTGAATTGTGATTTTATAAATCAATGGCACCGGTTTGGGAAGGTTTTCTTTCACTCAACAGATGTTACTGGGTGAGTGTTCTGTAAATACAAAACAGCAAACCAAACAGACTAAAATCTAGTGGACCTTGCAGTCTAATAGGATGTGAGAAAGAGAAAACTGCGAAACTAAATTTTATGGATGTTATAAGGTGATATGTGGTATGGAAAAAGTTGAAACAACGGTCAAGGGAAAAGAGGATGAGGATTGTGGTGGGGGCTGCAGCTATAAACAGGAGGTTGAAGCTTATTAAGAGGGTGAGATTTTACAAGGATTTGAAGGAGGTGGAGGAATTTTTTTTTTCTTTCTTTTTTTTTTTTGAGATGGAGTCTTGCTCTGTCGCCCAAGCTGGAGTGCATTGGCGCAGTCTTGGCTCACTGCAACCTCTGCCTCCTGGGTTCAAGTGATTCTCCTGCCTCAGCCTCCCTAAGCAGCTGGGACTACAGGCATGTGCTACCATGCCTGGCTAATTTTTTGTATTTTTAGTAGAGACGGGGTTTCACCGTGTTAGCCAGGATGGTCTCTATCTCTTGATCTCGTGATCCACCCGCCTCAGCCTCCCAATATGCTAGGATTACAGGCGTGAGCCACCGGGCCTGGCCAGGAGTTGGAGGATTTGATGGAGGTGGGGTAGTTTGCCATGAGGCTGTCTGGGTGAAGAATATTCCAGATAGAGAGAACAGTCACTGCAAAGAACTTTAAGGTAGGAGGACCATACACTTGGGGATTCCCAGTGTAGCCAGAAGACCCTTGTGGTGAGATCACCATGTGTACAGACCTGGAGAGGGGTGTGGAGCTGGTGAGGTCATGGGGAGAGCACAGCGTGAGGCCTTGGAAATGCGGATTTGTGGGGATTTTGAGCAAAGCAGTGATGCCATTTGCATTAGGTTTAAAGAGGCCATGCGGCAGTGCTGAGCCTGGGCAGCAGGGAGACCAGTGAGGCCCTTACAACCAGGACGCAAGAGATGGAGAGACATGATGGGTGCTTGGATCAGGTGTGGCAGTGGGCCTGGTGAAAGCAGAGCTCATGGGATTTCCGATGGATAGGATGTGGGGTGTGAGAAAGAGAACAGTTAGGGATGACTCCAAGGTTATTGGCTTGAACAACTGAGCAGAGATGGCTGTGTCACTTGGGTTTAGGGGTAAGATCAGGCGCTCAGTTTCACACCTGTTGAGTTTGGGATATCTTTTTGACCTCCCAGAGCATATGTGGATGGGCAGTTGAGAAGGGTGCTGGTCTAGAGATGTAAATTTGGGGTGGTGTTCACAGCCTTCACATTGGATCAGGCAAGCATTGAGTCATTTTAGGTGGCTTAGAAAAGGGGACCCGGGTAGGGTCTGGAGCCTGGGGTGTCTCTGCATTCAGAAGCGTCGTAGTAGAGGAGACTGAGAGGTGACCAGCGAGTTAGGTGAAGTGAAGCAACATAACAAAACAAGTGTTTTGGAGTTGTAATTTTTGTTAGCTTTTAAATAATTAATTAATGTAGAAATATGCTGTTTGAATTAAAAAAAAAGAAATAATTATAAGCTATATTTAGGAAGAAGTGTACCTTCTTGAGTTTTCAAAAAGCACATCGTCTGAACATCTTTAATATTCTCACAGGTTCTGAACCATTTTGGAAAGTCAGGCAAAGGGAAAGTGCCTGATATTCTCCTCATCCTAACATTGCTGTTAATATTTTGGTATTTGCCTTCTCATTTTCCTCTGTATATTTTTTTTAGTTGTAATCTTGTTGCACACAATAGCTTTGTTTCCTTTTGTTTACTTGTCACGGGCAACAGCAGCACTTTTTTCATGTTGCTGTTTACAGTCTTCAAAACACAATTTTTGTTGGAGCACTCTGCTTCTTTTGGAATTGGTGTTTATTGATAGAAGGACTGAATAGATAAAACCACGTTGCTACCAGCTGATCTTTGCTTTTCCCTGCCTTCCTGCACATCTGCATAGGATTCATACTGTGCTTTGTCTAGGGATGGAGAATGCTGGAAAGAGAGTGGAAGTTGTTAGGATCTGGGCTGAAAATCCAGGAGCAAGGCTGGGGCAGCCCTGGCCACTGGGAAGGTTAACAAGCTGCTGCTGGGGCAGAGGGAGTGAGGGCCTGTGGAGAGGGGCTCCTGGGCTTGAGGGACCATGCAAGACCATTCTTTCTTTTGCAGACATCTTCAGCAATAACACTTCAGTGCCTCAAGGATTTGAAAGAAAAATTACAATTTAAAAGGAAAACTCTTCGTGTATGATTTGCATATGAGTGGCGTCTGTATAATTAAGAACAATTAAATTCCCTGAGCTGAATTGAAAGGGAGGCTCCTGCTTCTGCTGCTGCAGTGCCTGCATTGCAGCCTGTAGCTGTCAGGGCGCTGGAGTTCTGTTGGAGGCATTCTGCCATCTCCCCACAACCTCTAATAAAAGAAATCCTGGAACACTTTGCTGGGTGCTTGACAAAACTCTTTACAAACACATTTCATTTAATCCTCACAATGGATTTAGGGGGTCTGTGTTAGTCAGGGTTCTCTAGAGGGACAGAACTAACGGGATCGATCGATCAATCGATCTCTCTCTCTCTCTCTCTCTCTGTCTGTCTATCTACCTACCTACCTACCTACCTGTCTATCTCCCTCCCTCCCTCCCTCCCTCCCTCCCTATCTCTCTCCCTGTCTCCCTCCCTCCCTCTCTCCTATGTATATATATAAAGGGGATTTTATTACAAAGTATTTAACTCACCTGATCACAAGGTCCAATAGGTTGTCTGCAAGCTGAGGAGCAAGGAAGCCAGTCTGAGTCCCAAAGCTAAAGAACTTGGAGTCTAATGTTCCAGGACAGGAAGCATTCAGCATGGGAGAAAGCATGGGAGAAAGATGTTGGCTGGGAGGCTAAGCCAGTCTAGCCCTTTCATGCTTTTCTGCCTGCTTTATATCTTGGCTGCGCTGGCAGCTGATTAGGTGGTGCCCACCCAGATTAAGGGTGGGTCTGCCTTTCCTAGCCCACTGACTCAAATATTAATCTCCTTTGGGAGCACCCTCACAGACACACCAGGTTCAATACTTTGCATCCTTCAATCAAGTTGACACTCAGTATTAACCATCACAGGGTCTTACGGTAATTTTATAGTAATGGACACTGAACTTCTGATCACAAGAGCATTAGATGATCTCTTGTGCTCATCTTTATGGTTAACTCCACCTTTGTAGGTTGTTCCTGCCTGGGACCCAGTGAACCTGTTACAGGAAAGGGGTCCTGATCTAGACCCAAGAGAGGGTTCTTGGATCTCACACAAGAAAGAATTCAGGGTGAGTCCACAGTGCAAACAAAAGCAAGTTTATTAAGAAAGTAAAGGAATGAAAGAATGGCTACTCCATAGTCAGAGCAGCCCTGAGGGCTGCTGGTTGCCCATTTTCATGGTTATTTCTTGATATGCTAAATAAGGGGTGGATTATTCATGCCTCCCCTTTTTAGACCATATAGGGTAACATATTGTAAACTCTCATGGCATTTGTAAACTCTCATGGTGCTGGTGGAGTGTAGCAGTGAGGACAACCAGAGGTCGCTCTTGTGGCCATCTTGGTTTTGGTGGATTTGGGCTGGCTTCTTTACTGCAACCTGTTTTATCAGCAAGGCCTTTATGACCTGTATCTTGTGCCTCCCTCCTATCTCATCTTATGACTTGGAATGCCTTAACTGTCTGGGAATGCAGCCCGGTAGGTTTCAGCCTCGTTTTACCTAGCTCCTATTTAAGATGGAGTTGCTCTGGTTCAAAAGCCTCTGACAAGCCTATGGGAATTTGGTCACATTCTTTCTTCCACTGCTGTGTTATATCTGATGGACTCCTTTCTCCCTAGACTAACTGGGAAGCAAGATGCAACTCTCTCTGATTTTTTCTCTTTTGATTTTGCAAGAACTCTGCAGTTTCACACAACACTGAACAACTTTAAGTAGAGCAGGAACACAACTATTTTCCCTTGTAAGGTCCCTGCCAGCCACCCCACAGGAAGGAGGTAACGTGTATTGGTAATTGAGGATGTTGTAAGCAATCTTCAAAGAGTAGGATAATTCTTGTCCCTTGCCTTCCCTGAAATGTAAATGACAGTGGGTCTTATTGACTAGGCTCCTTCCAGGACTTTGTTCCTTCCAGGTTGGACTGTCACCTGTGTGCTCCTTCTAGCACCTCTTTTTCTGGAGTGGCCCCATCAGTCTGGAATACTCTCCCACCTTTGGTTCCCTGAAGCATCTCATGGAGGTCCTTGCCCGTCCCTGCAGGTCTAGTTATGAAGCAGAGGATAGGCTCGGAGCCAGTCACATGCAGGCACTTCCCAGTTGACATCAGTGCAGGGCCAAAGCCACCCTAGGCCCCCACCAGAGCCAGTGGCTTTTCCCAGTGAAAGACAGCAGGAACCAACCTTTCCATTGTTAGGATTTTCTTTGTTTTGCCATCAGATTTGGGTTATGTTTGAGTTACTTTTATTGCTTCAGCCACTTAGCTTTCTGGTTTATTGGGATGCTCTGGTTCTGGCCGCCCTGAAAGGCTGGCACTGCTGAAAAGCCCGCCTCCCTCAGGGCAAGCAGGGGCTGGAGTGATGAGGCCACGTAGTATTAGTTCTGCTGAGCAGCTGCCACTGGCAATTTCTGGTGTTGGAGAAGAGTGGGAAGCTGTTCCAGTTAGAATTAAAGCTTACATGTAAATCAGAGAGCGTTTTCTCTCTGCTGAGAGAGTCTACAGATATGCAGCCACTGGCTCCAGGAAGTCTTTAGGGACCCCACGTTGCCTTCCCCAGGGTACTGGGATCTCCTACCCGTGGGCCAAGGTGGAGATGTTTGTGCTCCTGGTGGCAGCAGTTTGGAAACTGCCAGTGCGATACTTCAGCTTCCACCCCATTTGCTGGAACTTAGTCCCGTGGCCGTACCCAGATGCAAGGGAGCCTTGGAAATATGCCCACTTAAAAATTCCGTTATGTGAAAGAAGCAGGGATATTAGGGGCCAAAGAGCAACCTCTGAAACAGAACCTTGGGAAAGAAACAATGAGATCTTTACCATTATTTCTCAAGGAAAAATTGCTTTTCATACAACGTATTTTTAAGTCGAATACCTCCCCCAAAAGCGGGGGGAGGCGGAAAAAAACCAACAAAACAAAAACCCAGCAACCCTCTGACTTGTGTTAAGGAGTCCTTGTTTTTCTGGGCACACTCTAGACTGGTTTCTCCAGTGTCAGTGTTTGTTGGGTTTCACGTAAGAAAAATCATTTTTAAAGCCCTTCTCTGACAGTGGGGTTATATAAGTGAGCTTGGTGATAGTAAATTATACTTTATGGGCAAGCGTGTGGTCTATGCTAGTCTGCTGAATGGACAGCATGAAACTTCAATTAAAAAGGTTTCTGCTACATTCCGTTTAAAAAACATTATGTTCAGAGGCTAGATTTTTTTTAAGAGGCTTAACTTTTTGAATAATGACATACTGTCTAGGTATTCTGAGAAATGGGACTGGGCCCTGGCGGATTGAAACGTTGATATACATGTTAGTTTTGTGCTCGACTATAACAGCTGCTGTGAGGCAGGGGCTGTCTCGCTCGTGCTGGCTCCTCTACTCATGAGGCTGGTCCTTCAAAGAACAGTTAGAAATTTTTCATTAGATTTTTCTGGCAATCTTGTTAACATTCTTTGTATTTGTCTGAAGATCATTTCGAGATATTTGCTCATATTGGGACTTTAAAAAAAAAAAACACCTGTCAGGGCCGGGCGCGGTGGCTCACGCCTGTAGTCCCAGCACTTTGGGAGGCCGAGGCAGTCGGATCACCTGAGGTTGGGAGTTCCAGACCAGCCTGACCAACATGGAGAAACCCCGTCTCTACTAAAAATACAAAATTAGCCGGGAGTGGTGGCGCATGCATGTAATCCCAGCTACTCGGGAAGGCTGAGGCAGGAGAATTGCTTGAACCCGGGATGTGGAGGTTGCAGTGAGCCGAGATTGTGCCACTGCACTTCAGCCTGGGCAACAAGAGTGAAACTTTGTCTTAAAAAACAAACAGACAAACAAACCCACAAACAAAAACACCTGTCAGTTCAGTGTATTTTAGTAAAATATTGTTCTGGGTCATAAAGTTATATGGGCTTGTTCTTTGGTCCTACTGAGAAACTCTAGAAATTAATTATCTTTTGTACTTCAGTTTTTATCTTATCAGCCTTTCTGTGATCTGTATGCCTTAACTTGTGTTTTTCACTTTGTTAAAACTCTTCCTCCAACATTACCTGAAGACAGCGCAGCCTTCTAGATCCTACTCAAATGCTACCTCTTCCAAAAGACATTTCCTAACCTACTCCATGCCGGGTGATCTCTTCCTCTTGTGGACACTGAAAGTACTGTGGACTGTCCTCTCCCTTGTATCATGTGTGTTATGTATTGTAGGAGACATGTGATACATACATAATACTGTGAGCCTGTGAAAGGTAGGTAGGCTGTTTTTATTTGCCTTTGGATTTCTGAATCTAACTGCCTTGGGTAGATAGAAGAAGTGAATGTCGGTGAGATTTGGCATGTCTGCCTTTGCAATACGAATAAGTTCAGCTACCAAGTTGCTTAAAGTGTTATAGATGAGCTTTAAAACATGGCTAGTGCACCGTTAGGGAACTAATACCTAAATTTTTACAGACACTTTGAGAACTCAAAGTTGGTTTTCTAAAAATAACATGCACAGTAATGCATGAACTTGCATTGTCCACCCATGATCAAAGAGGAAAAAGTCCTTCATCCCTAGACTTTCTTATCTGCTTAGGGTTTGTGTGAATTTCTGCTTTGGCTTCTTTTTTTTTTATGTGTAATGTCTGGCAAACTCTGTTAATGCTGGAAGTATCTAATACTGAATGTTCATGCTAACTTGTCCTAGAGCTGAAAGGTAATGCAAAATGGATTTTGTATTTTGCAGATTTTATAATTATATTTCATTATTTTAACATATAGTAGAGTGACCCACCCTAGATTCTAGGAAAGATGTCAAATCTTTAAACCACAGAGGAGAAGCCATGAGTTGGAGTAAGGAGAAAGTTGGAATGGCAGTTGGGGAAATGTCAGCTTAATTGCTGGCCTGTTCTTTAATAGGGTTTTGCACAGTCCTTTGACTACTTGTACTTGGCTAAAGTAGATCTTTATAGTATGTGGAATGTGGTAAGAATAAATATGTAAATATAATAATGTATTTTAAAGTTATTGAATTGGAGATAAAATGCCTTTTGGTCCTCATAGAATAGGGGGCGGTGAGGGACAGATTTCTTTGGTTGCACATGGAGTTAAGGAAGACACAGGAGTCAAGGTATCAACAAAACTTTCAGCTGGGCAGGTAGGCCAAGGCGCTCACCAGCGTGGGAATAGAGTACAGCCAGCTGAGGGGCGTTGCAAGCAAGATGGTGAACTGCATCTTTTATTCCATTGGGAGGTGCCTATGGGCCATCCACGGGATGATGCCTGGTACAGATGGAAACACGAGTCAGGAGCTCAGCGGAGGAGTCTAGGCCACAGATACACAGGCTTGGGAAATGAATCAGTCAAACCACAGAAACCAAACTCTGGCTGATTTGAGCAGAAAAGGAATTTATTGAAAAGATGTTGGGCAGCTGACAGAATCTCTAGGAAGACCAAAGAACCAGGCCCAGAAAACAAGCCGGCAATAAGAGGAATTAGCAGCTAGAGCCACAGCCAAAAATATTCCATGGAAACAGACTGCTGAGAACCCCACTCCATCACTTACCCTGCTGCAGTACTGTGGTCCCCCAGGACAAATTCTTCAACTTCTTTGCTTCCTTGTGGCATCAGCTTACAGAGGCCCTGCCTCAGGCGGGTAAATCTGGAGAAGGCTGGGTCATGGGCTAGCACCCCAGCTGTTAGTGGGGCTAGTAAAACTAGTATCTGGCCCTTTCCGAATCCAGGAGGGTTGACCATGGGAAATGTACCAATGCAGTAAAGGAAGACGCTGAACAGCCGCAGAAATCACAAATGTCAGTGAAGGAAGCATTTATCTGTGGGTGATAGGTGAAGCCAGTGGATGGGTACAATGGGCTAGAGTGAGAAAAGAGTAGAGGAAGAGCTTTGGAAATGGCAGCATGGAAGAGATAGGCAGAGGAAGAGGAGTTTGAGAGGGAGAAGGAGCAGCCACAGAGGTAGGAGGTAGTGGGGAGGTTTCCTGGAAACCGAGGGAGAGGCATTCAAGAGAGGGTAGCCAGTGGAGAGGCCAAGTCAGCTCGGTACTTGATTTTGCAGGCTGTGATCATTTATGACCTCAGCAAGGGCTGCGTTGTTGCAGAGAGGGCTGGGGCCAGAGACCAGTCCGGTGGAGACAGCGTGGTGAAGGGGCTGCGAATGCATGATCACATTCCCATTCAGCCACCCCACGGCTGAATGCGCTTCGGCAAGTCGTTTCAATCCCCAAAGCATCTTTGTGTGTGAAAATAGGATGGATGATAATTGGTATCCACATAGGGTTCTTAGGATTATATATAATAAAGTGCTTGGCACAGCATCTGGTATACTGCAAGTGCTCAATAAATTTACTTGCTGTCATTGTTGCATCTCCTATGGTTTGGCTTCGAAGGGAAGAAGAGGGCTTGAAGCGGCTAGGGAAGGTAGAGAAGGATCTTAAGTGAGCAGGGCATGATTCTTTTCCTGTAAGTTGGGGAGACAGAACTGGGAGGGAGATGAAAATCCTGGAGAGGGCAGGACAGGAGGCTGTGAGCCTGGGATGCATCCAGAAAGAGCAACTATGGGGTTAGTCTGACAGACGCAACGTCTCCTCTTTGGATAGTGTGGATGCATAGGTTGTCAGCAATGTGAGGGACAGATTACTGTTGAAGACTTTTGTTGCTGTCTTAGGAAGGCTGGCCATCAACACGCTGGGCTGCCGTACATCCCCAGGTCCTGTTACTAGCGAGAGCGCCTCCAACAGACCACTCTTGGTATTGCTTCAATGACTTTTTGATTCCTCTCTTTTGGTTTAATTAATGCTTTGACCTTGAAGCCCGAAGCTTTCTACAGTGAAAGAAACTAGGAAAATCATGTCTGACCAAAAGACTTTTTCTCGTTGGTGGGATTTTAATGGAGGAAAATACTGGTTTCTGCCTCCATTGTTAAATGGTTCTTTGCAAGTAGTTAATTGACCGGTAAGAATGGCAGTTCCAACTTAGGTAGCAATGCCTGTGTTTTTTATGTTTCTTCCTATCAGTAAACTTCTGGGGAGAAGTATTTTCTAAATTAAAAATAAAAACAGAAAAAACGACTTGTACTAAGATTATGATGTAGAATTTTATAACGATGTAGTTAGGTAACTCATTTAATAAATTGTGCAGCTTAGGCCATTTGTTTTTCAAGGAAGGCCCTAAAGCTCAGTGCCTTGCCTCAGTTCATAGGCGTTTCCAGGCAGTGAGAGCCCGAGGAAGGCCGTGCCCTGGAGTAACCAATCAGATTGTTGGCATGCATTGGTATAGACACCTCCCAGGCTGGGACTTTTTGTATCTGTGCAGGGATCGATTTGAAGTCCATTTGCAAAATGGAAAAGGACTGAATTCCTCTAAGGTCCCAGGAGGTAGCAACTGAGTCTTAGAAATACCTGTCTCCGGCCGGGCGCAGTGGCTCACGCCTGTAATCCGAGCACTTTGGGAGGCCCAGGCGGGCGGATCACGAGGTCAGGAGATCGAGACCATCCTGGCTAACACGGTGAAACCCTGTCTCTACTAAAAATACAAAAAAACTAGCCGGGCGTGGTAGTGGGCGCCTGTAGTCCCAGCTACTCGGGAGGCTGAGGCAGGAGAATGGCATGAACCCGGGAGGCGGAGCTTGCAGTGAGCTGAGATCGCACCACTGCACTCCAGCCTGAGCAACAGAGCCAGACTCTGTCTCAAGAAAAAAAAAACCAAAAAACCTGTCTCCTGCTCAGAGGAAGATGGTGGTTGACTAAGTATCCCATCAGATACACTGTTTAGAAGAGTGGGACCAAGGAGATTAATGCAGGGATCTCTGCCATTATGGAGTCTCCAGGTCACTTCCAGCATTTCCAGCTGTGGGATCTCTCATTCCTGTGAATAATGAGTACAGCCCAGTAAGTGTCTCATTAGCATAACATGTCATTCTTTGAGCACTTGAGAGTCTTGACACAGTAACATTATTCTGGTTACTGTGGTCTACTTAGCTACCTTTCTTGAGGCAGAGGGGGTTTGTGAAATGGATGGGAAACCTTTCCTCTTGTCCATGCAACCTTTTGCATCCAGCGGCTAAAGCTATTGTTGCTGTGTCTGTAAGGTTTTTGTTTTTGAAACACCGGCTGTCCCCTTAGGTGTTGGAACAGTTTGCATCTCAAAGACAGCTAGCTAGATGTGGGGGCGCCAAGAGATGGATGAAACCCAGTCCACCGAGGAATATGGGGAGCCAGACAGTTCAGTCCTGGCTGTAGGTGCTCACTGTTATGTCTCAGGTCCCTGTTAGGAGGTGAAGCTATTTTTCACTTGTTCGAAACGACAGGCCCTCTTCTGAAACACTGTGGTGTTCTCCAGGAGTTGAGTCAACCCTTAGGAATAAGGCCAGCACACATCCACAGCACGTCATCTGGAGAAGTGTCTGCTGAGTTTCCCTCGCTCCCCTCCTCATGGGCCAGCAGAGCCTTCCCTGGTAGCTGCTATGGGGCCCAGGCCGCCCTCTGCTTTGGGCTGGCCCTCTTCCGTTACCCCTCATACCGACTTCCCTGCCTCACTCTCCTCACTCCACCCCCGGAGCCAGCAGGCCAGCTTGTGAGTGCACTTTCTGTGCTCAGTTCTCCAAGGTGGTCCGCGCTATCTTCACTCCTGCCATTGGCCTTACTGGAAGCAGCCTGTGTTCAGTGTCCCTCCATGGTAGCTGCTCATTGAGGCCCATTCAGATAGCCCCATTCTCCAAAGGCTTTGCTGAGTTTCTCCAGTGGGTTTTTCCTCTTCTGTTTTTGGATTCTCCTGATCTCTAGGTTTTGATCATGGGCATACGAGGCAGTGCAGCCTCCTGGATGGTAAGCCTGAGGGGGAGCATCTTCCTGGAGCTGACCACCTGCCTCCGTGCAGCTGAGCCTTATTAAATTGCCAAGAGCTTTGAGGTGGGGTCAGCAGTCCCTGGCCCTACCTCTCACTCTGGGGAGATGGAGCTTTGCCTTTGAAATGACTTGTTTTGGTTGGATAACATTTGTGAACAGCTGGAACAGTTCGTTACAGCCAACTCATTTCCATGTCTAAGTTACTGGACTCATTTTTTAGTGTGTCTGATATCAGCAGACAGATTTAATTTTCCTAGGAATAAGAAATCTGGGCATCTACATGCTTTTGAAGGATCTTGGAGTCATCCAATGCAGCTTGCTCATTTTTCTGAAGAAGAAACTGAAGCCCTGTGTCACACTAGGACCTGACCCAGCGTCCTCATTTCCAGTGAAATTTCTTTTCTCTTGTATCAGCCACTTTTGCAAACTCTTTTCTTTTCTTTTTTCTTTTCTTTTCTGTTCTGTTCTGTTCTTCTTTCTTTTTTTTCTTTTTGTTTTTTTTTTTTTTTTGAGACGGAGTCTCGCTCTGTCGCCCGGGCTGGAGTGCAGTGGTTGGATCTCAGCTCACTGCAAGCTCCGCCTCCCGGGTTCATGCCATTCTCCTGCCTCAGCCTCCCGAGTAGCTGGGACTACAGGCACCCGCCACCACGCCCAGCTAATTTTTTGAATTTTTAGTAGAGATGGGGTTTCACCGTGTTAGCCAGGATGGTCTTGATCTCCTGACCTCGTGATCCACCCACATTAGCCTCCCAAAGTGCTGGGATTACAGGTGTGAGCCACTGCACCCGGCCCAAACTGTTTTTTTGTTTTATGTCTGTAGAAAAAAATGTGGCCAAAGTTTTTAAAAAGATTTTTTTCTTTTAAAAGATAAAAGAAAAAAAGCCAGGTAAAATCTTAGGCAAAGGTCAATGTTTTTCCAAAATAAGATGTGGAAATCCTTGTCTATATGTCCTACTGCTGAGAAAGCTCAACTCTTTGCGAAAGGTGTTTAAAATAAGGACTAAGAGTGTGTGGAACATGATCTGTATCAACAAGAGCTCAGACACTGCAGATGGCTCTTGCCTTTATTTCTCATCCTTGTGCCTTTCTCCTGTTATAGAAGCAAAATGGCCCCTTTTACGTGTTGCCCAGGCTGGAGTACAGTGGTGCAGTCATTGCTCCCTGCAGCTTTGAACTCCTGGGCTTAAGGGATCTTCTACCTCAGCCTCCCTAGTACTTGGGACTACCAGCGTGTGCCACTGAGCCCAACTAATATATCTATATATAAATATATAGATAAATAAATACAAATATTTATTTATTTATTTATTTATTTATTTATTTATTTATTTATTTATTTTAATAGAGATGAGGTCTCACCATATTGCCCAGACTGGTCTCAAACTCCTAGGCTGGAGCAATCCTCCCACCCTGTCCTCCCAAAGTGCTGGGATTGCAGGTGTGAGCCACTGCACCTGATCCATTTTTCTCTTTTAACTAGGAGCTTTTTTTTTTTTTTTACAATTATCTTACAGATGGAGAAGGGGTGAAAATTAGAAATATGTGACATAAATTTGTAATTGATTGCTACAAGATGTATGTGATTATTTGATCCAGTTGTGGGGACTCCTAAGAGTAAAAGAGGCCAGGTGGTCTTTGACATAAATGAATCATTATTATTAAGGGTGAAATGTGAGAAGGGTGAAATGCTGCTTTTGCAAGAAAGGGGAAAAAGGAGAAAGTTTTATCTTTTATTGCTGTAGTTCTTGAGATTTAAGTTATTTATTTGAAGCTAACTGTGGCATTTCAAACAGGATATAATTTCTTGGGACTGATATTTGAGGATAATTGTTCATGTCCATAGCTGACTAAATTTTGGCAATTTGTTCTTTCCCACCGTCCCCCACCCGGCCCCGCTCCAGTTTTTAAACAAGTATTTGAGCCAGGCACAGTGGCTCATGCCTGTAATCCCAACACAGGGAGGCTGAGGCGGGCGGATCACCTGAGGTCGGGAGTTTGAGACCAGCTTGACCTACATGGAGGAACCCCATCTCTACTAAAAATACAAAATTAGCCAGACGTAACGGCACAAGCCTGTAAACCCAGCTACTCCGGGAACTGAGGCAGGGGAATCGCTTGAACCCGGGAGGTGGAGGTTGCGGTGAGCTGAGATCGCACCACTGCCTGGGCAACAAGAGCAAAACTCTTGTCTCAAAAAACAAACAAATATTTGAAACATATGCATGTGTAAGTACTCTCCAGATCAATACCTATGTCTGAAATAATTTTACCTGCAAGCGCTAATTTTTAAATTAATATACTGATGTTAAAACTCTTTATAGCTTAATATAGTATTTTTCAAGCTGTAAAGTCAGTTAAGCTGAAATCAGCCAATGAGAAAAGCAATTTATGACTTTTAGAGGAAAAAAACTGACATGGTTTTATTTCTCTTTTTGGGATCAAAATAGAGTTTTCTTTGAAGTTAGAGACACTCTGGCTATTTGTACCATATTACTTTAGGTTTGGCCCTAAATGTCTGATTTTTATTGGGTATGTAAAACTTTCTAATTGTAGAATTTAAAAACCTCTATCAGAATATGAGACAGCTCAAGTTTATATTTCATTTATTCTATAATATTTAGAGCTAATTATTACTGTCTTGTTTGGGACTTTTAATTCCAGAAGTCGATGTTGACTTTAAGCTCAATCAGCTTCTCCATCTGTTCTCTTTGCTTTTCTTATTAGATGAGGGTCATTCTCTTAGTAATATGAGCTAATATTTATTGACCTTAATGAAGCCTTTGCTTCGTATTTGGCACATCATTTTATCTCATCGTATTTCATTTTATTCTCGTAACTACGGTGTAGATCATTTCCATTTTGCGGATAATAAGGTTAGGACTTGAGAGAGGTTTAGTGACTGATACTCTCAAGGCTGGAAGGTGATGGCCATGGCCTGGAGTGCTCTGCCTCCTAAGCCCTCACCAGCAGGCCAGACTGCACCGGTTCCTTGGATAGGTCATACAATGCCTGAACTTGGCAGGGCTCATGTCTTCCGCTTCCACAGATCTGGATTGGAATTTGGGCTCTGCCTTTTAGTAGCTATGTGACCTTGGGTGAATTACTTAAATCCTCCAAACCTCATCTGTTCATGTGGAAGTTGTATAAAATCTGATGGCAAATTCACTTTTCAGCACACAAGACAGAAAGAAGACTGTCATTGTCATTAATTACTTTGTCGTATGCAGTAGCCTGACTTTTCTCAAGATTATTTTTGGTACATAAAGTTGCCTGGTTTTTTTTTGTTTTTCTTCTGAAATACCGAGCCTGGCCGGCTCCGTCTGGAGTGGGGTCCCTGTGGTACATCTGCTGTGGGTACCTCTTCACCTTCGTTATCACCTGTGGTTCTTCACATCATTTCCGGAGGCAACTTCTCTGCAAGCCAGTTGTAGAATTAGTGCTGGCCTTTTAGGTTTGAGTAAATAGCATACCTCTTCTCTGACCATGTTCAAAACAAGTGAAGAGATTGACAAGAGTTAGGCAGATGGAGCCCAAGGCATCACTTTATTGTTAATACAGCTGGGGCTGGAGATAGAATAAAGGAGGTACAAACAGACTATAATGGAGAGAGGATAGAGAAAGAGAAACTTAGATAAAGGCAGAAAGTGCAGGGAGGAAGAAAAGATGCAACTAGATTCTTCCTGTGAGACAAGGACTTTGGAAGGGTTCTCGGGTCTCTGCATTGTTTGTACCTTCAAGAAAAGTGGGGCCTTGGAGAGGGAGTTGCTGAAAGGTCACAAAGCGTATTGGCCAGCAGGTTTGAAAGTCAAATTTCCACTCTTGGACCAGCCTTTGAACCAGCTTGGTCGGTGGCTGCTGGGCGGGAGGAGAAAATGGAAAGCTTCTATTTACTCACTTATTTTTGAGACAGGTCTCAAAAATGGTCTTGCTCTGTCACCCAGTCTGGAGTGCAGTGGTGCTATCATAGCTTACTGCAAGCTCGAACTCCTGGGCTCAAGCAATCCTCCTGCCTCAGCCTCCGGAGTAGTTGGGACTACAGGCATATGCCACCATGCCTGGCTCATTTTTAAAATTTTTTAGTAGAGATAGGATCTCACTGTGTTGCCCAGACTGCTCTCAGACTCCTGGGCTCAAGTGATCTGCCTGCCTTGGCCTCTCAAAGTGCTGGAATTACAGGCATGAGCCACCACCTCCGGCCAAAAAGATTCTATTTTGGAAAGCTTGTTCCAGTCTTTGAAAACAGTTGTTCATGTTGCCTTTAGGAGCTTCTTCAGTTAAACATCTTTAGATTATTACAGCTTTTAAAATGTCATTATGGAGGTTGATAGTTTTTTGATACTCATATGTATATTTTGTATTTTATGTTTTTAAGTATGTTTATATGTCATGTATCTTTATTATGGTTTTCTTTTACATGTTTTAAAAATGTTTTGATATTCTTTCTGCTATATTGATTTGTGCCTTTTGACCATGAAGGAAAATGAAATCATAATGATGATTAACAACCTGCCATGTGAGATTCTGTACGATTGTTATTCTTATGCAGGCTTGTGATGGTTGCAGCCTCACCAGCTATGCGACACAGTCCTTGCCTGTTACAAGAAGTCTTAACAAAGTCAGAGGCCACAGTCCCCTCCCCCAGGCCAACTTTACTTGTATGTGATTTCCTGATTTAGGGTTTATGAAAATAGCCATGTCATCCAAATTCACCCAGAAATGAAGGCTGTTACAAATTAAATCCATCTCTATTTCTGTCTGAATGCTTGTAAAATCTGCACATTGGATAGGAAGTTCTAGCCATAATCTTAGGTTATCTTAAGTTTTACAACTCTAGAACTATACCAGACTTCTAATAATTCAATTTTATCATTTAAAATCTATAAGGGAGTAAAATTATATCTCATGCACTGGGAGTCATTGGTCTAAGTACATTATATCTCAGCATTTAAATGTTAAAACTACAACAAAGTCAATTTCTCTCTTCTTTTTTTAGCTTCTCGGACAAACTATTTAGTGGAAAAGGCTTACATTTTCAGCCGTCAGTTTTAGATTTTGGAATACAGTAAGTATCTTTTCTTTATAATTAAAACTCATTTTATATATACTATTTATTTTCAGGATTTTTTTTTTACATATATGTATAATGTTACATTTTAGGTATATTGATAATGTGAAGGGATATTGATCCTGAGACTTGTTAAGAGAAATATTTTTGTGAAAAGGAGAGTGCAAGAATTGTTTTAGCCCTTTCTTTAATTTTTTTTTTTTTTTTTGAGATGGAGTCTTGCTCTGTCACTCAGGCTGGAGTGCAGTGGCCTGATCTCGGCTCACTGCAAGCTCCGCCTCCCAGGTTCACGCCATTCTCCTGCCTCAGCCTCCCGAGTTGCTGGGATCACAGGCGTCCGCCACCACGCCTGGCTAATTTTTTGTATTTTTAGTAGAGATGGGGTTCCACCGTGTTAGCCAGGATGGTCTCGATCTCCTGACCTCGTGATTCGCCCACCTTGGCCTCCCAAAGTGCTGGGATACAGACGTGAGTCACCGCACCCGGCCTTCTTTAATTTTTAATAAGTATACCTTTTAATATTTTATAGTGATTGGAATTTAATAAGATGTCAATGTTGTTTTTCCAAAACAGATTCGGTTATTTTATAATGAAAAACTCTAAATATTGATGGTCTCTGAATTTTTGTACACTAGATTGATTTACTCACTTGATTTTACTTCTTGCTGTGCCTTCTGGATTCAAAATTGCGCCATGCTTACAGTTGTTAGGATTAAGACTTTGAAGACTCAAGTTGGGGAAGGCAGTGCATAAGCTGTAATGACTTTATAGTATCATGTAAAGAACCACAAGATGAAGACAGTGTGATCTGAGTGTCAGTTGAAGGCTTAACTTGGGAACCTGGAAAAATTAAGGAAGGGTGATGCTGTGGAAATCAGGCAACATAAGGACTCTTGCTGTCTGTGATAAAGTTTAAATCTTCAAGTGTTAAGCTTCCTGGATGCAGAATATAGCTGCATTGAAAAGATAGAACTTCTAATTAGTAGTTTCAAGAGTGAGGGGTAAAAGCGCTGCTTGTTTCCGGGGCTGGCAAACAACACTTCAATTTCATGAAGAGCCTTTTGAGTGACAAGCAAAGTTTTGTGAATGAAATAACCATGGCCATAGGAGAGCATCTGGGCTGGGTTAGGGTGGGCTCCTGGTGTGCCCTCCTTTATGCATCTGGATTACTTGCTTTACATTCCTTTCTAATCATCAAAATGTTAGAGCTGCAGTGAAGGAGAATGAACTTGGAATTTTTTTTTTTTTTTTTTTGAGACGGAGTCTTGCATTGTCACCTAGACTGGAGTGCAAGTGGCGCAGTCTCGGCTCACTGCAGCCTCCGCCTCTTGGGTTCAAACGATTCTCCTGCCTCAGCCTCCTGAATAGCTGGAACTACGGGTGCCCACCACCATGCCTGTAATTTTTGTGTTTTTAGTAGAGACAGTGTTTTGCCATGTTGGCCAGGCTAGTCTCAAACTCCTGACCTCAAGTGATATGCCCTCCTTGGCCTCCCAGAGTGCTGGGATTACAGGCATGAGCCACTGCACCCATCCTGAACTTGAAATTTAAAAGGACCATGTTGAGCTTTTTAGAAAAAGATTCTATAAAGGGAAGAAGAGAAAACTGGGAGTTTGCCAACTTTATAAAATTCTAGGTTTCTGCTTTTTTGATTTTTTATATTTTTACTCTTATGTAAAGAAAGTTTAATAGAAGCTGAATGTTTAGTAGTTTAGTTGACAATATAAATAAGCTGAATTTATCATAACCTCATTGATTTTAAATTCTGAAAGGGTGCTGTACTTTTGTGAAAAAGCTTTATTGTGAGGCTGAGTGCGGTAGCTCACTCCTGTAATCCCAGCACTCTGGGAGTCCGGGGTGGGCGGATCACTAGAGCTCAGGAGTTTGAGACCAGCCTGGCCAACATGGCAAAACCCCTGACTCTACTAAAAATACAAAAATTAGCCGGACATAGTGGTGAGTGCCTGTAATCCCAGCTACTTGGGAGGTTGAGGCACAAGAGTTTCTTGAGCCTGAGAGGCAGAGGTTGCAGTGAGCCAAGATCATCATGCCACCAAGTTCCAGCCTGGGTGACAGAGGGAGACTGTCTCAAAAACAAAAAAAAAAAAGAAAAAGGCTTTATTGTGAAAAGAAATTTTGATTCAGGACCTACTTTAAAGAATATATGTTATAGATTGGTAGATAGAATAATAGTAGTAGTAAGTATAGCTATTAGGATAGTAATTCCAGTTCATAGGATCCTGGCTGTCTGAAATATTTGCTCTTCAGTAACATAACAAAATCCTATAGTCGATGCCCATGGGGGTATGTTTGCACTTGTCCCTTGTTATCCATATGGGATCGGATCCAGGATGCTCATGGAAACCAAAAGCTAAGGATGCTCAAGTCCTTGGCATGTTATTTACATACAACCTCCCATATACTTTAGATTATCTCTAGAGGCCGGGCACGGTGGTTTATGCCTGTAATTCCAGCACTTTGGGAGACTGAGGCAGAAGGATCACTTGAGGCCAAGAGTTCGAGACCAGCCTGGGCAACACTGTGAGACCCTGTCTCTATAAAAAATTTTTAAAAAATTAAGCATAGTGGTGCACACCTGTACTTCCAGCTACTCACGAGGCTGAAGCAGGAGGATCACTTGAGTCCAGGAGTTCAAGGTTACTGTGAGCTATGATCATGCCACTGTATTCCAGCCTGGATGACAGAGTGTACTCCAGCCTGGATGACAGAGTTTTTTTGTTTGACAAAAAAAAACAAAAAAACTCTAGTTTACTTATAATGACTAATATAGTGTAAATACTGTGTAAATAGTTGTTACACTGTATCTCTTTTTTTTTGTATTGTTATTTTTGTTTTTTTCCCCCCCTTAAATACTTTCAATCAAGGTTGGTTGAATCTGCAGTTATGGAGAGCTGATTGTATATGATACACATTTGTTAATTAGCAATATACTTTAATCTCTGGTCCTAATAGCTAGACACATGCTGAGAGAATGCTGAAAGTCTTTGACTTGAAAGGATTTCTGATTTTTAGATGGAATCACCTTTGGAGGACTTAGTTACCTTTATATAATACTTTATGGCTCCCAAAGTGTAATCATGTCTCTTGTCATTTGGGTTTTATATCAGTCCAGTGAAGACAGGCATTATCTGAGTCTGTGTGTATTGTTGTGTTTGAGCGTGTACTACAAATGTGTTCATAGATTTGTTGCTGAGAAGGAATGCAGTTTGCTCAAGGTCATTTCACTAGAAGTGGTAGAATAAATCTTCTGATTTCTAAGAGCACTCATGATGTTATTTTTCTTATTAGTGAGATCTGGAATATGATTATGAGAATTAGTTATTTTGCTGAAGTTAAACTCAGAACAAACTTTAGCCTAAATTAGAACACATTTAAGATTAGCTGAGTTTTACCTTATGGCTGACAAATGGTTTAATTTATAGGCATTAGAGTAAAACTTTGGCCTGAGGGTTCTGCTCCTGATTTCTTCACTGTCCCAGTTCAGCTTTTGCTGTGGTTTATTTTGATGTTGGCCTTGAGCAAATCCCAGCCCTCTTCATAGCTTTGATTTTCCTGGGGGTGTAAAATCGGGATCTTGTTACTTGGTTGCCATCTGCCTGCTTCTTAGGGCTTTATGTGAAGGGTTAATATTCTGCTGGTCCTAAGATAAAAAGTGCTAATCATTCATAGAGATTTTAATCATTCTTTTGTAGTGTTAAATTAACAGAGTATCTTCCAGTTGTCACTAGTGAAGGAAATTTATATCCTCATAACACTTTTAAAAATAGAATCTAAAAAATAGAATAAAAATAGCACAGTGGTGACTAGGCTTCAGCTAGCATTCTCTTTTAGGTCCTGGAGAGACTTCTGGTAGTGCAGTCACTGGCTCTGAAGCATTGCCATTTTGCATTCTTATTTTCTCATGTATTTCTCTGGTAGACATTTGTATTCTTAGAAACCTTGTATTTAAATTATGTAAATGGCATATAAAGCTTTGAGGATAAGTATTAATAACTTTGATGATTGATATTATTTACTTAAAACCCCAAACCACAGAAGTCCTTATTTATTTAATTTTAATTGGGGGAAGAAAGGCAGATACGAGCCCAGTGCTCTGAGGTAAGGCTTTTCTGAAGTGACCCTTTATGTGTATGGTAGTGTTGAACATTTTTTTTAAAAATGGTGTTACTTAAGAACACTTTGAGAAATCAGGATTTTAATCACATTGATGTGGTATTTTATTTGTAATGGGATGTGAAGAACTGCGTTTTGAAATACACATTGGATATATTAAACCTTTCGTTAAGACTAGTGATTAAAAGTAAGGGTGAAAACCAAAAGAAAAATTCTAAGGATTTGATGGTAGTAACATAGTATTTTGGAGATCTCATTGTATATAAGAAAAGCAACATCCATTTCATTTTTCCTAAAGGGATACATTTTTAATATCATAGAAATTGGAATAAAATCAGAAAAATATCAGCATAATGAATGAATTTTACCTAATTCATTCATTATGCTGATATTTTTCTGATTTTATTCCAGTTATAGATATAATTCATTCAGCTTAAATTAGAATATAATTTTATTTCTAGGCCATCCTAATGAGAGCTGTATATTTGGCTCTCTCTGCCACTGAAGATACTAAAACTGAAGAAATGACTTTAGTGAAATTTTTGCTGACTCTCTGTTCATTGCAACATAATTGAACAAGACTGAATTTGGTCTTGAGCAGTAGGAATCAGAGTTAAGTGATTAGAGGGAGCATTGTAGGTGGCTCCAGGCAGGTGGGCCAGAGCCCAGCTCCTTTCCTCTTGGCAATTCCTTTATCAGAGCTGAGACATCGTAGGTGGAGAGTTACTGCCGAAAAGAATTGGCATCAAGGCCTTCATGAGTTAATGTATTTGCCACGGAGCAGGGATTTTACTCTGAGGTTTGTGGAAGGTTTTGAAGCTGTATATGAAACTTTTTGTAAGTGTATGTTTGTGGAGGGAGGAGCCAGAGCTTTCATCAGAGTTTTTTGGAAAGGCTTCTAATTTAAATGGACAAGAACCTCTGCTGCAAAGTGCTGTAGGATTTTCAGTTTTCTCAAAATAATGGCCTTTAGCCATAATTAAGTTTTCCTTTTATAAGACCTAATAAAATAACATCTCTTTGTGAGTTGAAAATACATATCTCCCCAAAAAGTCTCTCTTACTCAGCAAACATAACCCTAAGAAAAATTGGGTTTTTCTGTGAGTACAGTTTCTTACCTAAACATTTCATTTGAATTAGAGACCCAAGTCTGAGAAGTGCCAGTGAGTTGCCTATTTTTTTTTTTTTGCAAGCATTTTAATGGCCTAAATGGGTTAAATTTTTCTAACACAGAAACCAGTGGAGTGCTACTGTGGATTGGCCTAAGCCTTATAAAATGAAGTTGTTTTTTGTTTTATGACTTTTGGCTGTTGGGAATTGAATCCAGCGTGATTGGATAATTTAACTTTGTGATGAACAGCAACAGCTTTCTGGGTTTAAAAATATGTGTGTGTATATGTATAATAATACATACATATGTATAGTAATATTTATAACCACACAGTACATTGATTTTTCTCTTTGTTTCTCCTCCCAGGTTCCTGGGACATCCTGCAGCAAAGATTCTCCATGCTTACAACCCTAGTAGGGACAGAGAGGTTGTGGTGAATTCGGTGTTTGCAGCTGCTGGACATTTCCATGTGCCGCCTGTTCCCTGCAGGGTGGGTGTTGATGGACTCCTGGAAACTATGCCGTGGCAGGCTGCCAGATTTTCTTGCTTTCTTTGGCCTGAAGTTTTTACTTTCTGCTCCCCGTCTCCCCCTTTTCCTGCCACCCAAACCTTTTCCTCCTGTGTGTTTACCTTAGCATTTACTTTTCCAGTTGCTCATTTTTATAATTTTAGTGGCTCTTGATATCTACTGGGGCCGGGGGAGGTGGGGTGGGGATTGGGGAGGAGTTTGAAGACTCTCAGCTGTGTGGTAATGTATGTATATTTAACGTGGCTTTATTGTGACTAGGGAAAGTTTATATTACTTGTCTTGAAATAACTACAAACTCCGAGGCATTTAGTAACTAATATAAGTTTATAGTTGAGACCTCTTCCATCTCTCCAACCTGCTGGGAAAGTTAGGTCTCCTTTCTAAATGCAGGACTGCAAGGTATAGTGAATGGCTCCTTGTAAAGCTGATTGGCACCATAACACAGAGCTCCAACTTAGTCTTCTAATAGTTTTAATTTCAGTGGTCTTTAATGTTTAATGAAGATCCTGATTGCTAGTAGGCTTTTATTTGTTTTGCTTACTATGTCTGCCTGATATTATGTACTTAAAAGAATACTGGGACTAAGGACGTGTTGTAAGGGGAAGCCCAATATTTGGTTTGTGACAGTCTGTCTGGATAAACCTTGTTCCTGATTTTTATTACATACCAACATGTTTGCACATTGGTTATTGTCTGTATTTAAGTAGAGAGAGAACTGTGTTAGCTAAAGACAGTTGGACCTGTGGGGGTGGAAGAGGAGGGGAAGGAAAGATGTGAGACTCACAGCTCCAGTCTGAAGCGAAAGGACTCATCCTGAGTCAGTGGTAATATTCTTTGCTGTATCCTCTTAGATATAGCAGATATGTAATAGCGGATAGTTGGATGCTGATCAGTTTGGGGATTCTTATGGATTCATGATACTGATAAATCAAGGGTGCACAATATGCAAATGTCTGTTAACAGAAATTGTCAAAAAAAGAAAGTCTGTGAAAGACAGTTTATCAAAGGGGGCCATTCCAAATGGCTGACTGGGGACCTTTCTTTCAGGTAATTCCAGCAATGGGGAAAACTTCCTTCAGAATTATTTTCTTACCTACTGAAGAAGGAAGCATTGAAAGTTCCTTATTTATTAATACCTCTTCGTATGGAGTCCTTTCCTATCATGTGAGTAACTTTTTCCTTTTATCATATAATTTGGTGACTTAACTGTAGGGGTGGGGATATTTTTAAAAAGACTTGGAAATGTTGTCACCTGGTTTATGTTGTTAAAATGTAAGACTGTTAGTGATGTTAAAATCATCAGCATGCACCCTTTTCTGCCTGACGTGCCACAGTTGGCTGTCTTTCCTACTGACAACACAGCTGTAGCCCTACTGTGGATCTTTGGAGCATACTAAAACAAAGCAAAGAAATCTGTCACACAGTTTCCCAATATAAAATACAGAAGGCTTTCAAAACTCACGACTCTCACCTCACGGGCGTTCAGAAGGAGGCACTCTAAGGACAGTCTCTAGTGATTTTGCCTACCTTCCCTCCTTGGCTCAGGAATATTTCTGATTAGGAGACATTGATTGTGTGCTTGGAGGCTGATTCCAAGGGAGCTCACTATTCATATCAAAGTACCAGGAAGGGAGCTTGAAGAATCTTGTTGCTATTCTCAGAAATAGGAATCTTTACCTTAAATGGTACCTGATGTGGCATTTAACAAGATGTGGCATCAAGTAATTTAAGTTCAGATCAGTAATTTTTGTGGTTATTTCTTACTGCATTCCATTAAAGAGGTCCCATATCAGAGGAGTTGCCTACTTGTGAACAGATTTGCTACAGTAAGGAACATTCAGCTTAAATACAGCATTCTGTGTCTGTTTGTTTGTTTGTTTGTTTATTTTTTGAGACAGGGTCTCACTTTGTTGCCCAGGCTGGAGTGCAGTGGTGTGATCTCGGCTCACTGCAACCACCTCCCAGGCACAAGCTATTCTCCTGCCTCAGCCTCCCACCACTGCCTGGCTAATTTTTGTATTTTTAGCAGAGACGGGCTTTCACCATGTTGGCCAGGCTGGTCTCAAACTCCTGTCCTCAAATGATCCACCTGCCCGGACCTCCCAAAGTGTTGGGATTACAGGCGTGAGCCACTGTGCCCAGCCAGCATTCAGCTGTGTTTTTTGTAGACAAAGATAAATATAGTAATTGGATTAGTAGAGTCTTGTAGGCCATGGTGATGAATACAGATTTCCTTTGGAGATGTGCTTTAGCATTATGGCAAATATGTTTTAAAACTCTAACAAAGGAGCAATTCTCTCTCTCTTTTTCTGCAGGTATCTGGAATTGGCACTCGTAGAATCTCTACAGAAGGGTCTGCAAAGCAGCTACCAAATGCTTATTTTCTGCTTCCGAAGGTCCAGAGCATTCAGCTGTCACAAATGCAGGTCATTTTAATTTACTTTGAATGCTGGTGGCCGCCAAGCTTTGTAACCCTCTCAGAATTGTGTGGTTTTTTTTTTTTTTTTTTACTATTTTCTGCTTTTTGAAAAAATTATATAGAAATACATATGTAAAATATCACTGGATTCCATGTAACTCCTTTTGAACAACTGTGGAGTCCACAGTGTTGATATTCCATAGTTTGCTTAATCTTACTGTTGGTCTTTTAAAATGTTTCCTGTTTTTCACTGTTATTACCATTAGGCCATATACCTGTTTTATAAGTTTCTTTAAATTTCCTTCTGAATCCTCTGTTTCCTTGGGGCATGTTTCATAAAGAGGAGAGATACTTTAGTAAAAGACTGTGAACCATTTTGTAGAGCTTGTTAAATCTTACCAGGTTGCTTTTCAGGGAGACAGCGCCCACGGTCACGAGTAATGACAGGCCCCTAAGGATGTCCTGTAATGGGAAAAACTATTTCTGATGTTGTGGTAGATGTATAATGATAAGTTAAAATTCTTTTAATATACATTTCATGAATCATTTTATAGGGTTGGCTACTTTTTCCCTTTGATTATCTGTATTTCCTTGTAACTGAATAATTTTATAATTGAGAAAAACTCTTGAACCCACATATTATGAAACTTACCTCTTCTTTCTGATTGGTAAATAAAGAACATTGCTTAGAGTTTGTAATCAGTACCTTTAGTACCTGGGGCTTTCATTCATTCAGCGGTTCTCTTGAGCCTCTACTTTGTGCCAGGCCTTGGTATACAGTTTGTATCTGCATAGAGCTTACATTCCAGTTGGGGAGAAAAACCAAATTAATTTACCTCTAGGATTATATCTGGGATCTTTTATCACCAAATACATAATTCTTAGGGATTTTAAATAATAATTTTATTTCTATAAAACTGAAAAACCCCTCCTTGAAGAATTTTAAGGAAGACTTCTTTTAATTTGCAAATGTGTATTTGGTTTAAATCCTAAAACCAGGGGGGGATGTGTTGAAAGGTTTTAAGCAGGAGACTGATACTGATGTGCTGTGGCTTGCATTTTTGGAGGGCCAGATGCCTCATCAGTGGAGATCTAAGTATTGGAAGAGAGACAAGTATTCAGAGTACCTTAGTTATTGGGGGTTAATGTAAGGGTAAGTGGAATGAAGGGAGAGAGGAAACTGATTCTGCAGGCCTCCTAGAGAGCTAGAACAGCTTAACCATTATCTCATCCCCCTGGCCTGGCAGATACTGCGTACTTCTCATGACGCCCACTGCCCTTTACCACACTGAGGCCATCCTCATCTCTCTGTTGGCCAACTGATAGTATCTCATTAACTGCCAGGATCTACTCTGGTCCCTTCCTACCTCTTTCCCAAAAATTCAAGTTGGACCACATTAGTCCCCTGCTTGAAACCCTTCAGTGCATTCCCATAGGTCTTAGAATTTAAACCAAATCCTGCTTATGGCTGTAAGGTCTGTGTGGTCTGGCTGCTGTCTGTCTTCAGCCATGTTGCTCACCACCCGTTCTTGGTCTCTACCTCATGGCCACAAGAGCCTTCCCCTGCTCACTTGTGCAATGCCATTTTCCCTCCTGCCACAGGTCCCTTGTGTCTGCAGTGTTCTCAACCTCCACCTCCAACTTTTCTCCAAATTAACCCTTATTTCATCCTTCCTTTTTCAACTTACCCTTGAGCTCTTCAGAGACTTTTGCCTCTCTCTCCATCCTAATTTCCGCTCCCATACTTATCTAGACTACCACTCCCATACTTATCTCCATTAAATAATCACATACCCACATGATGTAATTGCTTCACCATTCTTTCCATCACCCATGGAATGGAGTCTGATTGGGCTTCCTGTTGTACTCCCTGCACCTCACCTGGGAAGCAGTGGTTGAGTGGAGTTTTGGCCTGAGGTAGCTCTGGGGCTGTCCTCACAGGCCAAGTTTCTGTTGCTCCCTGTGCTGTAGCCTACCTTGGCAGTGCCTCGGCTTTTCTTGGTCTTTGTTTCTGCTTCAGAAGATACCAAACTCTGTTTCTTTTCTTTTTTTATTTTTAAAATTTATTTTGTAAACAATGTTATGAAATATAATTCACGTACCACAAAGTCCGCCCACTTAAAGTGTACCATTCAGTGAGTTTTAGTATATCCAAAGTTGTGCAGCCAATCACGATCACTGTCTAATTTTAGAACATTTTCATTGCCTCAGTCTCTTATTTTCTGACTTTAAAGATTTGTCTATTTTGAACATCTTATATAAATGAAATGTATGGTCTTTTGTGATTGGTATCTTGCCCTTAGCATGTTTTCAGTTTCATCCATGTCTTTCATTCCCTTTTTTTTTTTTTTTTTGGTTAAAAATATTTTAATTGATAAATGATTGCAGAGGATGTTTTACCCATGTGAAAACAATACGGTGGTAACCATGGAATGATATTTTTCTTTTTTTTTTTTTTAATTTTTTTTTGTTATTATACTTTAAGTTCTAGGGTACATGTGTACAACATGCAGGTTTGTTACATATGTATACACGTGTCATGTTGGTGTGCTGCACCCATTAACTCGTCATTTGCATTAGGTATATCTCCTAATGCTATCCCTCCCCCGTCCCCTTCTTTCATTCCTTTTTATTGCAAATAATATACATTGTAGGACATGCCACATTTTGCATAAGCATTCATCAATTGGTGTACATTTGTGTTGTTTCTACTCTGGCTATTATGAATAATGTTGCTATGAACATTCTTGTGTAAGTTTGTGTGGATATATCTTTCATATCTTTTCTCTTGGGTGTATACTTAGGAGTGGAACCTTGCTGCATCATATGGTAATTCCATGTTTAATATTTTGAGGAGCTGTAAAACTGTTTTCTAAAATGGTTGCATCATTTTACAATCCCATTAGCTATCTATGAGGATTCCAGTCTTCTACAACTTTGCCAACACTTGTCTTCCATTTTTGTTTATGTTTTTTTAAATAATCATCTTACTGGGCATGAAATGGTATCTTATGTGGTTTTGATTTGCATTTTTGTAATGACTAATGACATTGAGCATCTTTTCATGTGCTCAGTGGCCATTTATATATTGTCTTTGGGGAAGTGTCTATTCATATCCTTTGCAGATTTTAAAATTGTGTTTGTCTTTTTATTGTTGAGTAGTAAATGTATTAAATTCTGGATATTGGACCTTTATCAGGTACATGGTTTGCAAATATTTTCTCCCTTTCTATAGGTTGTCTTTTCATTTTCTTGATAATGCCCTTTGAAGTACAAAAGATTTAAATTTTGGTGAAGTCAAGTTTTTCTGTTTTTCTTTTTTCACTTTATGATTTTAGTATTATATCTAAAAAGGCCTAAAGTTATGAAGCTTTACTCCTATGTTTTCTCCTAAAGTTTTATGGTTTACATTTAGGTTTATGACCCATCTGACTTTAAGTGTTAGCATATGGTGTGAGGAAGGGATTCATTTTCCTTCTTTTTCATGTAGATGTCTGGTAGTTCCAGTACCATTTGTTGAAAAGACAGTTCTTTGTACATTGAATTGTCTTGGTATCCTTGTTGACCTCTTATCTGTGGCCCCATTCCTGGCTGTAGATTCTCTCCTTCACTTTTCATTTATCCTAGGATCTGTGAGTTTAGTTAAGTCACTTTCTAAGGCTGCTCCTTTTGCTATAGTTCTCCCCCATCAGTCAAAAATAGTTATTGAACATTATTTCTTAAGTGTTCCAGTAAATGATGGGGCCATGAACACAACACAGTGTGTTCTTGTGGTGTTATGGTATAAAATACTTCAGAGTTTGTAGATGGATTTAATTGTTTTGGCTGGTCTTTTGTTAGAAACCAGTATTAAAAAATCTGAATATCAGAAAAAAATATCTTAAAAGGCAGTTATTTTAATTTCTTTCATTTTTGCTGTGATTTAGGAAAATGAATTTTAAAGTTAATTTTTTTTTTTTTTTTTTAGACAGAGTCTTGTTCTATTGCCTAGGCTGGAGTGCAGTGGCACGATCTCAGCTCTCTGCAACCCCCGCCTCTGGGTTCAAGCGATTCTCCTGCCTCAGCCTCCCGAGTAGCTGGGACTACAGGTGCACACCACCAAGCCCAGCTAATTTTTATATTTTTAGTAGAGACAGGGTTTCCCCATGTTGACCAGGCTGGTCTCAAACTCCCACCTCGGCCTCCTAAAGTACTGGAATTACAGGCGTGAGTCACTGCACTCAGCCTAAAGTATGTTTTAAGGCTTGCTATACCTAAAAACAGAAACTTAAAAAATTTAAACCTAAGAAATAATTCTGGCATTCCTCTAGAAGAAAAAAATCCTGACTGGAGTATTTCTGCATGTAAACTGCATACATTATGTGAGGTCTTTGTTGTATTTTAAGTGGCCGTAAAGTTGTCAACTGTTCTTAGAAAGGAATGTCTTTATTTTGATATTCTACCGGTTTTACGTTTTTTTGCTCTCTGCTTGTTGTCAAGAGCCCATTGTCCAGGGTTGGGGGGTTAGTGGATTCAGGAGGTCGGACTCCCTCAAAAAGGATAAGAGGGTGTGGAAGGTACCAAAGGCATAATTGCCTCTTCTCCAGTATAGAGCTAGAAAGTATATCTGATAGAAAGCTAAGCAAGAAGGTTTAGACATAAATATGTCATCAACTTTTCTTTAACTTGTTCCCTTAGTGCCATGTGAAGAGAAAATAACTGTTTGGTTTAGGAATAAAATTTGAAATTGAGAGAAGAAATACAGTTGTTTTATGTATATCAATTGAATCATTATGAAAAAGACAACTGAGACTAAGATGATAATAGTAATTTAAAAGTATTTTCACTGAAACAATAGGGCCATATAATTTTTAGATTTTTATATGTGAGTGGGTAAAAAGTACAGGCTGATTATATGTTTGGGTCTGCCTTACTTACATATGGGTCTAAATATGAAGTATAATTCATTGAATATTTTAAAAATTGTCTGGCTTCAGCATAGGTAGAGGATAGAAAGGCATGTACCCAAGGATCCCTGAACATAAATAGTCTGGAAGGTGAGGGTTCCAAAATTTGCAGGTACTGCTTGACTCATCCATCGTTGAAATGCTGATCAGAGAAGGAAAAATGCAGGAATATTTTATAAAACTGTGAAGCACGGATCGTAAAATGGGAGAAGTGCTTGATGTAGCACGTTGAGGACACATATTTCAAATGGCATTTAAAAGATCATTATGAGTTATCTGTTGCAAAACTTGAAATTTACGTTACCAGAATAATCTCAGAAGGTAACAGATGTTTTGCTGCTGCAAACTTAGCAAAATTCAATCATGAGAAAGGAAAGCAGTGAGAAAACGGGATGTGTACCCTTTTTTTTTTTTTTTCTTTTTGAGACAGGGTCTCGCTCTGTCACCCAGGCTGGAGTGCAGTGGTACTATCTCAGTTCACAACTTCAGCCTCCTGGGCTCAAGCCATCCTACTGCCTCCACCTCCTGGGTAGGTGAGATCACAGGCGCATGCCACCAAGCCTGGCTAATTTTTGTATATTTTGTAGAGACAGGGTTTTGCCATGTTTCCCTGCCTGGTCTCAAACTCTTGAACTCATTGATCCACCCACCTCGGCTTTTCAAAGTGCTGGGATTACAGGTGCAAACTACCACGCCTGGCCTGGATGTGCGATTTTGTGTGCAGCATTGTGATATACGTGAACCACGTGCAGTATTTCTCCTCACATGTATTACAACACTGCACACAAAGGTATGCATTCAGTTTTTCTCATTGCTTCCAATTAGTGTGCTGAGTTGAATCCTCAATGCAATAGTATTAAGAGGCGGGGCCCTTGCGAGGTGACCAGGTCATGAGGAAGGAGCCTTCATGAATAGGATTGGTGCCTTTAATGAAAGAGGCCCAGCCAGGTGCGGTGGCTCACACCTGCAATCCCATCACTTTGGGAGGCCGAGGTGGGCAGATCACCTGAGGTCAGGAGTTCAAGACCAGCCTGGCCAACATGCTGAAACCCCGTCTTTACTAAAAATACAAAAATTAGCCGGGTGTGGTGATGTGTGCCTGTAATCCTAGCTATTGGGGAGGGTGAGGCAGGAGAATCGCTTGAACCCAGGAGGCGGAGGTTGCAGTGAGCCGAGATCGCGCCATTGCACTCCAGCCTGGGAGACAAGAGCAAAACTCTGTCTCAAAAAAAAAAGGCCCAAGGGAGCTTGTTTGCCCCTTCTGCCATTTGAGGACATGGATGGCACATAGCAGGTGCCATCTAGGAGGAACCAGCCCTCACTAGAATCTCTTGGTACCTTGATCCTGGACTTCTCAGAACTGTGAGCAATAAATTTCTGTTGTTTATAAACTACCTAGTTTGAGGCATTTTTTTATGGTTGACCATCTGAACCAAGATAGTAGGAAAACATGGAGTTAAGATTGCTTTTTTAAACCTTTTTTATTGTTTTGACCTTCTTTTTTATTGTTTTGACCTTCACGCAGAGAGAATTCCTACCGTTGAAAGTCACTGTTGTGGTGGGTCTGAATGACAGTCTGAGGCGCTCCTACTTTTGTTGCATTCTTCTTGTTTTTGTCACTTGGGTTTTCTTCCAGTCATTCTCTCTCTGCTCCAGTTCACATGTCACTCCGCTGCTGGTGCTGTTGTCTTACACAAAACTGGTTGTTATTTCCCTGGCCACCGGATTAGCTGAGCCCTCTCTTGTTTACAGGATAAAGTCCAAGCTCCTTTGCTTAGCATACAAGGTCCTTGATAACCTGGGACCAGCTTCTCCCTCCAGGCTTAGAGCTTCTACCCCTCTTTTCTGAACTCTGGCCTCACAGACCTCTCCTCATTCCCAGAACATGCCATCCCTTTTCCACAAGCTCTCTTAGCCTCATAAGCTTTTATCCCATTCTAATTATTCTTCTAATTCCATCCTTCAAGACCCAGTTCAGATATCGCCTCTCTGGCACCTCTCCAGGTTCCCAGGCAGCCTGTGCTCGAGGTCTGCATGCCCCTTGGTCCACGCCCTGCCTTAATGCTTAGAGTCTCGGGTGTCTCTCTCTTCTGCTTTTCCATGAGGCTCTGCAGGAGGGACAGGGCCTGCTTTTTCATTATTATAATCTCCATCAATTTTGTGTTTAGTACATTGAGGACTCCCAGAGTTTTTAATAGATAAATGAGTCAATGGGCATCTGAGTTGAGATCCCCAAATAGCATATCTACTAGTCATAACATCTAAGATTTGTATACCTTCACCTTTTCACCACATCAACCAGTGTGACCTTCAGCAGATTTACTACCGGGGCAGGTGGTATTATTCTTATTTTAGAAATTATAGAATGGACTTAGAGTTTAAGTTACTTGGTGAAGGTTAAGAGTAGAGCCAGCGAATAATTATTAACTTTTTGTAATTTTTGTAATAACGGCACATTTTGGTCCTTGGCAATGCCAGCTCAGTGTGCTTTGAATTTTCCCTCAATTTAGTAAATGCTGTATTGATTTTCATATCTATTGCTTTAGTAATCCATGGTCCAGAAAACATCAATGCAAATGCAGTGCTCTCTGAAGCATTTTTATTATGGCAAAAAAGAAGACACAGCTTAAAGGCCCAACAGTAAAAAAAGGATTTGATAAATTTAAGTGTATCAACATAGTGTAGAATATTCAGCAGTTCTTCGAATTATAATTATGATACCTATTTGGAAATGTGTGACAAGTATTAAAATTAGACTACGATTGTAACTAAATATATAGTGGGGGTATAACATATAAATATAGTTGTGTTAGGCTCGTGAGAAGGCAAGAAATTTTATTATTTAAATGTTTTCTTCAGTAATGTATTGGATTCAAGCCATTGAGATTTGAGGAGTGTTTCAGTGACTTATTTGGGCAAAATAGAATATTCGAAATTGGCATTGTCTCAGAATCTGGCGTTTAGGATCATTAGCCATATAATTTGTCTGAAAGACTGAAAAGAACTTAAATTATTATTATTGGAATCATTGTAAATAACGTGGGACTTTTTTTTTTTTTTGAGACGGAGTCTCGCTCTGTGGCCCAGACTGGAGTGTAGTGGCACGATCTCGGCTCACTGCAAGCTCCACCTCCCGGGTTCACGCCATTCTCCTGGCTCAGCCTCCTGAATAGCTGGGACTACAGGTGCCCGCCACCATGCCTGGCTAAGTTTTGTATTTTTAGTAGAGAGAGGGTTTCACCGTGTTAGCCAGGATGGTCTTGATCTCCTGACCTCGTAATCCACCCGCCTCAGCCTCCCAAAGTGCTGGGATTACAGGCGTAAGCCACCACGCCCAGCTGAAACTTGGTTTTAAAGTTAGAGGAAAACCCTGACACACAGTTCTGTCAAATAAAGGTAGTTTTTTTGTTGTGTGTGAGTGTGTGTGTGTGTGTCTCAACATAGTATCAAATTATTGAATTGTTGAAGAGATTATCTCTTAAGGATATTCTGGGATTATCCAAAACTATAATGTGATTATATCAAAGAAATGAAACGTTAGAAATAAACCCTAAGACCGCAGTCATACTTGGCAACGATCATCGTAATTAATAGTTGGTTGTCTCCTTGCAGTATTTTTTCTAAGTGTATGTGTGGATGAGGGATTTTCTCCCCCACCATGGCAACATGTTGCTGGATTGTGTACAGGAGAGATTATCTCTGGATATTCTGTGTGATATCTAATACGTTTCAGACCAGGAGTTCCTAACCTTTTAAAACTGGCACAACCTTTGCTTTCAGTGTGTGGTGTCAAACCCTCATGCCCGCCTGCCAGGGACAGGTGCTGGGCAAAGGTTGCAGTCCCGGGCCGCCTGCAGTGTGGCGCCTGCTAGATTTGGCATGGGGGAGGGTGCCCCAAGTTGTTACCTGCTACTTGCCTTCTAAGGTGCTGATCCCTGTCAATTAACGTGGCAGTCTAGAAGGGAAGCTGTAAAATCAGGGTAAGGAGGAGAACGTGGAAAGCCTTTCAATCACAGTTTGATGAAGAAATGGAAAGGGGCACGTTTCTCACTAACAAGTTACAAAATGCCTGATCTAGGATTTGAAGATGGAGAAAGAACAGAGAAAGGTTAAGGATCTTTAGAGCTGTCCCATTTTCCTGATAGTCCTACATACTTAGTTAAATGGAATAAACAGTATTGTGGTAGCTGAAAATTCCTACGAATACCTGTATAACCATATGTATTTAGTAACATTTTTTTTGTTGTAGTTTTAGCAGTGCACCAAGATGTAACCATTTTTTGTTGTTTGAGACAACACCTGGAGTTTTTTTGTCCTATCTCCAAGAGGATTAAGGAGCACGGCACGAAGGTGAGGTTAGAGCGAAAGTTTAGTAAGTGAAAGAAGAAAGCTAGATTTTTTTTTCCCCCAGGCTGTAGTTTTGTTTTTTGTTTTGAGACAGACTTTTGCTCTTGTCACCCAGGCTGGAGTGCAGTGGCACGATCTCAGCTCACTGCAACCTCCGCCTCCCGGGTTCAAGCGATTCTCCTGCCTCAGCCTCCCTAGTAGCTGGGATTACAGGCACGTGCCACCACACCCAGCTAATTTTTGTATTTTTAGTAGAGATGGGGTTTCACCATGTTGGCCTGGCTGGTCTTGAACTCCTGACCTCAGGAGTGCTGGGCCTCCTGGGCCTCCCAAAGTGCTGGGATTACAGGTGTGAGCCACCGTGCCCAGTCCCCAGGCTGCTTTTTATGTGGGAATAAGGCACTTTTTATGTGGGAATAAGACACTTGAACTAGGGGCTCTCTGGAAACCCTTCCCTTGCTATCTACCGAAGGCAAGCTAGCACTCCTTTCAGTTTATTTGAGTGATAAAAGTTGTTTGATCTTTTTTACATAAAATGATAGGCTGTCAATCTCTGGAAAATGATTATTATATGTTAAGGGGAAATTAAGTGATGTTATACATTTACTTATCTACCTACTTCTGAATATAGCTTTTTTTTTTTAAGGAATTGCTTAAACTTCTAAAAATTTTCTTAAGTTTCAAGTGAGAATGCTTTGTGGAATGGGAACTTGGGAAGGGGAGAGGTAGAGAAGCGTTGGTGACTGGAAGAAAGGAGGGGCGTGTTGCGAAGACTCTAGAAAGAATACCAAGATGTGTGAGTGGGGGTGTTCTCCCTCCCCTCACTTTTGTTTCAGACTCAGTGGAGTCTCTTCACTCCCCATCTTCCTCCGGTTTGCTGCTTTAAAATCTCTGCTTTCTTGGCTACTGTGAGGACACAGTTTCCCGGTCCCTCTTTTAACTCAATGTTTACCTTGTCTCTCTTTATTTTTTTGCCTCCCAGGAGAATTGACTAGTTCCTTACTGAACGCCCTAAGATATCCCTGTTGTAGCAGCTATAATACTCAAAAGGTTTTGTTTTTATGGATTTTTCTGTACTAGATTTAACCCCATAAGAGCAAGAATTATGCCTTAATCTTTGTTTTCCTGTTACCTAGCATAGAGTCTGGCAATATAACATGTAGTAAATAAATGATTGACGGTCGGATAAATGAATCTTAAAATGGAAAACATTATAATAAGCTGTTTATGAAGATATGACCCACAGACCTTCCTTTGACTTCTTTCATTTATTCTATTAGAGTATTTTAGAAACTTTTGTTAGAAGACTTAGAGACACTTAACAACACCTCTCTTCCTGACCAAGTTCTGAATCATTGGATGTTTAAGAATCCGGAGTTAGAGAACTAAAACCGGCTTTGTATTACTGATAAGACATATTCTCCTGTATTAGCTAGGGTAAGAGAGCCAGGAGTTACTGACTCCGTCTCCCCTAGGGTAGACTTTGGGGCGGTCCACTGGAGGGGAAGTTTGGGTCTGAAGGACAGATGCTTCCCAAAGTGTAGAGAGGAGGAGGAAAGAACCAACTCCTCCAAGAGCCCCGGCTGTTGCCCACCAATTAGGTCATTCCTCGACCTCCAAGGGGAGAGGAAGGCTTGGGATAAAAGGACAGGAGTGTTTAGGTGAAGAATAAGCCTTTCATTGTGACATCCTTGGTTTCTGTGCTCTTGACCCTTTGGAATTACCTGTTAAGCCTGAGATCAGCTGACTTCCAGCCCTGTGCTTTCACCTTCTCGGGCCTGTTCCTCCTCCCCTGAGAGCCAACCCCTCCCCTGATTTCTTTGTTGACCCTCCTCGAACTGCTGGGGTCTGCTGTTGAGTTTGCCCCTAGAAACTTTGAGATGGATTAGATAAATTCACTTAATAATCTGCCCCAAGGCCACACTGTAACCAGGGTTGAAAGTTCACATCTTCCTCTCTTTTCCCATCCCAAATTCTTTTCAACTGCAGTATCCAGTACAGTTTATCAGAGCTTTTGTGATGAGATTAAATAACAGTGTTAAAATATGGCAGTAGAAAATACCAGCCATATAAAATGCCTGTCATAGAGATGCATAGTGGGAGCGAATAAGAGGGTGAATTCCAAACCAGACCACCTGGCTAAAAATCTTGGTTCTGAGTGACTTTAGCCAAGTTACCTGATCTCCCTGTATCTCAGTTTATCTGTAAAATATGTAATAATAGCCCTTTCGGATAGGGTTGGTGTAGCTATTGAATCAATTAATTTATGTAAAGAGCTTAGAACTAGTCTCTGGCACATAGCTAAAATGCCTTAATCACTTAACTTTTTAAAAAGAAGCTTCTGAATATAAGCCCTCTCCTATTATGAAACTCCAAGAGAACTTTAAAATTCAGAGATGCAAACCCCTGGCAGGACATGAAAGTTCAAGGCTATGGTAATGTATTAAATTATCTTGGCCTGTGAGTTAACATTCAAAGAATTTGAAGTCCTCCTCAATTTCTTGTTTTTATTTTATTTGTTTTTATTTTAATCAGAGAAGTTCGCCATGCCTGTGTGCAGCTGGGGAACTTTTAGCAGCTACAGCCTGGATTTGTTCTTTTGCTAGAACGTGCATGGTTTCCCCAAGGTTTCAGAATTTATGGTGGTTCAATAATAATTGATCCTTACTTGAATCTACAATCTTACTGAAACACACAAGAATAACAGATTATTAACCTCACATCCAAAAAATTTGGAAAATGTGTCCCCCCACCCCCCAGCCCTCCAAGCACTAATTTTAAGCAGAATTGTCCCCAGTACTTCATATTTGCCAAAGAGAGGGAAGGAAGTTGGAGAGAGCCTCAGCTTGGTTTCCCCTTGAATTCATGCTGGTTGTCGAGTCTCAGACCTTTGCACTTAATGCTTGGCAGGGAGAGATCACCATTAGTCAGGAGGCTAATCTGGGTACTTTGGGGGTTAGAGAGGAGCCACCTGTGCCTACCACCGCCCTGCTCAGGAAGGGGCACCTGAGACGCTCTGGCCTTCCCTCAGAGTTTATAAATTTGCCTGGCGGTAGCCCAGATGCTCGGCCTGCCTGCCTTCTGTTTTCCGTGTGTGGATTTCTGTTTCTTCCTTGGGCCCTTGTTTCTGGCATTTCCCGGCACTTTTGTGCTAGTGGTGCGGAAGCTGTGTTAGGAGCAGAGCGGCTGCGGAGTCTGTGGGCAGTGACGTTGAGATCTGTGCACAGGGTGGTTTCCATTGCCTCTCACTGTGGACTTGCGGGGCCTTCTGAAACCTGCTTTTTAAGGAAGCTTGTTTCCTTTTTGTCCACTTATTTCAACTGGAGTGGTGTTCTTAGCAGATGCCCTGAGGTGAGCGGTTGTTGACACTTTGGAAATGTGAGTCCATCAGGGCCTAGTGGGGATAGTTCCTTCTTTTTCTGTGTTAGTTGGCTGTGCCCCCAGGACTTGCTTGTCCTCCACTGTTCAGTTTAACCAGCTTTTTGTGTTGGTCTCGTCTTTCTCAATTAGTGCATTCCTTTAATTTTTTAAAAAACTTTTTGGTCTAGATATTTATTTTCCTTTTAGATATTTCTCTAGATTTTTTTCGGTGTGTTCTCCCAAAGCAAAAGAGATAAAATCAAGTTCTGGGTCTACTAAAAACATCTATGGTTCAAACAAATCTTTTTTCTGTTTGTTGCATTGCATAATCTTACATAAGAGATACTCTCCTGTCGGCTCAGTATCCCAGTCAGGCCCAGGCTCGGTTTATCTTTCCTGCCTGGTTCCCCTTTAATGGTTTCCTCTTTGCTGTTCCTTCTCTTGATTGAATCCTAAATGCCATAAACTTCTCAAGCATATTACCTCAGGGCACAAGCAGTAATTGTACCTCCATTGAAAAATGCACTGAGCATTCCACACTCACCTTCCTGGTTTCCTCTCACCTGTCCAGGTTTGTGTAAGACTTGGTGTAGCCGCCTCAGTCTTTGATGGTAGAGCTCCTTAATTGTTTACTCTGGGGAATTTAAGTGTATTTCTTCACAGTTCCTAGAACTCAATCGTGGTTTCTTAATTATTTTTACTTTTGTTTTAAGACGGGGTCTTGCTCTGTCACCTAAGCTAGAGTGCAGTGGTGCAGTCACGGTGCATTACAACCTTGACCTCCCGGGCTCAGGTGATCCTCCCTCCTCAGCCTCCTGAGTTGCTGGGACTACAGGCATGTACCACCACTCCCAGCTAAGTTTTATATTTTTTTGTGGAGACGGGCTTTCACCATGTTGCCCAGTCTGGTTTCAAACTCCGGAACTCAAGTGATCCACCTGCCTCCGTCTCCCAAAGTGCTAGAATGACAGGTGAGAGCTTCCGTGCCTGGCCTGTGTTTTGAGTCTGCTGAGATCTTGCCTGTTTTCCTTTATTAGATTGTTTTAAAAGCTCCATTTAGCACAGAGATACATTTCATTTTGAATATCTGCACCATGAGATCTCAAAGTATCTCCACTTCTCTCTTTATGTCTGTTTAACCTGGCTTTCGAGATTTTGTTTTCTTTTTTCCTTTTTAGTTGGCATGTAATAATTGTACTTAATGTATGGGATAAAGAGTGCTATTTTGATATTGTATACAATGTGTAACAATCCACTCAGGGTAATTAGCATATTATCACCTCAGACATTTATCATTTTATTGTGTCGTGAATATTCAAAATCCTCCCTTCTAGCTTTATTATAGTCAACTGCAGTTACCCTGTAGTGCTGTAGAACACCAGAACTCATTCTGTCTGTTTAGCTATAACTTTGTATCGGTTACCCAGCAAGGTTTGGTTTTTTTTTTTTTTTTTTTTTGAGAAGTTTCACTCTTGTTGCCCAGGCTGCAATGCAGTGGCGCGATTTCCGCTCACTGCAACCTCCGCCTCCCGGGTTCAAGTGATTCCCCTGTCTCAGCCTCCCAAGTAGCTGGGATTACAGGCGACTGCGACCACTCCCGGCTAATTTTTGTATTTTTAGTAGAGATGGGGTTTCACCATGTTGATCAGGCTGGTCTCGAACTCCTGACCTCGTGACCTGCCCGCCTCAGCCTCCCAAAGTGCTGGGATTACAGGCGTGAGCCACCGCGCCTGGCCCGGTTTGATTATTTCAAACTATTTCAGCTGTGTCTAGTTCTTGCCTCCCTCTTTCCCTATGTATATATGGAGTAAAATATACTTAACACAAAATTTACCATTTTCACCATTTATATGTGTACAGTTCACTGGCAGTAAGTACATTCACAGTGTTGTACAGTCATCACCACCATCTGTCTCCAGGACTCTTTCAACACCTCAAGGGGAAACTCCATACCCATTAAACACCTTCCCTCAGCCATCACTATTCTCCCTGGCAACGACTATTCTACTTTCTGTCTCTATGAATTGGACTATTCTAGGTCCCTCGTAGAAGTGGGATTATACAGTATTTGTCGCTTTATGTTTGGTTTATTTCACTTAGCATAATATCTTCAAGGTTCACCCATGTTATATAGCATGTATCAGAATTTTATTCCTTTTTAAGGCTGAATAATATTCTGTTGCACGTATATATCATGTTTTGTTTATCCACCTTGGGGCGTTTGTGAGTAGTCTTGCTATGAACAAGCATCTGTTTGAGTCCCTGCTATCACTTTTGAATGTATACCTAGAAATGGAATTGGTAATTCTGTTCCAGTTTTTTGAGGAACCACCACAGCATCCTTTCTTTTATAGCCTAATTCTCTCCACCGCGATGCCTACTTAAGTATAAGCTGTGCCCATGCTACTCAAGGTCAAGCGACAGCAGCCTGCATCACAAAGCTTAAACTTTTGCCGAGCCTGGATCTTGTTTCAGGGCCTGTGCCAGACATGCAGGGCCTATTTGTCATTTGTTTGAGGCCCAGCATCATCCAATTGTATAAAAATAGTTACTTGCCTTAGGACAGAGCCAACATACGCTGCCTTGACCTATCAAGGTGAAAATCCCACATGGCTCTACTGACGCTGCCAGCCCAGTTTGTAATAGTTAAAAGCTAGTTATCCAGGTGTGAAAACCAAGGTGTTGCTCAACACAGGTGACTTCCGCTTGGCCAAACCAAAAGTTTAGATAGTACAGGGGTTATCTTATTCTCCCAGTTGCTTTTTGTCTCTTTCAGGGTTTCTGGCACACTTCAGGGGGTGGGAGGTAGTGTCCAGTAAATGATACTTCCTTTTTTCTTGGGTTCTGAACCAATCCTGAAATAAAAAGAATCTGAAGTGTTTTAGGGGAAAAAAAATCTCTTGGAAACCAAAGGGGTGGTAAAGAGTTTTCTTCTAAAAGCTTTGATGTGGGAAAAATGCTTCCCCCAAGCACCTAAATTATTTGTTGTAGAATTTTATTAAATAAATGCATTAATTGTGAATGAGCACATCAATATAATCTCCCCTTTGAGGACTACTGTGTACCCAGTGGTTTGCATATGTATCTCATTTAGCACCCATAATATTGCTGTGAATTCAATAACTTGATTTTATAGAAGAGGAAACTGAGTCTTAGAGTGGGGGGGGGGGAATGTCCCCCAGGCTTTCATGGCTGGGGTTTGATCTAAATCTGTGTTGGCTAAAGTGCTTGGCCACACTGCCTTTTCTAAAATGATGTGGATAAGGAAAAATACTACTGATATGTAGTAGCCTCTTTTTTCCTAAAAGCAAACTAATTTCAGCCACTTCCTAGGTTTTTGCAAATGTTTGCACGAGGGGGTCTGGCAGTATACTTAGATTTTGTTTTAGTGGTTAATATCTGAGGAATGAAAGGGTAGTGGTGGTGGTGGGGGTTGAAACACAATTGCTATTTAATATTGGGGAAAAATAGCTGTACAGTACTTACTAATAGCTGAGCCTGCTGTTATGCAGGAAACACTAAATTAGGAGTTTGGTTTTAGAATCTGAGTGTTATGTGGAAGGTACCCAAGATAGCTCTCGTTTTATACAAGATCATTTGCCATGTACATAATACTGTGTGTGGGGGCCACCTGCTGGAACAGTCAGATGGCTTATACAGAATCAGTGTTCCAGATGCATATGTTGGCATAAGAGATTTTCTTTTTCTTTTTTTTTTTTTTTGAGATGGACTCTGTTGCCCAGGCTGGAATGCAGTGGTGCAATTGCAGCTCACTGCAACCTCTGCCTCTCAGGTTCAAGCAATTCTCCAGCTTCAGCCTCCTGAGAAGCTGAGATTACAGGAGTGTGCCACCATGCCCAGCAAATTTTTGTATTTTTACTAGAGACAGGGTTTCATCATGTTGGACAGGCTGGTCTCAAATTCCTGACCTCGAGTGATCTACCCTCCTTGGCCTCCCAAAGTGAGATTACGGGTGTGAGCCACCGCACCTGGCCGAGATTTACTTTTATAATAACCTCTAATATTTGGCATTCAAAATTGTGAAAGGGGGGAAAGATGTCTGAGAAAAATAGAATCTAAGATTGGGACCTGTCTAAGTAATTCTTTCAGATTTCATGAGTTATAGTCCTTAAATGAAAAGGTTTCATGTGGTTATTACCAGGAACCTCATCCAGCCTCTTGTTCATTCTGTCTGGATTAATGTAGATTCTCAAATATATTAGGCTGTGCTTTACTCTTGGTGATAAGTCATCAAAATGACTTAATACTTAAAGTCTGTTATTTCCTTTCCTGTTTAATTGCACACAGTCCCCCCAAATCACACCCTTCTTGTGGCCCAGAGCACTGGCAATTCCTCAGCCAGTGAAGGGAGAGGATTGCTTTCTCTCTAGTATCCAGTTCCCTAAATTCATACTTCTTCACCACGAAACTGTGGAAATATGTGCCATACAAAAGAAGTTTTAACATTTCTATTTTCTTGACTTTTGCATTTTATCTTGTTATGGTTTTCTAATATATATCCCTGTGTTGATGGATTTTTAGGCCGTTAGGTACCTAGGAGAAATAGATTTGGTCTATTTTGATTTGTTAAGTAAGTACGGACTGCAATTTAAAACCTGCTATTTTTTTGTTCTGTTTTTTTACCAGCTAGCCCCAAGATCTTTGGTAAGTCTCTTAACCCCTCCAAGCCACAATTTCCCCCCTCTTCTAAAAGGGGATAATACTTCATATGAAGTAATATGAAATATATAAACTATATTAGTACTTTCAATGAAGACTACTTAAGAAAAAGTTGTTTATAGAGTTACTTTTTCTTTTTTCTATATAAAATGTCTGATCTGATTTGTTAAAGGAGTATAGGAGGTTTCAAAACTAGAAAATTAGGTTTTTGTTTGTTTTTCCTGTCTAATCAGCCCAGGCTTACTCTGGATGAGGGCGTGTCCTGTTGTCACACAGTGTGCTCGGTTGGGGACAGTGGGGGAACTTGTAACCCTAGTGTGTGGTTGCTCCCTGGCTAATATTTTAGTTAGAGTTTCTTTTTTATCAAGATAACATTGCCATTGTTTTGTTCTTTTCTTTTTTTTTCTTTTTTTGAAGACAGAGTCTCGCACTGTCACCCAGGCTGGAGTGCAGTGGCCCGATCTCGGCTCACTGCAAGCTCTGACTCCTGGGTTCATGCCATTCTCCTGCCTCAGCCTCTTGAGTAGCTGGGACTACAGGCATCCACCACCATGCCCGGCTAATTTTTTGTATTTTTAGTAGAGATGGGGTTTCACTGTGTTAGCCAGGATGGTCTTGATCTCCTGACCTCATGATCCATCTGCCTTGGCCTCCCAGAGTGCTGGGATTACCGGCATGGGCCACCGCGCCCAGCCCAATTGTTTTGTTCTTTTGAGGAAGACAGATACGAACTTGAAACTTTTTCGTTTAGAAAAATTAGCATACTTGTAAAGGGCAGTTTGGAGGTGCTAGAACTCCCCCTTGTGGGATTCTGAAATATGTCCTACAGCAAATGAAACAAAATAGTGATTTTTTAAAATGCCTCTCACTAAGAGAAGAATCTTAATTAAAATGGCAAGTTATAACTACATCCATCCAGAGATTTACTAAGAATGACAAAATATTAGGCTTTAAATCACAGTAAATCACTGTGCAAAATAGGGTTGTTAATTATGTCGAAAACTGTTAATATGATGGTGAATTTTTAACATCTTTTCATTTGACGAAATATTGTAGGGTAGAGAATTGCCATGTCAGGTTAAGACCTTAACATAGTTAAATTGTTATCAATTTCTTAAAAAAAAAAAACAGGCCGGGCGCGGTGGCTCAAGCCTGTAATCCCAGCACTTTGGGAGGCCGAGACGGGCGGATCACGAGGTCAGGAGATCGAGACCATCCTGGCTAACACGGTGAAACCCCGTCTCTACTAAAAAATACAAAAAACTAGCCGGGCGAAGTGGCGGGCGCCTGTGGTCCCAGCTACTCGGGAGGCTGAGGCAGGAGAATGGCGTGAACCCGGGAGGCGGAGCTTGCAGTGAGCTGAGATCCGGCCACCGCACTCCAGCCTGGGCGACAGAGCCAGACTCAGTCTCAAAAAAAAAAAAAAAACAAAAACAAAAAAACGAAAAACTTAGTTATAAATGTGTACTCTAAGTGTGTTGAGATTTTTTCTTCAAACGTTTTTTGAAAGTTTCAGATCAGAAATACACACAGTCAGGTTTTTGTTGTCCTTTTATTTTGTAGGCACCATTTACTGTTTTCTGTTTCTTGCCCTTTTCAAGCTTCTCTTGCCCTTTTCAAGCCAATTCCGTAGCATCTGTGGCTGTGTGCCCACCTCTGTCCATTCACCAGCTGTTTATTGAGTGCTGATGAAGTGATAGGCATTGTGCATTCTAAGCACAAGATGCTTAGAATCCCCTGGGGAAGATAGACCTTGACCAGGTTGTTGTGGGAAGTGTTACAAAAGGTCAGGTAGAAGTTGCTGTGGTGTCTGAAAGGGATATTTAAGCTGGGACATGAAGCATAAATCAGATTTAGCTAGGTGGAGAGGTGGGTGGGTTGGGGGAGTGGGTGCAAAGCAAAGGGACAGAAAATTCAAAGGTGGTGAGGCAAGCAGAGCAGAAACTAGACCAGTGAGGTTGGAGCATGCACAGGGAGGTTGAGACTAGGCAGGTGCGGGAGTTTTATAGCTACAGCGGAGGATTTGGGGCTTTTGCCAAGTGAGAAGTCTTTGAAGAGTTTTAAACAAATAGTGGCATGACCAGATTTATATATGGGCAAACTCACTCTTGATGCAGTGTGGAGAATGGAGTGGAAAGGGCGGAGGTGGATGCAGGGAGACTAGGAGGAGGTTACTGCACCATAATTTTTTTCTGTAGTTTAGTGTTGTTAGAGTATTTACTTTGACCTTGTGGGCTTTACAGTCTCTGTTGCAAGTACTGAACTCTGCCATCGTAGCATGAAAGCAACAGTAGACAGTCCATAAAGGAACAGGCATGGCTGTGTTCCAATAAAACTTTGTTTACAAAAACAAGCAGCAAACTGGATTTAACCTGTGGGCATAGTTTGCCAACCCCTGATATCTGGGGGTATTAAGCAAGAGGAGAAGTGAGTGGGTTTAAGGGCTCATGAAGGAGGTATAATCAGTGTGACTTGGTTATGGATTTCTTTGAGGAGAGTAAGTGAGAAGGTGAAATGAAAGTGGTTTTTGGCCGGGTGTGGTGGCTCACGCCTGTAATCCCAGCACTTTGGGAGGCCAAGGCGGGTGGATTACGAGGCCAGGAGATCGAGACCATCCTGGTTAATACGGTGAAAGTCCATCTCTACTAAAAAAAAAAAAAAAAAAAAAAACCAGCACCTGTAGTCCTGGCTAATTGGGAGGCTGAGACAGGAGAATGGCGTGAACCCAGGAGGCGGAGCTTGCAGTGAGCCGAGATTGCACCACTGCACTCCATCCTGGGCGACAGAGCAAGACTCCGTCTCAAAAAATAAAATAAAAATCAGTTTCAGAAAGTGGGCTTTTTCTGTTTATGTCTTTGATGTTGACGTTCAGCAAAACAACCCAGTAGCCGGGCTGGGTGGCTCAAGGGTCAAGGCGCCGGGTACCAAGCCTTTCCTGTAATCCCAGCATCTTTGGGAGGCTTCCAGACGGGCGGATCACGAACAGGAGATCAGACCACCTGGTTAACCCAGAAACCTTGCCTTGGCTAAAAAGCAAAAACTAGCCTGGGCGAGGTGGTGGGCGCTTCAGGTCCCCAGCTACTTCCGGGAGTTTTGAGGCAGGAATGAAGCGCAACCTGGGGGAGGCGGAGTTGGTGTGAGCTGAGATCCAAGCACGAGGACTCCAGCCTGGGCAGGAGCGAGACTGCCTCAAAAATCTAGTTCTTCAGGCTGGTGCAGCTGGTGCACACCTGCAACTCCCAGCACTTAGAGCTGCAGGTGTGTGGAGCTTGTTTTGAGCCCAGGAGTTCAAAACCAACCTGGGCAACATGGTGAAGCTCAATCTCTACAAAAAATACACAAATTAACCGTGTGTGGTGGTGCACGCCTATAGTCCCAGCTACCTGGGAGGCTGAGGTGGGAAGTTGGCTTGAGCCTGGGAGGTGGAGGTTGCAAGAGCCGAGACTGCACTGTCTGACTTCAGCTGGACAACAGAGTGAGACGCTGTCTCAAAAAAAACAAAGCAAAAAAAAATGGTTAAGATTTTAGATTCATTTTACAAATCATATTATTCTATTTAAGAATACTAGCAGATATGAACAATGATTTCTTTAAAAGAGTGTTTAATGTTTGGTCCCATTTACAAACTTAATTAAACTCCTTAAACATTTTTACTGCATTAAAAGAATAAAAGAGTCACGGCTCACTACAGCGTTGACCTCCTGGGCTCAATCAGTCCTCCGGTCACAGCCTTCCTAGTAGCTGGGACTACAAGCACACATCACCATGCCTGGCTAATTTTGGTATTTTTTCTAGTAGAGATAGGGTTTTGCCATGTCGCCTAGGCTGGTCTCCAACTCCTGGGCTCCAGTGCCTCCCAAAGTGCCAGGATTACAGACGTGAACCACTACCGTGCCTGACTTATTCCTTTTTTCTGTAGTTTAATTGCCTGAATGACAATTGAAGTAGTTTAAAATGTATTCTTATATAATGTACTTGGGTAAGTCTTATAAATCTAACAAACATAATTGTAGTGATTCTTTTTAGTAATGCATGTTTCCTGGGTTTTTTAGTAGATATTCACTATTAAGCCAGCCGAGGCTTTGGAGAGTGCCTTCTTACCTTGCCGAGATTTGACGTTTGGCCTGTGGCTCCCGGGTGGAGTACCTTTTTGGAATCACTATGCCAGAGACATTACACTTAACGAAAGAGGAAGGCTCATAACCCATGTCTTTTAGATTCACATACTGGGCTAAGTTTTTACTGTATTCACATGCCTGTAGCCCCCACCCTCCTACCCAAGGTTGTATCCCTTGATTGGATTTTTCATTTTCCTTTTCTTAAATGTATGTTGACATCATCCCAGGTGGCTGTTAAGATATTTAAATTTGACAGAGTCCTGCATTCTTTTTATATACTTTTGTCTCTTTCATCCATAGCTCTTCCCTGTTAAAAATGATAGTCAACTGAATTTTGGACATCTCTCTCTCTCTCTCTTTTTTTTGGTCTAAGTTGAGGGTCATGGTTTCTAGGTCATGGTACTGATGGAAGGCACACTTAGAATTTTGTTACTTTGTAAACCTACTTTAAAATAACAAACTCCTGTGTTTAAACAAAATTTTCGACAAACATTAGAAATGCTGTGTATATTTAGAACATATTCATCTGCTTATGGGTGTAATAAGGAATTTTCATGTTGCCTGAGGAAGGACTTACAATTTTCATTAGAATGTAAGCTCAGTGACAGTCCTGAGAACAGATTTCTCTGTTTAGCTTACTGTTGTATATCCACTAGAAAGAATAATGTCCAGCATTTAGCAGATACTCAAATATTTATTGAATAAATGAAAAAGTGTAGTTTCTGAATACATGATAGATTGTTTATTATTAGTGTGAGATTGAGCCTTTTACTTACTTTTAAGTTCTTTTCCCCCTTTTTTCTTCTTTTAGGCAGAAACCACTAATACTAGCCTCTTGCAAGTACAACTGGAATGCAGTTTACATAATAAAGTGTGTCAGCAATTAAAGGTAAAATAAAATATGTAGTGTTTTCTCTCTGCTTTCCTTCCTTCCTCTTTGCTTAAAAATAAAACACAAGGCTCACGCCTGTAATCCCAGCACTTTGGGAAGCCAAGCTGGGTGGATCATGAGGTCAGGAGATCAAGACCATCCTGGCTAACCTGGTGAAACCCTGTCTCTACTAAAAATCCAAAAAGCTTAGCCAGGCGTGGTGGCAGGCGCCTGCAGTCCCAGCTACTTGGGAGGCTGAGGCAGGAGAATGGCATGAACTCGGGAGGCGGAGCTTGCAGTGAGCCAAGATTGCGCCACTGCACTCCAGCCTGGGTGACAGAGCCAGACTCCATCTCAAAAAAAATAAAACACAAAACAGTATATTCTGTTCTCATACATGTGCTGTTACGTGAAATGCTTTTCCTTTCCTCCATAGTTTGAAACCACAAAGTTGAGATGATTTTTTTTTCCTTTTTTCCTCCTTCCTCCAATCTCAGAGTTGTTACCTGGAATCTGATGATGTTTTGCGTCTACAAATGAGCATAATGGTAACAACGGAAAACTCTTCGAAAGAATTTGAAGAAAACACACAAGATTTGTTAGATCATCTCTCTATTGTTTACGTAGCTACAGATAAATCTGAGACCTCAGGTAAGGTGGGATGTTTAAAATTTTTCATTATATTTTGATCAGTCTGCATCATTATTCTATATAGCATTTATGTATAGATTGTATCGTAGCAAACCAAGACAAATAACCTTTGCTTTAATTGTTAAGCGATTGTAGTAGTAACTGGTTCTCAACCTGCAACTGCTAAGAAGGCTGTATCATTTTGGGGAGAAGTTAAGTAACAACTGCAAACTGCTCTGAGTTTCCTTAGGGATAATTTTTCTTGATGTTTGGAGACAGTAAGCAAATTATGTGGGCATGACAGTTTAATGTAAATATTTACAAAGTATTTGAAGTCTTGGGTTTCTTGTTCCACTTTTAATGATTTGCCTAAGCTCAGTTAACCACATCATGCTGTTTTGTATTTTAAATAGCTAACAGGCTGCGGTTGTTCCTGGATGCTTGACAAGTTCAGTAGAATTTTAGTGTTCAGTTTTATGAATTTTATCTTTGGAAATGTGTGTCCTACTTATCAGAAATAAATGCATTCATCTGTTTAACTTCCTAAGAACTTTATGTGATCCATCAAATTCATAACATAGAATATACTAGTATCTTTTGGTTATCAAGACTCTTCTGAATGTGACTCTATATATGTATTTGTATTCAAAGAAAGGATAGCTTTTATTCTTTGTTTTTTTTTTTGTTGTTGTTGTTGTTGTTGTTTGGTTTTATTTCTGTTTTTGTCTTTTTAAAGACAGGATTTTGCTCTGTAGCCCAGGCGGGAGTGCAGAGATGTGATCTTGGCTCACTGAAACCTCAAACTCCTGGGCTCAAGCAATCCTGCCACCTTGGCCTCCCAAGTAGCTGGGTCCACAGGCACACACCACTATGCCTGGCTACTTTAAACATTGTTTTTTTTTTTTTTTTTGTAGAGCCAGGGTCTCCCTGTGTTGCTCAGGATAGTCTTGAACTCCTGGGCTCAAACAATCCTCCCTGCTTGGCCTCCCAAAGTTCTGGGATTGCAAGCATGAGCCACCCTGCCCTGCCTTGGCAGTCTTAATTGGTCAAACAGCATTTACCTTTCAGTCTTCAGAGCCGCTGTGGTAGTGCTGGATCAGCAGGAGAGCTCTCCTGTCCTCGGAGCTTGGTGATTCTCATAACCGCCAGGTGAACGTACATGTGGGGCAGATCCCTGACCCGTGGGGACCATTTCTGTTGGTGAGGGCTAAAAGGAAGCCTGAAACCCGAGATCTCAGAATTTTCTTCTTTCCAAATGTGGTTGTCTAAATGAGGAAATGAGGGGCTTTCTAATCAACAGGAGAACATAGCTTTATTTGAAGTCATCCAGTTCGTTAATTTCATCCAGAAGTGCATTGTATGACTCTAAACTCAGAATTTTGCTCCTGGTAGTTCCTCATCATTTAGAGGGCTTAGGTTGGTAGGCATTTTTATAAGGATCTTTTTTCTTGTGATTAAAAAAAAAAAAAAGCTCCTAGTTTTGACTTCAGTTTTGAGAAATAAGTTAACATTTTTTATAGAAATGTGTAATGTGATATTTTAGTTACTACTACATGAAGGTGTGAGAATGAAACGGCTGTTTTAATCTCTGATTAAATACTCTGTTTTAATACTCTGATTCTTTTGGACAGATGATTCAGCAGTAAATATGTATATATTACATTCAGGAAACAGCCTTATATGGATACAGGTAATTGTAAATGCTTACCTAAAGTAAATTTTGAAATTGCAAGTGTGCATTTAATTGTAGAATATGAGGGCTGTCTCTTCTGAGAACAGAAGCACTGTCTCTGTTCTCTTTTTCTTTAACGTAAGCCCCTTTGCCCTTGGTTGAACCTCTGTTTGTATGAAGATTGTCAGCATCCCCTCCATATGGTTATGGCACAGATGCTGAGCAGTTGCTATGTATGGCTGGTCTGTGCGATTTATTCTAACAGTTGATTCAAACTGGATAAATACTCTCCCAGCTGAGAGTAGTAATGTGAGACTTTTCTTCTGTTTCAGGATATACGCCATTTCTCACAGAGAGATGCTGTGTCTCTGCAGTTTGAACCAGTACTACTACCTACTTCTACAACAAATTTTACAAAAATTGCTTCTTTTACCTGCAAAGGTACAGATTTTTAAACAGATTGTCGTTTGACTTTTGTTACCTTGTTGTCATCATGGCAACTCTTTCTACAACTACAGATTAGGCATGGTTTCAAAAAAGTGAAGTGAACGCATTTGATTTCAAGAAGTCCCAGCCTTAGTGGTTCTAAGATAGTGTGATGTAGAAACTATTGGTGATGCCACTTTTATTCTGCCACATATGTAGGATTTTGAGTTTAAAGCTTAATATTCTCTGTAGATAATGATTAGGAAGGAAAGCACTGTTATGTTTCTGACGAGAGTCTAAATATGCAGGCTGTTTTCGAGGAAAAATTGGCAATCTCTATGAAAATTTAAAATGCACATATATGCTCTTTGATCCTTAATTCTAGTTTTAAGAGTTTATCCTCCAGATATGTGTGTATTCAAAACTGTACCTATAGAAATGTGTGTGTGTGAGGACAGAAGAGCTGAACATCTGTGTTCAGATGTGAGAGAGTGTTCAGAAACATGCATGAACAGTGATGTGAGCAGCGTGTGTACATTTAATTTTTTTTAGAGGATATCTGTGTACTTATACATGCACAGAACACCTGGAAGGATGTTGGAGAAACTGCTAACAGCTGCCTCCTCTAAGATAATTGGGAGTCAGGTTGAAGAAAGGTAGACTTTATTTTCACATTTTTTGTTAGTGTTCGAATTTTTAAAAACATATATATAACTTTTAAAAAGTTGGTTATTAGCATCAGAGAGTTAAGAATTGAACACAAGTGACTTAGGATTATGACCTAAATCAAGGAGAGCTTAAAAGTATTATTTTCATCAATCAGCAGTGCTTTCAAATGCAGCTCGCTTTCTGCTGGTCAGCTCCCTTTTGCTGTTTAGGTTTTATTCCTTTCTTGCTCGTGCCTCCACACATTCCCCCTTACTCTGCCAAGTGAGCTTCTTGTTTCACTTTTGTCATTTCTGGTAAAGAAGTTGGTTTTAAAAAGTGTGGCTTTCTGGATAATTGGTAACAAAGAAGATGACAGGAACATTTGAGAAAGTAGTTACCTTTTATGTCTGATTCGCTATTTTAATGGAGACAGAAAAGTGAATAAAAAGTTATAAATAAACAAGACACATAGGTCTTTTGTTCAGGCTTAATGAAAGAAAAGGTACTTAAGCTTCACATTTATTTCTTTATACCACAAAGCAGCTACATCCTGTGACAGTGGAATTATAGAAGATGTGAGAAAAACAACACGCACTCCAACACTAAAAGCATGCCTCTTCTCTTCTGTGGCTCAGGGGTAGGTGACTTCCACTTTCCCTGAAATCGTATGTTGTTGTTGTTGTTTTCCCCTCTAGAAATGGTTTAAAAATATACTGATAGGACTTGTATGACTCTCTCTCTCTCTGGCCTTGCCGCCCCTTGCCTTCGCACTGCTAACAGGCAGTGAAAGGGATATTAGCTGAATGGGGAAAAGGAAGTGAAATAATTCAGTTTATGAAATAGGTTCAGTGTCAGGCATCCCAGATGTGTGAAAAGAGTACATGTTCACATGGTGTTTCTGAGTTGACTTCAGGTCCTGGTTTGGCCCTGACGATCTCTGTGAGCTGTGCTGGACACAGACTGGTTGCTTCCCCCTGGCTTCCGGTTGCTCCCCATGTGAGCCCGAAGGTTGAAGGAGGTGATTGCTGAGGTCGTCTCTGGCGCTAGCTTTCATTTAGTAACGTTTTATGATGCTCCTGTTTTTGCAGTTAGAGGCTCATAAGAGGGCTGACTGTTGTCCCACACTCAGGGCTGATAGCATGCATGTCCTCTGTTCACAGGTATTTTAGAATGGACTCTTCTGCAACCCAGTTTCACATAGAGACTCGTGAGAACACATCAGGACTTTGGTCAATATGGTACCGAAACCATTTTGACCGTAGTGTTGTATTAAATGATGTGTTTGTTTCCAAGGAGACCAAGCACATTTTAAAGGTACATACAGTATTTTTTTTCCCGAAGTTTTAGCTTATTTTAAGCTTTGTTTAAGGTCAGATGCTGTGAAATTGTTTCCATAAAATAATAAAAATTATTCCAGTGCTATGAAATTATTTAAATACAATTTAATTTTAACTTACGATTTTTAAAACATGTATTTTTCTTTTGACATTTTCAGAATTACTTTTAGGAGATTTCTCTTTCTCTCTTTTTAGAAAACTATTTTTAAAAGAGCTCAAGGAGACCAGGATATAACCTTTCAAAATATTTGCTCTTACCATTATTCAAAAATATTATGTATATGGTTTGTTCTAAAAAGGTTATATTTAGTTAAAATGAGCCTGGTTCATGATAAAATAGTAGGGTTTTTTTGGCAAAATATCACTTCCTGAAATTTCAAGATTATTCTTGTGAAATTTAAAACAGTGTCATCTTTAAGCATTATTTGTAACCTATCATTTCTATAAAAGTATTGCAAATTTTGATCTGGAAATAACTGAGTAAAGTCATACTTTCTGAAATATAGAAGAACATTAGCATCATACTTTATAATGATTTTAATCATAATTAGTGTTAGGAAAAGTAATTTCTCTTGCTTCTTTTCTTTTTAGATTCTGAATTTCACTGGCCCTTTATTTCTACCTCCAGGCTGTTGGAATATATTTTCTTTGAAACTTGCTGTTAAAGACATTGCCATAAATCTATTCACCAATGTATTTTTGACTACAAACATAGGTGCCATTTTTGCAATACCTCTACAGATTTATTCAGCACCAACCAAGGTATTTTCTACAATATTATATGTGTGTTACAGTTTTCTTAATTACTGTTGCTTTTTATTAGTCTTTAGTGCTTGAGTTTTATTAACTGTGTTAAGCTCATGTTCTTTAAGGCTAAGAAACTGAAGGGTATTACCAGGCCAATTTTGGATGATAAATTGTTCAGACATAGAAATCTTTATTTGGAAAGAGTTTTCTTTTTTATAAAGTAATTTGAAGTTCTTGAATGAAATAAGGCATGACCAATAGATTAATAGATATCATTTTCATTTATTTCCAAAATTTGTAGAGCAACGAATATGTGTTAGCTATAGAAAACGCAGTTTGGTTTTTAGTACATACTTGCAATGACTTAATAAATTAGATTGTTAAATGCTTTATTTGGATCTCTTCTAAGTGACTCTCAGTTGCTCGTAATCCTTGAATTTCCTTAGTGGGCCAAGTCTAAAGCCTGAAAAGGTTCACAATTAAGAAAAGGCTTTCTAAAATCTGGGTAAATTGTATTTAATTTAGACTGTCTTAAATATGTCTCTTTTTTCTTTAATATTTATTTCTTTTCATTTGGTTATTATTTTTGCTTCTTTTTGCTCCAAGCTATTTTGTATAACTCTGGGTTCTGGTTTTTCTATGCAACATTCATGCAACCATCTTTATTTTTTTCTCACTTATAGTATGGATCTTTCATAGTTAGAAATGTCTCATGCTTAACTAGCTGAAAGCGTGCAGATAGGAATTCTAAAATTAAACAGAGTGTAAGGTTAATTCCATTTATCCATATTTCGAGCAGGAGTGGTTTCTTAGAAATTTTTTTTTCTATTCAAGAGATGCATATCATCAGAGTGACTGTGAGAGCAGCAGGCAGGTTTCAGGTGTATGTGGAAGTCATGTGTCTGTACTCTTCATACCTGTAGGAAATGGGAAATTAAATGTCCTGAATAGCTAGGAGTTATAGATCAGTGTACTGTTTCCCAGAAGATTAGGGTTCAGTTAAAAAAAGAAAAAAGAAAAAAAAAAAAACAACCTCTAACCCCTGAGAATGTCCTGAGACTAATTTAATCTTTAAATTTTTTTTTTTTTTTTTTTTTTTTTTTTTACAGCTAGGGTCTCACTCTGTTGCCCAGGCTTCAGTGCAGCCATGTGATCATAATCTTTCATTCAGATGGCAATTTCGGGTCTTGTGGGCCCAGGGGTCATTCTTGTCATTGATTATTGTGCGTGCAGAATCCACTCAGTGACCCTCCTAGGGAGAGACAGTTCAGATTTCTCTGAAAATCCCTAAAAAATTAGAAAGTAACTTTTTGGCTCATGGTTAAAGGGAAGTTCACTGAGGTGCAGGCCAATGTCTGCTTTGAATTTTAGTGCATTGGGATTTTTATGTTTAGTGCTGTGTTTTAAGTTATTCATATATTACTTTTCAATCTAGGAAGGGAGTCTGGGTTTTGAAGTGATAGCACATTGTGGCATGCATTATTTCATGGGAAAATCAAAAGCAGGTAAGTATTTTGCCCTTAGGCTTTCTGTAGAACTCTAGTTTTGGGGGATGGGAAGTAGTGAGGAAAATTAGCATTTGTCAATGGAATAATTAGTTCCATAAAGGTAATTGCATCATATTCTGTAGAGAGGATGATCATTAACAGAATGATTTAAAATTGTTAAGAACCCTCCAGAAACACCTGGGGTACTTGTGTAAAGAATGCCCCCTTATTATCTAGTAGCTTGTACTTCCGCAAGGGATTTTTTTTTCAAATAACGTTTTTTGATCATCATAGCACCCATAGGAAAAATTGGAAGATTCTGATTCTTTTGTAAAAGAACTGACTAGAAGTTAGTAAAAATAACTTGGAATTGTATTTGAGGACTTAAGTTATAGGAGTGTAAACATCTTGCAGAGGGTGCTAGTTGTGATTTGAGACTGAAGGGCCTTAGTGTTGAGGTACGAGCTGTTTCTTGTTTTGGGGTTTTTTTTTGTGTGTTTTTTTTTTTGGTTTGTTTTTGTCTTGATTTATAAAGATATTTAAGGAGAGTTTTAAAGTGTAGTTTTTTTTTGTTTTGTTTTGTTTTTAAAGATTCCCACCTCTCCTTCCTGATACCCTCCTTAGGAAGACAGAACAAATCTGTTGGTAGAATGAGGTGAACAATAGACCAGTTATAAACATGCACCTTCTCTAGGATCGGCTCCTGGTCTGTGCCCCCTTTCAAGAACTACTGTTTTCTCTCAGCACTCTAGATGGTGACCTGGAAGACTTGTTGATGATTAGCATGTGTGTGGAAGGAGTTTCACATTTTAGATTTAAAGCTGTTAAAAATGTTCCAAGTATAATTTTGTTTCAGGCTGTATTCATGAGCCATGTGTCTTTTACGTTATTACCTTTACATAACTCGATTTAGTTTTGTTTTACAACATGTTTGTTTAATTTGATATCATTTACCATTGAGTTAGAGGGACTTTTAATTAGTAAGCAGCAGAGGACAGAGGTGGCATTTATTAACACTACAGTCCTCTCAGTTTAAGAAGTTTAATATTCAGCCCTTGGCATTATTTACTTAAGTGAATTATGTTTTCTGTAAATCTAAATATGGAATCTGATCTAATTTTTAGGAAATCCTAATTGGAATGGGAGCCTTTCTCTCGATCAGTCTACTTGGGATGTGGATTCTGAACTTGCAAATAAATTGTATGAAAGATGGAAGAAATACAAAAATGGTGACGTCTGCAAGTATGTCTCCACTGTCTTCTTTTTTGTTCAGTAGTGGGGAGACACTGTTATGGTAGTCCCTCCTTACCTGCGGGGATACATTCTAAGACCCCCCACCCCCACCCCACCATGGATGCCTGAAACTGTAGCAAACCCTATATATGATGCATGAATTTATTTTTCCTTTTTCATAGTTTCACAAATAGAAGATTCGTTCTTACTGTAAATCTTAGCAGTCTCAGCATACAATTTTTTTCTATTAAGTCAACAACTTTTCACCTTTTTGGGTAAAAGGAAGCATTTTATGGCTTCTCTTTGGCATATTTGAATTGTCAGCATCACTGTTCTTGCACTTTAAAGCCATTATTAAGTGAAGTAAGGGCTACTTGAGCAAAAGCACTGTGATGCCAGGACAGTTGACCTGATGACTGAGATGGCTACTAAGTGACTAGCAGGCAGGTAGTGGATCCAGTGTGGATATGCTGGGCAGAGGGATGTTTTGCATGTCCCAGACAAGATGGAGTGGGGGCGGCTTGAACTTTCATCATGCTACTCAGTACTGTGTGTAATATAAAAGTTAGGAATTATTTCTGGAATATTTTGCTTAATATTTTCAGACCCCAGTTGATCACAGGTAACTGAAACTGTAGAAAGCAAAACTGTGCATAAGGGCCAACGACTGCACACAGTATTTTATTGATATTACAGTCCTTAGTTTCTAGTGATTGATACTTCTCTCCAATTTTGACAAATTTCAAACCTCGGAAGTTGAGGATAGTACAGTGAATTCTCAGATATTCCTCATCTAGATTTTGTTCACCAGTTGCTCACATTTTATCACTTTTGCTTTATTTCTCTCTATATGTGTATACACACACATAGAAACACACACACACAGACTTTTGCTGAGTCATTTAAAGTGAGCTGTAGATATCATACTTCAACTCTCAATACTTTATTAGGAAATTCTTTATTTCCTAAGGAGAATATTTTCTTGTATCTAACTATACTACTGTTGCATACCCAACAAACTTGACATTCATATAATTATATTGTTTAATATACAGTCTGTGTTAAAAATTTTCCCTAGTTGATCCAGTAGTGTTCATTATATCTGCTTTTTTCTTTATCTTTTCTTTGAATCCAGAATCCATTTAAAGGCCATGCATTGCATTTGGTTGTCATGTTTTTTTAGTTTTCTTTAGACTAGTGTTCCTATCTTTCATCATGTTGATACTTTTCAAAAGTTCAGGCCAGTTGTTTTATAAAACATTCCACACTCTGGATTTTTCTGTTTGCTTCCTCAAGATCATGATCTGGTTAAATGTTTTTGGCGAGAATATGAGTTACCTGGTTGAACTTGTGTCTGTATTATTTCATCTCATCAGGAGGTACATAAATGTCAGTTTGTTCCATTACTGGCATTGCTAAGTTGAGTCGCTTGGCTTAGGTGATGAGTGACAGAACTCTCCATTGTACATACCTTTTTCCTTGTATAATTAATAAATCTGTGCTGTGATAATTTGATAAATTACCATATAAATGCCCTGTTCCCTAAGGATGTTTCACCCCATGGTTTTAGTATTTATTGATAATCCTTGCTGGAATCAGTTGTTAGACTAATGGCTGCAGAATGATGTTTCTGATTATTTTGTTCATTCTACATTTATTGGCAGATTTTTTTTTTTTCTAAAAGAGTGTTTCTCTTGCTTTTAAGCATCGCTCTCATTCTTTAGTTGCAGTGTTGTACTCTCTTACCATCACTATAATTTTTGATAATAAATTGTTCCAAATTTGGCTGGTAGGAGCTCTTCGGCTGGCTTGTGTGGTCCTTTGCAATGTTCCTGTTGTTGTTTGAGTGCTTCCTTGCTTTCTAGTAAAACAGGGCTTTCTAGGGTCAATCTTGTACTTTCCCATCCCCAGACTTAGAGTAAACCATTTCCCCAAGAGCCCTTTTCCTTTAAGAGGGAATAGTATTTAGTGATTTCCCTAAATAACAAAATTATTAAATATTAAATTTTTAAATATCAAAATTGTTTTTCATAATAGTTTCTTTATCAATTAAACAGGAGGAATGTTTTGGGAACCACTCGATTTGCTCACTTGAAGAAATCCAAGGAGTCAGAGTCCTTTGTTTTCTTTTTGCCTCGTTTGGTCGCAGAGCCTGGCCTCGTGTTAAACTTCAGCGCAACTGCCCTTAGGAGCAGCGTGGTGAGGACCGTGTGTCTTTCCATCTCTTTGTCAGTGACTCCCCAGTGCTTGGGTTTTCAAAGTACCAGATTTTCCACCTAGAGCTACTATTTCAAAGCCAAAATTAAGGAGATGTCAAAAGAACTAGATGAGCAGTAAAACTCTAAGCAGACTGAAAACGCATGAAACAAATAGACTTTGAATTGAATGTACACTCCATAAATGTGTCAGTTAACAAAGTACTCAACTGCAAACAGCAGAGAAAATCTTGACTGGCTTAATTAGGAGTCATTTTATAACAAGAAGCTCAAAGGGGAGAAGTCCAGAGGAAGTCAGGTTGTGCTCTCTGTGATGCCCTCAGGGACTGAGGCTTCTCTCCCTGTCTACTGCCCATCCTTAGCGTGTTGGCTTTGGTGCTTGTCTGTGCCTCTCTTGTCCAGCTCTGGTGGCAGGAAGACTGGGCAAAGAGAAGGAGGTGCCTCCAGCAGACTTCCATTTATGTCTCATGGCTAAGAACTCTATACCACATATGACGTGAATTATAATGTGTGCCATATCAGGTGCCCATAGATTTTCTTGGGGATGACATCCTCAGGCCGGTTTTTAACTTTTTATTTTTAAATGATTTCAACTTAGAGAAAAGTTTCAAGAGTAGTATATCAGGAGCTCCCAAAGAGAAAATCAAGAGCTTGCAAAAAGAAAAGAATCTTTTTGTAAAGATTCCTCCATTTTTAATGTTTGCCACACTTGCTTGAACATTCTCTTTCTGCATACACATGTCTTTGTGAGCCATCTGAGTGTCAGACGTTACACCCTCTTACCTCTAACTTTCAGTGTGAATTATTTAAGAACAAGGGCTTTTTTCTGAACCAGAGTATAATGATCAAAATCAGAAAATGTAACAATCATGATGGTGTTATTTAATCTATGGTGTATACATATACACGCACAGTATATATGTATATATACTACATATATACAGTATATGTAGATCAAGTGTTTTCAGAGATCCCACTGTCATACTTTACAGCATTTTTTTTCCTGGTTCAGAATCCAGTCCAGGATTTCTCATTTCATTGGCAGGTCTTTTTAGTCTCCTTTAATCTTCCCCAGCCGTTCTTTGCCTTTTATGATATACAAATTTTTGAAGCGTGCTGGCCATTTATTTCCTATGATGTTTCTTGATTGGAGTTACGTGATGTTTCCTCATGATTAGGTTATGCTTTTTTTGGCCAGAATATCTCAGGAGGGATGCCGTGTCCCTCTCAGGGTTTTAACTTGTCTTTCCTCACACCTAGGTAAAGTACTTTGTGGTGCAGAACCCATCCTCTTGGCCGGTCTCCTTGCAGCTCCTGCCTCTCTCCTTGTACCCTAAACCCGAAGCCCTGGTACACCTGCTCCACAGATGGTATGAAGACTTTTTTTTTTCTGAGAGGCAGTTTGGGAAGTACTGGGAAGACTTAGAATTACTTAATGTCCTGCAGTGTTTCAACCAGGCCCTGTGTGTGGATGTGGACACAGTATTAACCCGTTAGCTCATGGACCTTGGGCATCCTGCCCCTTGTGCGTGTGATTTGATGGAACTGCCTGGCTCTGTGTGTTATGTGGCATCTTCAGTGTTACTGTGTGAAGTCCACTAACCAACAGAACATCCTTTTCTTTAGCGAGGGAACCTATATCATCATTTTTTCTTCACATACACTCCTAACATTTAGACTCGCAATCATGGTGATTTCTGGGCAGCATAAATAAGTTTAGTGTTTTAGTCCAGTTGGCCCTCCATATCTGCAGGGGAATTGGTCGCAGGACCCCCTCGGATACTAAAATCCCAAGGATGTTCAAGTCCTTTAAAACCATTGATGGAAAAATTGGCCCTCCTTATTTGAGGGTTCTCCACCTGTGGTTGGTTGAACCTGCAGGTTTGGGACCTGCAGATGCAGAGGGTTTAATGTATATTCTTGTCTAGCACTAAACATGAAGAGATGATAATTAGTTCATGTCTGTTATATCTTATTTTCACACAATCACAGTTTTACTTAGAATATTTCCAGCTTCTCGTTTAGTAAGATCCACCCTTATCCCAGGGTTTCTCAGCTTTCGCAGTATTGATATTTTGCACCAGATGGTTCTACCATTCTGTTTGGTGGGGGTGGGAGGGGCCATCTTGTGTGTCAAAGGATGTTTAGCATCATTTCTGGCTTCTACCCACTAGTTGCCAGTAGGACCTCCCCAGCTGTGACAGCCAAAAATGTTTCCAGACGTTGCCCAATGTTTCCTGTGGGATAAAATTGCCTTTGGTTGAGAGTCACTTTGTTTTCCAAAAAATTTGCTTTATATTTAGAGCTTCTGTCACCATCTCCTTCCTTATATCCTGTGATGCCAAAGTCATTCATTTAACAATATTTATTGATCACTGACAATATGGCAGTCATGGGTGTGGGAATGTGGGATGGACCTAGGACACAGTGGTGACAGCACGGGATGAATTTTGTGTGTATGTGTGTGCACAAACATGTACTCACCTATGTATAAATGTATATGCGTGCACACACTTATTAAACCTTTCTTTATTGGCAGATGTGAGTGCTATTGTAAACATTTGCTTTTTTCCTTATAGGTTTGGCACTGATATGCAGATGATTAATTTCACAACTGGTGAATTCCAGCTCACTGAAGCTTGCCCTTACCTGGTAGGATGTTATCCTAACACAGAAAAAAGAATGCTGACAAACTAGACACATGAGCATATGGGCCTCACTGATTTATGTTTAAAATGTCTTTTATGTACTATATATGGCTCTTTTATTTTTATTCTCTAGGTATTAACAGTACATAGCAGACTTTTCCAGTTAACTAATGCAATAGGAGCTGGGTTTATGTTAGCTCTAAATCATTTTAATTTGATGATTTAGAATCATGTGAGTAAAGAAATAACAGTTGAACCATGAAACTTGAGACCCCAGAATTTATAATTCTCTTAAGATTCCTTGGCCCTCAAATTCTTTTTTAAGGCAAGGCAAGTTAAAAACAAATACATTTAAAAAAATCTTTTCTTACTAAACTGTGTTCCTGTTTTTAGCAAGTCACCCAATTTCTGTGATGTTTACTCTATCTATAAAAAAGGACTAGTCTAAAATTCTTAAGCCTGTGGGCAATCATGAGGTCTTGCCCAAATACTTAGGAGTAGGAGTAAACATGTCATGTGGTGAAGATGCTGTTTGCCTGGGGACTTGGCAGCCTTACTTCTCAGTTTCCACTCAGTCATTCCATGGCTATTTGTGTATAGCTGAGTGTTGGCCTTGCAGGTATTCTGTGTTTCATATCAATTCAAAAGTGGAACATCTGTTGACAAAAAATACATACATATACATATAAACTCACGTATGCAGATAGCTCTATTTTTACTACACATACACATTTAAGCGCCTTGAGTATTTTCTTCTTTATCTTTATCCCTCCAAAAATATACTGTTGGCTCTAGATTAATTTCAATAACAGAAAAAGGAAGACCACAGGTAACCCATTGCCACAGACTCTCCTTTCTTTTCTTAAGTGTTGAGGCAGCATTGGTGCGGGCAGGGGTGAAGCCTTGCACCCAGGTGTGGTCTTATTCTTGTTAGTGAGCCTGCCCCTCTCTCTCCGTCTCAGTTTCTCTACCAGGAGGTCTTCAAGGCTATTCAAGACAATTAGTCCAAAATACTAAGTGATATCTTGCCTCACTGGTATTCAGTCATGACATCTTGAAATTCCAAAAATAATGCCCATTTATTTTAAATCTAAATATTCTATTTAGATGTGAATAAATGATACAACTCATTTGGAGAAAGTTTTTATCTATGACGGAATATTTTTCCCAAGAAATATTATACATTTTGGGATAAGGGAAATTATTGCTCTTGTTAATTTATGACATTAACAAAAAGAATAGTTAATATCAGTGCCTTGAAAACACTGAGTTAATATTTAACTCAAAATTGTTATTAGAATTCTTCGTCATGTAAAGAAAGGCTTCCTGCATTTTGATTTTGCTGATTTGCTTTTAGAAATATAGTTCCTTTGGTTAAGAGCATTGAAATTTTTTATATACCCTAAAAATGTCAGTGCCTGGCATATAAGAACCATTTAATAATAGAGGTGCTGTTTTTACTATAAGTTTAACACCAAAAGTCAGCAGCTTTTAAATTCAGTATTTATATTACGTGCATAAAACAGGGTTTCTTCCTTCATGGAGTTTATAATTCTAATAAAAATGAATCAAATTATCAAATACTATTACTGTTTCTTTTTTTCAGGTGGCATGGGTAACACTAGCAATAATTGAAAGATAAAATTAAAAGTTAAAAACAAAGAGAAATAATATTCTTCAGATTATATAATAGCTCTAAGAAATTATGCATTGTTTTTAGTGAAATGGAGCTAGAAAAAGCAGTGGAAAGAGGGAAAGTCCACTTAACAAAAAGATAAAAAAATTAAACCTTGGATACTAAATTTAGAGCACAAGTTTTATGCAAAAACAAAACAAAACCAAACAAAAAACACCAAAAGACATCTTGGAGGACATAGAGGAAGATGTGAGTAAATAAAGATCTTTCTTCTGACTGGAGATACTAAATATAATAAAGATGACTTCTATATAAACTTAAATTCAATATAAAGAATTTATATAAAGAGATCTTTGGGTTGTCCAATGGTGGGTGAGTGATCTTGTCAGATTGCTTTAGCATTCAAGCAGAGGCTATTGGGTCTGTTTTCTGATTGATGATTTACATTCAGAGCATCTTTGTCTAGAAAGCTAGCCCCAACTTCCATCCAAACCAGGAAGCAAATCCCCTCTCCAGCATCTGTGTCAGGCTGTCCCGTAGCCTCCGCCTATATTTCTTAGCTATGGCTCAGAAGCTGTTTATTGGAGTGAACTCTCAGGATAAGCAAGTTCAAACAGGTTGATTAGGATGATCAAATCTGGACATTAAAAGAAAAGCAATCATGTTTAAACTCTAGGATGCACTTAATGACAATGGAAGCTTGCTTTCTAGGAGTATGACATTGTTTAATTTGTTAATAATTTGCAGGGTACGCATTCTGAGGAATCCAGGTTTGGCATCCTCCACTTACATCTGCAGCCTTTGGAAATGAAAAGGGTTGGCGTAGTTTTCACACCCACTGACTATGGAAAAGTTACCTCACTCATACTAATCCGGTAGGTGTGTTCCTGTTGTAGAATCTGTTTCTTTCTCGCTGACTCATCTGTGTAAATCTCTTTAGCTGATAGTTGGCGTTTACTTCTCAATCAGACCTTCAGGATGAAGACTGTGTTGCAGGGTAGGAAGAAGTGGAAGCTGAGAAGGAGGTCGCTGGAGGCTTGATATGTAATTCCCAGGGCCTCAGTCTCCTCTCTTCTCCAACAGGGAGTGTGCGTGCACGTCTCCAGGAGAGGTGGTGCTTTCCACACAGCTTCTCATCCAGCTGTCTCAAACGGCAGAACACACTCATGCAAATCTGTCCTTAGCATAGAAAGATCATTAAAGGACTGCTGTAGATATTTTCAGTCTTTAGTATTTGAACAAACTTGTATCATTTTCATCTCTTTTTTGCTCCTGGAATTCTCGGTAGCCCAAAGGACAATAGAAAAGGTGTTTCATTCAGCCCATTGGCTCTTTTTATTCCTTTTCTTCCTTTGAAATGAGTTACTGCTAACTGATTTAAGTATGCTAAATGTGTTTCATTTTTAAATTGTTTTCATCTTTAGGTAGTCTTGAAAGGCTTTTAAAAATTTACAGTAAATACAAATGTATCTTGAAGCTCTATGCATTAGTGAGAAGTATAACACAAATTTAATTTTTAATAAATGACATTTGAGTTATTTTTTAAAAACTTGTAGTATCAGATCACCTGGCAAAAAATTTATTATTCAGGATTTTCTTTAATATGTAAGTTTGTTCTTCTGCAAATGAATGATATTAAAAAAAGTTAAAGTTCTTAAGAGTTTATTCATTAAGCATTTTAACTAAAAATACTTAATGCCCTGTTGACTTAGTGTTTCTTTTTTCTGTTTATTTTTTTCTTTAAAAAAAATTTTTTTTGACTTAGTGTTTCATTTAAACTGACTTTTCGTTGAAGAACTAAGGTCCTAGGAAGTGCAGAGACAAACTTTATTTCACCCCAGGTTGAACTATCTCAGACTTGAAAAGAAAGTCTAAATTTTTCATAGAAGTTTACTTCTGGTAGTTTCTGTCCTGTAAATAACATCAGTCATCTATTACTCCATCGCTTAAAGGTATTTAAATGGTTAATAAAGTCTCTTTAATCCTTTAAAGATGTAAAGCTGTTTCAGTGTATTCTATATAATTACAAAAGTAAAATGAATTCTCTTGCTGCTTCTATAATATTTACATTATGAGGAGTGGCTTTCACTCCAATATGCATCATTTAAAAATCGTTTCCAGGCCAGGTGTAGTGGCTTATGCCTGTAATCCCAGTACTTTGGGAGGCCGAGGCGGACAGATCACCTGAGCCCAGGAGTTCGAGACCAGCCTGGGCAATATGAAACCTTGTCTCTACAAAATTGCAAAGTATTAGCTGGGCATGGTGATGCTTGCGTGTGGGCCCAGCTACTTGGGAGGCTGAGGTAGGAGGATTGCCTGAGCCTGGGAGGTTGAGGCTGCAGTAAGCAGTGGTCATGCCACTGCACTCCAGCCTGGGTGGCAGAGCAACATCCTATCTCCTAAGTAAATGAATAAAAATTTAAAAAAATAAAACTCATTTCCACCTTTTTGTCCTGGAATTTCAATTAATGAAAAGATACATGCTAGTCTGAATTACTATTTGATAAAAACCTGACTAGATACATGTTATTTATGGGGTGATATTTTAAATCTTCACTTCAAAAGAAACAGTAGAATTTTATGTCTAGTATCATCCCTAAGGCAGAATTTCTTACGATTACTATGAAAACACCTTAATTCACCCTGTAAATAAGTTTTATCATTTTGTCTAAATTTATTAGTGTTTGTCTGTGTTCCCCAGTTTATTTCTTCAGTTTTTTTTCTCGAATGTCTGATCACTACCCTGGTTTCTAGTAATTTGAAAAACATATGAGGCTACATGTGTGGGCTGTAGTTGGAAGGGGGTCATGATTGTTTGCATGTTCTTGCTGCAGTCAGCTCACTTTGGTACTTGGCAGTGGCAGCTTCCCTGGCCTGTGGCTGCACCCTTATTCTGTGAGATGGAAGAAGATGCCACACTATTTAAATGGATTTTCTTTTTTAAAACTTCAAAAAAGTTTAAAAATATTCTTGCTAACTGGGAATATTGAAATTCAAGTACATTGTACCTTGTGACTCCATGTAATGCCTTTTGATTTGTATTTCCTTTCACTGCAGGAATAACTTGACTGTTATTGACATGATTGGCGTGGAAGGATTTGGAGCGAGAGAGTTATTAAAAGTGGGTGGAAGACTTCCTGGTGCAGGAGGCTCCCTCCGATTTAAGGTGCCCGAGTCCACACTGATGGACTGCCGTAGACGTGAGTTCATATGCGTGGCACTCTTGACAGGGAAGGTTGGCATTAAAACTGAGAGTGAACGGATTCTATACATTCTAAATTTTAAATTCTAAAATTTAAAATTGTTAAATCTAAATTCTAAAATTTAAAATTGTTAAATTCTAAATTCTAAAATTTAAAATTGTTAAATTCTAAATTCTAAAAATTTATAGTAAATTCATTGTATTGATGCAAATAATGAAATCAGGCAAACATTTGAGCGTATATAGGCTGGTACCCCTGGATTAGAGTGGTATCTTTAGATATTTAACTTAACTTAGATAATAGACATAAGCTAGGTCGTGGTGCAGGCCTTTATTAGTCTGTTCTCATATTGCCGTAAAGAAATTCCTGAGACTGGGTAATTTATAAACAAAAGAGGTTTAATTGGCTCATGGCTCTGCAGGCTGTACAGGAAGCATGATGCTGGCATCTGCTCAGCTTCTGCAGAAGCCTCAGAAAACTTACAATTATGACAGATGATGAAAGGAAAGCAGGCACATCTTAGATAGCTAGAGCAGGAGCACGAGAGGGGAGGAGGTGTCACACACTTCTAAACAACCAGATCTCACGATAACTCACTACCACAGTGACAGCATTGCGGGAGTGGGGGGTGGTACTAAACCATGAGAGACCACCCCCATGATCCATTGACCTCCCATTAAGTCCCACCTCTAACATTGGGGATTACAATTGAACATGAGATTTTGGTGAGGATGCAGATCCAAACCATATCAGCACCTATAGTCCCAGCTACTCAAGGGGCTAAGGTGGGAGAATCACTTGAGTTCAGGAGTTTTAGGCCAACCCGAACAACATAGCAAGACCCCCTCTCTAAAACAAACAAACCAAAAAGATACAGAGGGAAAAAAGATTGTGTAATTGCTGAATTATCAGAGTAGTGTTAAATATTTAAAATAAATACACGAAGCAGTTCATTTGGCTGTCAGTTACCTAATCACAGAAAATCACTGAAATGATGACTGGAGAAAACATTAAAAGTGTGCTAACCAATAGCACTTTTTGTGATGACAAAAATATTCTGTATCTGTGTCATCCAAGACAGTAGCCGCTAGCCACATGCGGTTAAGAAGTCTTTAAAAATGGCCAGGCATGCTGGCTTATGCCTGTAATCCCAGCACTTTGGAGGGCTGAGGTGGGCAGATCACCTGAGATCAGGAGTTCGAGACCAGCCTGGCCAACATGGTGAAACCCCGTCTCTACTGAAAACACAAAAATTAGCTGGGCAGGAGTTGCATGCCTGTAATCCCAGCTACTCAGGAGACTGAGGCAGAGAATCGCTTGAACCCAGGAGGTGGAGGTTGCAGTGAGCCGAGATCACGCCAGTGCACTCCAGCCTGGGTGACAAGAGTGAAGACTTCATCTCAAAGAAGAAAAAAAGAAGTCTTTAAAAATAACTAGTTACTGGATGTGGTGGCTGACACCTGTAATCCCAGTACTTTGGGAGTCCAAGTTGGAAAGATTTCTTGAGCTCAGGAATTTGAGACCAGCCTGGGTGACAAAGCAAGACCTCATCTCTACTAAAAATAAGAGAAAATTAGTGAGGCATGGTGGCAGATGCCTGTAGTCCCAGTCAGTCAGGAGGCAGAGGTGGGAGGGTTGATTGAGCCCAGGAGATCTGGGCTGCAGTGAGCTACGATCATGCCACTGCACTCCAGCCTGGGTGACAGCGTGAGACCCTGTCTCAGAAAAAAACAAAATCAAAAATAAAAATAACTGCCGTGACTGAAGTTAATTTAAAATGTATTTTAATTAAGTTTAAATAGCTGCATATGTCTAATGGTTACCATATCAGACAGTGCAGATTTAGAAATACATTAGCATGTTGCACTAGAAAATTTTAAAATTATGCATGTACTTAAATGAAATGCCTTTAAACTACTTATATTAGTTTCAGCAACTTCCTAAGGAACTCAAACAGAAATAAACAATGAATGTAAAATGCTTTTGGTAAATTCTTATTTTCCTATTACTATTTTTAATTTTATAAAAACACAGAAAGCATTTTAGTGTAACTATGTTTTCTACAGAGAAACCTGATTGGTGAAACCATTGGATTATTTGTAGGACTATTTGAATGGCTGAGTAGATTTTTGTTGGTTTTAGAAAACTATGCTAAATGGGCACTGAGTTTGAAAAGATTTGTTAGAGGCCAGGCACAGTGGCTCACACCTGTAATCCCAGCACTTTGAGAGCCAAGGCAGGTGGATCACAAGGTCAGGAGATTGAGACCATCCTGGCTAACATGGTGAAACCCTGTCTTTACTAAAAATACAAAAAATTAGCCGGGCATGGTGGTGGGCGCCTGTAGTCCCAGCTACTCGGGAGGCTGAGGCAGGAGAATGGTGTGAACCCGGGAGGTGGAGCTTGCAGTGAGCCGAGATCGTGCCACTCACTCCAGCCTGGGCGACAGAGCGAGACTCCGTCTCAAAAAAAAAAAAAAAAAAAAAAAGCACTGTGGAACCAGACCTGTCACTGTAGCTCGTGCCCAGCACTTTAGGTTTCTCATGTTGGAAGATTGATTGAGCCCAGGAGTTCAAGGCCAGCCTGGGCAACGTAGTGAGACCCCATTTCTACAAAAAAATTAAACAATCTCCTGGCTGTGGTGGAGTGTACCTGTAGTCCTAGCTACTTGGGAGGCTAAGGTCAGAGGACTGCTGGAGTCCAGGAGTTCAAGGCTGCAGTGAGCTATGATCATACAACTGCATTCCAGCCTGGGCAACAGAGTGAGACCCTGTCTCTAAAACAAAAAAAACTGGAACCAGATAGAAATATTAGTACTTATGTGGGATAGATTGTTATGAATTCACAAGGATATTTAAAAATTGTCATAACTTTTCTTTTTTCAAACTCAGTATAAAATGTGTTCTCGTTTATTTGCAAGGATTTGCTTCTTTATAATAGCATAGCACATGTTTGAACTGTGTTTCTAGCAGCTGTGATGGATTATACAGAAGCACTTATACATCCCCTTAACTGGTGCCTGGTTCTATGTGAGTGAAAGTTATAAGGCATGGGGTATATGGTGGCTTGTAGTAAATCAAACTATTTGACTTTTGAGAAGAACAAACTTTTTACCTTAACCTTTAACAAGTAAAGGACCAAAGAAGAGATTTTGGTTACTTTTTGTATCTTGGTAGAACATTTCACATAAGAAAAATCTTGCCTACTTAAGTATCTCTGTTGTATCCTAGAACAGAATCTGTAATTGTTCTAGAAATTAGATAGAAATCATACTTTGAGCTTATGTTGGATTTTTTTCACATTTTAGTGATATAGATCATGGTTTGGTTTATTTAATAAATACTGACCCAATAAATTATTTTCAATAAATTTTATAGTTCACATATACTAAATATATCTTTTTTTGGTTCCCATTAGAACTGAAAGACAGCAAGCAAATTTTATCTATTACAAAGAACTTTAAAGTTGAGAATATTGGACCGCTTCCTATAACTGTTTCGTCTCTGAAAATTAATGGGTATAACTGCCAAGGTTATGGATTCGAGGTGCTGGATTGTCATCAGTTTTCCCTGGACCCAAACACATCCCGCGATATCAGCATTGTGTAAGCATTGGGCTTTAACTTGATTTCAGTTTTGTAGTGCATTTAACAGTGTGAGGATGAAAACTTTTTCCATTGTTAAGACATCTTATGCTGTTTTTATGTAAATACTTCTTTTGTAGAAGTAAGACGTGTTGTCTTTATTTTGCTTTGTGGCTAAAATTAAAACAATTAAAAGTTCATAAGGATGATTCTTTTATTTTCAGGTTCACTCCAGACTTTACCTCTTCCTGGGTAATTCGGGACCTAACTCTTGTAACCGCAGCGGACCTAGAATTTCGCTTCACTCTCAATGTGACTCTCCCTCATCACCTGTTGCCCTTGTGTGCAGATGTGGTTCCAGGACCCAGCTGGGAGGAGTCATTTTGGAGACTCACGGTCTTCTTTGTCAGGTAAACCATTACCATCTCCCTTGTTCTCCTCTCACGGAGTAGAGAAGTCATCCGGGCAAGTTGCGTGAAAACGTCAACTGCCCCAGTGTAGTCAAAGTATATGAATTGAGTGGAATTGTTACTGCCTTGAGAACTGTGACGTACATGAAATATTCACTGGCACACTTTAAGGTTATAGTAAACTAATCGTAAGAGAGTCACAGGACCTAGAAGTATCATAGACAGTTGTGCTTCATATATAGTATGTTCATAGGCTGTCATGGTGGATGATATGAATGTTAATTACTTGTGTTAGCTCATGCAGTGATGATTTGAGATTAGAAGACTGGAATGACCCTTTTTGAATGATTTCATAAAAATGGAATTGTAATGTCAAATTTATAAATATGCACAAGTTTGGAGACTTGTGTGTGTTTTTTTAATCTTTAAGGAACATCAGAAATTATGTTATAAATCTTAGGGAATTTTAATACTGCATCTTCAGATGTTTCTCGTAAATCATTCCCCACTCTTCTGTAATGAAACTAGTCATTTGAATGCCAGTCAGAACCATGCGATACTGAACCTCATTGCTTTCTTCCTCAGTTTGTCCCTGTTGGGTGTGATTTTAATAGCCTTCCAACAAGCACAGTACATTCTCATGGAATTCATGAAAACAAGACAGAGGCAAAATGCTAGCTCCTCTTCACAGCAAAACAATGGTCCCATGGATGTAATCAGCTCCCATTCTTACAAGTAAGAATTCTTATAGTGTGGTTGGGAGTGGGAGCAGTTTCTCTTTTGATATTACTTGTTTCTGATTTAATTTTAAGTAACCGTAAATTTTGACTCCACATTTATTTTCATAAAATTTCCTTTAAGTCACTATGTGAACAGCTGCCCCATTATTATTATGAGGTAGTCTCCACGCAAGGACTTAGTTGATGGGTATTCTCATTGGCAGACAACTCTTGGAGCTTTAGAAGAAGGGAAGGTAGAACTTACGCTCCGTACTGATTGCTACCCCTTTTCTCATGGATGTGGAAGTGGAGAAGTAGAGTTTGATTTGCTTTGCCTTTACGCTAAATGTTTTTCTTCTTAAATTCAGAAGCAATTGCAAGAACTTTCTCGATACATATGGCCCCTCTGATAAAGGCAGGGGAAAGAACTGCCTTCCAGTGAACACTCCCCAAAGCAGGATCCAGAATGCTACAAAGAGAAGCCCAGCCACCTACGGTCATTCTCAGAAGAAGCACAAATGCTCAGTATATTACAGTAAACACAAAACCAGCACAGCTGCAGCCAGCAGCACCAGCACAACTACTGAGGAAAAACAGACTTCGCCCCTGGGTAGCTCACTGCCTGCTGCTAAAGAGGACATTTGCACTGATGCCATGGGTGAGAACTGGATCAACCTCAAATATGCAAGTGGCATAAATGTCAACCTGCAGAAGAATTTAACCCTTCCCAAAAACTTACTGAATAAAGAAGAAAACACACTGAAAAACACAATTGTTTTCAATAATCCTTCTTCAGAATGTAATATGAAGGAGGGAATACAGACATGTATGTTTCCTAAGGAAACTGACATTAAAACTTCAGAGAATACAGCCGAGTTCAAGGAACAGGAGCTCTGTCCACTGAAGGCCTCCAAGAAACTACCTGAAAACCATTTACCAAGAAACTCACCTCAGTACCACCAGCCAGACTTGCCAGAAATTTCCAGGAAAAATAATGGTAATCTTTTCATCCCCTTTGATAATTCTCTCCTGTTTGTCCCGAGTCTGTTTTTAATGGAATTTGTTCTCACCTGTGACCGTTCGTTTTAATTGTGGATGCTGAGTTTTTTAGTTTTAGCAAAGGTTTAAATGTTGAACAAAGACATATAAAAAGTTCAAGATGAGACATCAGGTTTTTAAGAGGTTTAAATTTTAGTATATAGGTTTAGAAGACTATGAATATTGTATTTTCTTATTGGGACGACATGGACACTTTTTCCTAAATTAATTAATTAATTAATTAATTAATGTATTGAGATGGAGTCTTGCTCTGTCGCCCAGGCTAGAGTGCAGTGGTGTGATCTTGGCTCACTGTAACCTCCGCCTCCTGGGTTCAAGTGATTCTCTTGCTTTAGTCTCTCAGGTAGCTGGGATTACAGGTGTGTGTCACCACACCTGGCTGATTTTTGTATTTTTAGTAGAGACGAAGTCTCACCATATTGGCCAGCCTGGGCTCAAACTCTGACCTCAAGTGATCCACCCACCTCGGCCTCCCAAAGTGCTGGGATTACAGGCATGAGCCACTGAACCTGGCCTTAATTATTATTTTTTAACTCAGATTTTCAGACTATTTGTAAAAATTAATCAGCCCATGAAATGTTTCTGACTGAACAAAACTTCAGCTATTTTATTTAATAGCTGCCTGGCCCTGGTTCTTCTCTAATTGTATTCCTTGGTTAAAAGAAGACAGATGTTCTCATGTAGCAAAAACAGTTAAGGAAAATACATGCCAAAGTAGACTAGGAGGACGACCTCCATAGAGAATTGTCATTATCCTTTAATAGATCCCTTTGGCCTGTTGTGCTTATTTATAAGTTTAGAAGGGTCTGTGCTTATTTTCTTTTTTTGTCCATCCTGACCATTTTAATATACACATTTCTGTACCTGTTATAGTCAGATTTGTTTTGTTTTGTTTGAAATAAGGTCTGGCTCTATCACCCAGACTGGAGTGCAGTGGCGCAATCTTGGCTCACTGCAACCTCCACCTCCAGGCTGAAGCCGTCTTCCCATCCCAGCCTCCCGCGTAGCTGGGACTATGGGCACATGCCATCCTGCCCAACTCATTTTTGTATTTTTTTGTAGAGATGGGGTTTCACCATTTTGGCCAGGCTGAGCTCAAGCAATCTGCCTGCCTTGGCTTCCTAAAATGCTGGGATTACAAGCGTGAGCCACCACTCCCGGCCTGTAGTCAGATTTTTGACACTTTTTAATCTAGGAAAACTCAGTTGCCTTTTGTCTTATTTGAAGCATCTAAATATAACTTCATCTTTTTCACTTCTTGATATTGGAGAAGAGGTACAGAAATTTTATGGATTGACTGCTTCTGATGAGCTTTATGCATTCGGTGAAAATCCTAAACTGAATTTTAAATGTTCTATAAAAGGACATTTCTAAGTTAAAAGAAAGTTGGAGTCCTCTGAGGGGAATGTGGTCTAGGCAGCTGCACACATGCATTCTTGGTGCACTTAGTACAACCCGTTTGTACCGTTTCACCTGGCAGTGGTGTGCACGCCTGAAGTGGACTTATGTCTGCAGGGTGGACACTGTGCCCTGTGTCTCCTCCACCTGGCATGTGAGTATGCCCCCTGGTAATGCAGTTAGCCAGATCTTCGCATGAAACCATGGCATACCTTGTCTGTGGATGTATTACGATGGGGTGATTGGGTGTCTTATTCTGTTTGTCTCTCAGACACTCTCTGGGGTGTAGAATACAAAACATTTGTGAAAGGCTGAATTATGGGGTGAGACCTGTTGGACATTTCTCCCGTTATGTTAGTCTTTTAGGCTTGAGCGCAGTCAGGATGACTTGGCACACACTTGAAATTAGAGTTGTTTGAGGGAATCCTCCCTCCAGAAGTGCTTCTTCTGTGATCCCTTGTGCCCACAAGAGATATGCGCCTGCAAGATACAATGCCTGTGGCAGTGTGGTAGATGGATGGGAGGGACCTTCTATATCTTAATACTTTAAAGCAGTTGAAATATAAAGGCATGGATGAGAAATATGGTGTCAGAGTAGGTCAAAGGATTTGAATTCTTCTTCAGGATCCTCCTGTCCAGTACTTGATGTTCAATGCCGATAGCTGAGGCAAGATTAGCAGGTAATAACACTTTAATAAGCATGAGTAAATTTAATATGGGAGTCTGGAAACATAGGATTTGCCTGTATCATTATAGATGGTAAACCTGCCCAGAATCTTTCCTTCCTGTACAGATGACTGGTGTGCTTATAATGTTTTAAATGGCAACAAATCTTTCACTGCCAGAATTTAAAAATACTGTTTGGCTGGATCAGCAGCATGTTGAGTGGTACCAGAGTGATTGTTGATCAGATCAAATAAGAACTGAGGAAAGAACTTTTGCTTTCCAACATGTTCAGACCAGCAAATTCAGAGGTGCTAATTCACAGTCCTCTACTTGTCTACAGAAGTAATATGTTAGCAGGAGATTCCTCCCAGGGAAGTTCGTTCATTGACAGGCATTTTGTTCTGACTGTTTTATATTCACAGCACTGTCCTAGGAAAATACCAGAGATGTTAAAAAGTGAATAAATTGCCTGCTATCCATGTACAATTTAAAATTGTTCAGGAATTTAAAATATTAAAAATAAGAAAGGACTGAGAAATCTAGGGAAAGATAATTATAGTCTGAAGGGAGGGTTTGGAGTTTGACTAATATTAAGGGTTTGGGGCTCTGCTGAATTTCAGAGGAAAGCATTGCAATTGGCAAATGGTAAACAGGTGTATAATTGACAGGTAAGTCACAAGTGCAAAGAATGCTTGAGAATGAGAAAACCATATATATAAGAACCTTCAAATTTTTACTTCCAGCTTTGAGCATTAGTTCTTTGCTAGTTTTGAAAAGTATTTTACTTTGTGAAATGTGTGTTGTTTCCATTGTAAGATCTTTTCTAGAATCTGAAGAAAACAGCTTGGTCTTTGAGCTGGGCTCAACCTGCCTGATAGCTGAGAGTCCTAAGTGCCAGTCACGTTGTCTCCTGTGTGACTGGCAGTTAGGATTCCAGCAGAATGGGAACTCACTCAGTGTGTTTGCCACATTTTAGCCATTTCTCCCAAAGTATACAAATGGTCGTAGAAACTATTCTAGTCACAAGATTGCCTTTAAAGGGAAAAAGGGAAAGGCAGGGACATTCCTGCCTCTTAAGAATACTTTAAGTGATTTTCCTAACCTATCAAAACTCCTAGAGGCACCTGAAGAATCTGCCTTCTCCTATTCTGAGGCATTCCCCCTACCAAGTATAGTTTATTGTGTGAGAAGAAAATGTTCTAGGGTATGTATGCATGACTTTGACTACATACTTGTCATCAAGAAACAGAGTATTTGTAAGTAACAGAAAATGTGTCTTATTTGGGAGGCCGTGGTGGGCAGATCACTTGAGCCCAGGAGTTCCAGACCAGCCTGGGCAACATGGTGAAGCCCCTTCTCTACCAAAAGAAATGTAGTAGCCAAATGTAGCCAGGCATTGTGGTACATCAGCAGGGGCCTGTCGTCCCAGCTACTTGGGAGGTTGAGGTGGGAGAATCACTTGAGCCCAGGAGGTCAAGGCTGCAGTGAGCCGTGATTGTGCCTCTGTACTTCAGCCTGGGTAATGAGTGAGACCCTGTCTCAAAATAAAAGCAAAAATAAAAAATGAAAAAAAAAATGTGTCTATCCCTTTTCTACTCCATTTCCCCTGCCTGCTTTGGAGAGGCCTATAGGAAATAATTAAAATTCCCAATAGAAATAAAGTCTGCTGACATTCTTTAAGGCTCTGTTTCTCTACGCTTGTTTTTGGCATCAACTTGTCAAACAACTATCAGTTAAACTTGTCAAACATTTGTTACACGTTCCAGAACCTCTTGGTCATCTGACAAGAGTGGGGCTTTATGTGTAATGTAAATGATCTTGTGAATATAGCTCTTTTTAAATGTTTGTAACCATTTTCACTGTCTGATCAAAATAATGTAGATTTGGAATTATGGCTAAAGACAAGCTGTGGTTGGCTGCAGCACTACCAAGGAGAAATAGTGAGCAAATTTCACGGCTTTCTACCTGTGATAATGTAAGGTATAATTAAATTTGATAATAGCTTAAGGCTTGAGCTTAACAGTACCTGAAAGTGTTCACTGAATTAGGTACCTCCACTTTCTGAAATTATTAGTATTTGCAGAAATTCAAAAAATGTTCCCATTTACTTAAAGATACTGTTAACTTGAAGGTTTAATGGTTTATTCAAAACAGACCACGTGATTGTGATTAGATTCGAGACAATTTAACTTTAAGCAGGTTACTGAGGAGATCACTTGTTTCTTGTTCTTCCATTTGCTTCTGTTTTTTAACCACTTTTTAAAGGAACTATTGACCTATAAAGCTGTATATAATGTATGCATCTTGATGAGTTTGGGAATAAGTATACATCGTGAAACCATTACCACCGTGAAAGGCATTAACATATTCACCCCCCAACATCTTCTGCCCCGTTTATTATTATTAGTGTTCCTTCCATTTGTTTTTGATTTTTAACTGTGGTGCAAACACTCTTACTCCCTGAGGTCATGGGGAAGTTGCATGCTTAATAGGATGACTTGGTATATTAGGCTGTTCTTGCACTGCCATAAAGAAATATCAGAGACTGGATAATTTATAAAGAGGTTTAATTGGCTCACAGTTCTGTGGGCTGTACAGGCTTCTGCTTCTGGGGAGACCTCAGGAAACACAGTTATGGTGGAGGGGTGAAGGGGAAGCAAGCACGTCTTGCGTAGTGGGAGCAGGAGGAAGAGAGTGAAGAGGGAAGTGCTACATACTTTTAAACAACTGAATCTCGTGAGAACTCTCTCACTATAATGAGAACAGCCAGGGGGAAGTCCACCCCCGTGATCCAATCACTTCCCACCAGGCCCCTCCTCCAACACTGAGGATTACAATTCGACGTGAGATTTTGGTGGGGACACAGAACCAAACTATATTGCATGGATTGACCCTATTTGTAAATGACGTATGTATTTGGTGTCCCATATTCTTGAATACTTTCATGTTAGAATTTCTCAGAGTTACTGCAGAACTTGTTGTTAACATTCATTTTATTGTTTTTCCTGATTCTTGGCCCCAAGAAGGCATTACTAATTTTCTAAAAGTCTGTGCATTATTACTTTTTGGGGACGGTTTTGTACTGGCTATTAAATTTGGATCCTTCCTAAGAAGCTTTGATGACTAATACTTTCAGTGCTATATTCTTGACCTGAAGAAAACTGAAGGAAATCCATTTGCTTACAAATTAGGACACCGGGAGAGTAGCACCTATTTTTTGAGGCAAATATCTGCGTTGTATTTCATGCTTATGGCTTCCAGAATCCAAAGGGATATTCTTCTTGTGCTTTCTTTTTCTGGTATGGACCCTGTTTGCCTTGCTTTTGGCTGTCTGCTTTACTCTTTCACAGTGCTTGATGTTTTCCTTTGTGGATATCTAACCGTCAGTTTGTGTTTTAGAAGGAATTACATTTCAAAGGTGATCTCTGCTAAAGAATGACTTTTAATTTTGACAAGGTAGGAAATGGAGGGTAATGATGATTCCACAGGGCTGCTGTAGGATGCTCTTGGTTCGGAAATGCACAGGTTTGAAAGGGATCTGAAAGATGTGTCCCAGCAGTCCTCTAAATGAAGTCGATCTAAATCCTCTAGGCAAATAGTTGACTGTCCTATAGAGACAGAAATTCCTGGGAAATAGCCTTAGTAGCCTTTGATTCAGATTCTTCACTAACTCCAAGTTATTCCCAGTTATTAAAGGAAGCAGTTGATAGTGATCAGCTTTGTTTCTGGATATGACTTTGGCCATTGTATTTCCATCACAGCCAAAAGCATTAAAAACATGCCATGATCTTTATTTTATTTATGTAATGAGTCTGGCCGAAGGATTTATTTTCTGTATTCATTTTGTAACATTTGGAGAATATAAACTTAATTTTGGGATAGAGCCCCTTTTTCTGAAAGTATAAGACCTAATATGTCCTGGTTGTACTTAAACCATAAAAGCCTGCATTACTTTACAAGGTGTGCCATTTGCTTGGCTGGCATTTTTATGGTTACATAATATTTATATAATTTTCTGTTAACCAAATAAAAGTATGTTTACCTGGTAAGTGTTATTTGAAAACTTTATATATCTTGCTTTGAGTGAGTTTAATTTGTAGCCTCAGAATTTCAGAATCAGAGGGGACTTGACTCCTCCTTTCCTTCTGTGGGTGAGAGAGCTGACCTGCCTCGAGTCCCACAGAAGGGCTGGATTGGAGCCTCTGTTGATAATCTGGTTAGGTGTCCATCCTGCCGGAGCCTGCAGCCTGCTTTGCTGGGAAATATTTGCTCTGCCCCATGGTCATCTAAACTTCTCAGATTTCAAAGGTATCATTAGGGATTCTTATTCAAGAAAAAAGAAGGTACTGAAATACATCGCTTCAAACTGGAAAACAGGCCGGTTATTGTGGAGTTGAAGTTCATTTGCCTTTATTGTGGGATAAGAGATAGAAGAAGTATACTGATGAAATCACTTAAAAGAAAAATGGAAGAAAACATATTTTCAGAAAAGGTTCCTCCCAGCACCCACTTTTGCCATCTGATTAATCAGCTGTTGGCTCCTCTGCGGATTGGCTGCTCCACAGGTTCAGGGTGGGCATTCACTGTAGCAGGGAGGACCTTCCATGAAACAGTCATGTGTCCTTTGGTGGGGATGCTTTACATTTATATCTGTTCTGTTTTCATCTTTATGACTGTCAGACAAGGGAGGCAAGGAAGGGGGGGTTGTGTTCATTTTATGAATAAGGAAACTAAGGCACAGGCAGCTTAGGAGACTTAACTTTGACTGTAAAACTAATTAGTGGCTGTCATGACCAGAATCCAAGTCTTTATCCTTCTCTCCCTCTTTGCCAGCTTAAAACATGTGTATATAAAATATACATTACATAAAACTTATTTTAACCATTTTAAATTACCGAATTTAGTGGCATTAAGTACATTAACATTGCTGTGCAACCATCACCACTATCCATATCCATTTCCATTTCCAGAATTTTTAATCATCTCGGACAGTAAATCTGTACCCATTAAATAATAAATACCCATTATCTCCTTTCCCCAAACCCTGGTAACCACCAGTCTACTTTCTGTCTCTATGAATTTGATTACTGTAGGTCCCTCATGGGTAGAATCATAAAACGTTTGTCCTTTCGTATCTGGCTAAGTTCACTTAGCATGATGTCTTCAAGGTTCATCCATGTTGTAGCATGTGCCAGACTTTCTTTCCTTTTTTGAAAAAACCATCTTGACCATCTTAATCGTGCAGTTCAGTAGTCTTAAGTATTTCACATTGTTGTGCAATGAGTCACGCTGAATGGTATTCTGTTGTGTGTATATACCATATTTTGTTTATTCGTTTATCCATCAGTGGACACTTGGCATTTTCCCACCTTCTGGTTATTATGAATAACGATGCTATGAATATTGGTGTCCCCCCCCGCCCCACCTTTTTTCCTTGACCTCTTTTAAAGACTTTTTGTAGAACTCTTAGTATACTTTCATCTATGAACAAAATAAATTTCTAGAGCTTCATGGATGTTAAAAACAATGCTAAATTTAACTCTCATGAAGTCAAATTAGATGTTTGGTGTAGGAAAGAATATGGGGAATGTGAGTGGAAACTGTTAGCTAGAAATTGAATTGTTTTTGTTTATTAAAGGGAATAACCAGCAAGTACCTGTCAAGAATGAAGTAGATCATTGTGAAACTTTGAAGAAGGTGGACACAAAGCCTTCTTCAGAAAAGAAGATTCACAAAACATCTAGAGAAGACATGTGTTCTGAGAAACAGGACATAACTTTCGTAGAGGTCTGTATTTTTTTTCTTGCCTATTAAAAAGAACAAAACTCATTTTTAGAGCTGAGTATTAAGTGAATATATATATTTCATATGTTTCACTGCATTTGAATCCATATTAGTAACTGGTGAGTTTGATGTGTGTGTTCAGAAAATTTTATTTACCTTCTAATTATATAAATGTTACTACAGTAATTTTTAGAGAAACCAGATAGCTTTTACTCTGAAGATAATCTATTCTTAAGCAAATGGGTAATTCTTAGGTAACGATGGCAGAGTAGAACTTGACTAACATATTCCTTCTATCCAGTTATTACTGAATATCCATATTTTAGGGCATACTCTTGCTGAGTTGTATTGCTTTTTGTCTGTCTTTGTCCTCATATCTATCATCTTCTGTCTAAAAGATGAGAAAAGTATTCATGATATAATAGAAGAAAATTTTCCTGATATGAGGGAAGAACTAAATTTGTAGATCAAAGGGGCACAATGTGTACAACAGTAAAAACTGATACATCATACTGGGCATAGGCATTTAGTTACATTAATTGAACTTCAAACATAAAGAGTTGTGCAAAGACAGGAAAATCAAGAAGTACAAACTTAAGCTCAGACTTTTCGATAGGAACATCTAACACCAGGAAACAGTGGAGCGGTATCATTGAGAGAATGGAAATGTAAACAAAGAATATTGTGTCCAGCCAAGTTAATACTCAAGTACAAAGGCAACAGGCAGACATCCTTAAATACAAATGAAATCATAAGCCATTCTTGTAAAATCAAGTTAATGAAATTTAGCCAAGCAAGATAGAAGTACAAATGAACACTTAGATGAAAGAAGGCATAATAAAGGTCTCTTGTTGAAGTTTCAATCTATTTTATATCCAGAGCAAAGACTAAAACTTTGGCAATTATAACCACAGAACAGATTGGAAAATTGAAACTTTAACCAAGTAAAAATATAATATAATCTGCAAAAACCAGGAGGTGGGATTGAGAGGTAGGTGAAAATAAATTTTAATTTTAGTATTTCTCAGTAGAGAGCCAGTACTATGAAAACATGAAACGTGTAGTTTAAAAGGGTGATAACTTAAGAAAATATTTTTATAGTCTTTTTCTTAACCTTAGAGAGATCCTTAAGGAATTAATATAGCATGTATTGAAGAAATAATTATTTGAAACTTGGCAGTTCCCTTGGTTCTACTTTGGTTTATTTTTCTTATGTTAAATTCATATAAAATTGACCCTTACATTTTTAGTTAAAAATTATGTATATTCCTAGTGTTATAAATTATTCCTATCATCTGTACTGCTATTCTTTCATGTGTGTAGGCTCATAGAAAAATACAAATAAGGTTTGCAAAATAATGGGAGACCCTAGTTATTTCTGAGTGGTGGGATTTTGGATTACTTCTTTTTCCTTTTTTATTTTCTTCTTTTTTATGAAAACTTTATAACAAACATGAATTTTTTAATTCAAATAAAGTAGAAATGATACAAAGTAAGTATGTTGCAAGCAGTCCAAACCACGAATTTACAGTCTGTTGACAAGAGATTTCTGTGTAACCAAACACCAAGATTCATAGTAGAGGGGATTTCAGAGATGGAAAAGTCTGTATAGGCCAGGGTGCCATGGAAAGCTCTCAGAGGAGGTGGAAACTTGTGCAGGTAGCATGTGGAAGAACAGAGAAGGGAAGGTGGGTAGTGGGCAGCACTGAGCCCCCAGGTGGAGGAACCATTGAGGCATAATTGGGTGCAGTTAGGGAGCCATCTGACTGGGAAGAAGCTACCTTTGGGGAAGTAATGGGAGGGAGAGGACAGAGTCCTCCTAGGTTGGAAGGCCATTGAATGCTGATTGAAAGTTCAGACTTTCTTCCCGAGGTCTTGATGGGAAACACAAATGGTGACATAGGCTGAGTGAAAGCAATAGGAAGGTGGTGGTATCTGTAGAGAACTGAAGAATTGTTGCCTGCTAAGGAATTTCAGAATCAAATTTGTTAAAAGCACGTTTGTCGAAACAAAAAGTTGTTTTGGAGGATTTGGCCTGAGGATTGCTACTTTGGGACCTTTCTGCAGATTTTGGGGAGCTATTGAAGGTTTTTGAGTTGGTGGGGGGTGGGAGGGGGAAGCGGACAGTGGTTCACAAACTGAAAGCAACCTGTGGGCTGTGGTCTTCCTGAAGGTAATAACTGGATATTGTTCAATTCAGTTTTATAAAGACTGTCAAGATGCCTGTTACATAGAACCAGTGTAGTTGAGTAAATGCTTTGAATGTGAATATAAGACATTATTGGAAGATCATTCTCAATGTTTTGGAGATTGAATTGGACAGGGAAGAAATGGATACCAGCTCTTCTCTAACAAAGAGGCTGTTACTCTGCGGGGAGATATGATGTAATCAGGGTTTACATTTGAGCAGGAGTAAAGGATAGGAAAGTAGATAAGAGACATTTTGGAAGAGAAAACCATCAGAACTTAGCACTAAATGCATACAGGAGAAGAGTCATTTTTTTACATGACCATTTACAAAAGATAGCTCCAAGGTTCCAAGCCTGGGTGACTAGAATGGATAATTCTGATGGAGGTGATAAGCTCATTTCTATGTCTGTCAAAGCAATGTTGTTATCATAGTTAAGAGCTTGCACTTTACAGCCAGGCTTCTGCTGGATTTGAATCTAGTTCATCATGTATTCATTCTGTAATATTCGGTTAGTTACTTAACACTGCATTTTTCTCCTTCTGCAAAATGAGGATGATGATTGTATCCTACCTCAAAGAGTTGTGAGGATTAAATGGGTTAATATGAGAATTGCTTTAGAATGGCAACACTTACAAAGTATTGACAAGCAGTAAGTCTCAAAGTGATAGGTGTAATATTGATCGCTACCAACAGAGAGGGATGGCTGAACTTTGAAGTGAGATGTGTAGTAGACATTGGGAGGTGGGGAGCTTAGAGCTTCTGCAGCAAGTGAGGCCTGGAGCTTAAGATTTAGGGGTTACCCATTTGGAGGTTAGACATGGAGTCTGTGAGGTGTGCACGGAGAAAAGACAAGGGCCCCGAGTTCAAACCTTGGGGAGGAGGCAGTGTTAAATTTGCAGACTGGCTGAGGGTGCAGGTTTAGCAAGTATACAGAAAGCTAGGCCTAAAGGTGAGGGTAAGGCACACTTTCAGGAGCAGAAATAGTCATTGAATTCGGGTTAGGAGGGAATGAATGAAGTTAGGAGTTTAACCTAACATCCTTTTGACATGGGCTTTGGAGTCTTACCTGTTGCCCTGCAATGAAATAGAAACTGATGCTGCCATGCACTGACTCCAGCAGATGCACAGCCTTGTGTGCTGGGAGGAGAGACTGGAATGGATTATCCCAGGGTCCCCTCAGCCCAAGATAGCACTAAGGAAGAGTGGTGCTGCCACTGGCCTCCACCTGCCACATGCGTGGGTGCCATTGCCTATCTCAAACTCTCCTCCCAGCACTGAAATCTTCCTGGCTGTCTGTGCCGGGCTTAGTTGTGCCCTTGGTTATGGCAGTTTTCTTAATTTCTTTAAGTTACTTTCTTCTCTGTGTGTCTTTACCATTAGATCCCTGAGGGCATGCGTCTTGCGGTTTACCTCTGTCCCTAGAGCTCGAGGCAGTTCTTGCTGTCGGTCTCAGTGGTTGTATGAGACCCTCCCTCCTTGTTTGATCTGTAAACCTGTGTAGGACAGACATCTGCATCTAATGGTGGCAGCCAGTTCATAGGAGACATGCCCATCTGAGGGATGTGGATGGCATAGGCTGTACTTTGTGGCCCAAGGTTGTCCCCAACCAAGTCAACCAAGGTGGATTCTCTGGTGCAGATCTGGGGGCAGTGGTTTGTCATTTCTTTCCTGTCTCTGTGACTCACTCCTTGTTTTGTAGAACTGGTCTTTAAAATCCTGTGAGTGTATTAATACTTTCCATTTCGTTGTTCATTTGGCAAAAATCATTCTCAATAAGTACATTCCCAAGTGCAGTGCCCAGTGTTTGTTTTTCTTGCACATTCTTAGAGCCTAATTTTGCAGCTTACAAAATTGTATAAATCTGTCTATATGATACACATGGAACATTCCTCTGGATTTATTGGCAAGGAAGATTGAAGCCCAGGTTTGGAATCCACAAACTAAATTTTAACCCTAGCTTTGGCTTTTTATTTTCTTTTAAGCAGATTTTTTTTCCTTAGAAAAGTAATTCATAATTATTATAGAAGCATAAAGAATAAAGTAGAAAAAGATCTATCCAGAATAAACCACTTTTAACATTTTCGTATTCTTTTCTATGCAAATTTTTGAAAACTATTATCTTAAAATAGTTACGATAATTATTATTGTCTGTAACTTTGCCATAAGATTATAACTAAATTTTCCATAAAAATTAAATGGGGAGCTTTGTTTTCAGTGGTTACATAACATTTCATCATTTAACTGTGCCGTAATTTAAATCATTCTCCTGCAGTTGGACATTAAGAGTGTTTCCAACTTTTTACTTTCATAAATAGGTCTGTGATGAGCAATTTTGTTCCTCTTACCTGTGCACCTCGTAAGGCTTTGTTATAGATGTCAAAAAATAGAATGAAAGGGTATTGATATGGTTTGGCTATGTCCCCACCCAAATCTCATCTTGAATTGTAACTCCTACAATTCCCACATGTCATGGGAGGAACCCGATGGGAGGTGGCTGAATTATGGGGGTGGGACTTTCCTGTGCTATTCTCATGATAGTAAGTCTCACGAGATCTGATGGTTTTAAAAACGAAAGTTTCCCTGCACAAGCTCTCTTCTCTTGTCTGCTGCCATGTGAGACCTGCCTTTCACCTTCTGCCATGATTGTGAGGCCTCCCCAGCCACGTGGAACTGTGAGTCCAGTAAACCTCTTTCTTTTGTAAATTGCCCAGTCTCAGGTATGTCTTTATCAGCAGCGTGAAAATGGACTAACACAGGTATCAACTGTGTAAAGCTCCTATGTGTGCTGACAGATTGCTTTCCAGAAAGTTGGTACCGATTTGTTCACATGTCATGTCTGAGAATACTGCTTTCATTCTCCTCTGTGCAGCAGCAATTGGTTGCAAAATCTCGGTCAGTGTGATAGGTGAGCAGTCGTGTTTTGGTTTTCTTACTAGGAAAGGGTGAGCATTTTCCTTCATTTTTTGTAGAAGGCTGAAAAACACAAAAAAACTGTCCATCCAAAACACTACCACTGAAAAGAAATTCTAGAAATTTAGAGGTAAATGTCTAACCTAGTTCTGCTTCCACACTTCAGAGGCAGACACAGTGAACAGGATCCTGCTTCCCCAGCCATTTCCTAGTGCTTATGCATCATAAACACATTTGTGTTTTCTAAACCAAAATGGAAAGAGGAGACCACAAGGTAGTCTATAATTTACCTTTTCTAAAACATTATTTTATGATGAAATATTTTGGACAAGCTCTTCTTGTTTTTTTTTTTTTTGCTTTTATATTTCTTTCATGAATTTGTATTTCATGTCTTTTGCCCATTTTTCTTTTGAATGTTTTATTCTCTGTAAGAGCACTTTTTGTGTTAAAGATATCAACTCTATCAAATATTGTGTATCAGAGTTTTTTCTTAGTTTGCTAAGAAACTAAGCAAACTTAGTTATTGCTTATTTGATTTTACTTATACACAGTGGCTTTAAGAATGGCTTAGTGCAGTAAGTTTGTGATTTCTCTTCTTTGATTTCTTCCTTTGCTTTTTTAGTAAAGCTTAGGAAATCTTTGTCCACACTGCCATCTGTTAAATCATCACCTCTATCAGAGACCTCAGGAAACTTAACTAGTTCAAGTAGTTCAGCTGACGCAGGAGAATCTCCTGAGCCCGGGAGTGCAAGACCAGTCTGGGCAACACAGCAAGACCCCTTCTCTGCAGGAAAAAAAAAAAAAAAAAAAAAAAAGCTGCTGGGCATAGTGGCACTTGCCCATAGTGTCAACTACCCAGGAGGCTGAGGTAAGCAGTTGCTTATGCTTAGGAGGTTGAGGCAGCAGTGAGCCATGATTGTCTCACTGCACTCCAGCCTGAGCAACACAGCAAGACCCTGTCTGTAAAAACAAAACAAAACAACCACCAAAAAAACCTCCAAATAACCTAATAATAATGATGACGATAACTAAGTCTCATGTAAATGGCTTATGAGATGCTAGGTAACTGAGGCCACACAGTGCTTTGAGGATGACTCAGGAAACTGAGGCAGAGAGGCTGAGAGGCAGAGAGGCTGAGTAACTTGCCCAAGGTTACACAGCTGGTAATCAAGCCACAAGATTGAAACTAGGCAGTTTAGCCTCCGAGATATGCTCCTAATTGCAGCTCCATGTGACTCTTCAGTTTCCTGGTTAGTCCCGCCCTTCTCTGTCTGGGACCCTCTGTACCAGAAAGCAGCCAGGTGGTGCTTTGCTCTTCCTCGGATTTCTTGACAAGTCTGTTACTGTGTGCTCTGGCTCGCTTTCCCTCCCGGTTCCACCTGCTGCCTCCATTGCCGGCCTGTTCTGTCTCAGCCACATCCCAGTGCTCCCTGCCACTCTTTCTGGGATATGTCGTACGCCTCTGAATCTAGCTTGTCCTGCATTCTCCTTTTCTTTGTCATACTCACGGATAACTCTTTGATGCTTCTGGTCACCGAGTCCCGCCTCTCAGTAGTCCTGAATGTACTCACCCTTTCGCTTGCCCAGGATGACAGTTCCAACCAGGTGGATTTGAGAAAGACAGCCAGGTATCAGAGTGACTGCTTACCAGCTCACGCTTTCTCAGACCCCACTGAGAGACTGATTTTTTATTTGTGCCTGACCCTGGAGGGATGGATAGGCTCAAGTACTTGCTGTGTCGACAAGCCTTTGTTGGCCCTTGAGTGGACAGGGGGTGGGAAACCCCCCCCCCTCCAAGTTAGAAATACGCCAAAGAACAATACATGAAGAAATGTAGTGCATGTCTGTTTAACATTAAATCCTGAGTCTGCATGTCCTTCTGTTTAGCTTCAAACTTAAACAGTTAGCATAAGGTCCTGTAGGATAGGGCTTTGTATGTTTAACTTGTCAGGTTTTTAAAATACCTTCAGAATCAGAAAAAGGTTAATACATACTTACTGGGGGAAACAAAGGTGTATAAAGGAGAAATAAAAAATGTCCTAATTCCACTGCCTATACAGTTAAAATCCCATTTGGCTTCTAGTATTTGTTTATTGTGGTATGCACATCGCTTTAATAGATGCATGAGGGTTCGAATATCCCAGACATAGAACTTGTAGGTATTGCAGGTTATCTAAAACCTTTTCTTTTTCTCCTTCCAAGTTATTTGTGTTAGTCGAGTGTATGTTTCAACTTCACAATTCCTAGCTGGGCCAGCCTTCTGAAAGAGAAGGTAAAATGAGCCAATCTTTGCTTTCCATGAAGTGTGAATCCTTCAGTCAATAGGAAGGGGACTTTTCTGGATCTAGGGGATTTGCCTCTGTGAGGTGCCTGGAGAAGACATCTTCCTCCTGAAAGGACCTAACACCCTGAAGAGATGTGTCTTTTAAGCCCTTGGGTCTCAGTGTGTGAGCTCCCACCACCGCCTACCCACTGACAGTGAATCCACTTTAAGGGGGCAACATATGGAAGGAAGAGGAATAATACGTATTAGAAGATGTTAAAGACTTGAGCTACTTCATAATTTGAAAGGGCAAGGGGAATCCCTCTTCCGTTGGGTCTGTTAATAGACCATGATTGACATTTAAAAGAGGGAAAGGCTCCAACTGAGGCTGAGAAACATACTTCTCAGTTTTCAACAGACTCTGGGACATTCTGAATTCAGATGGAGTCGGTCTTCAAACGCTTAAACATGTTTTTATTCATATTTAGTTTAAACCATTAAACATTTACTTTTTCGTCTTTAGCAAGAAGATCCTTATAGGAAGAAAAAGCTTCAGGAGAAAAGAGATGGAAATTTACAAAATTTAAATTGGAATAAAAGTCGAACATGTAGAAAGAACAAGAAAAGGGGTGTTGCTCCAGTCTCGAGGTGCGTAATTCTTACTATCCCTTTAATATTTTGATCTGTTTTTCACTTTATAATTTTGCATTTGGCTATTAACTTTTAAACTTACTTTGGTGATGTTAGATACAGATAATATGAGAGTATAGATGTTTATATCTTAAGATTAAAATATGTTTGTAAAATTATTTTCCCATTATGTTTCTATTTTGTTAAAAATACCTTAAAGTGACCATTTTGTATCTTTCCTTTATAAAACGCTAACAGATTTGGTAGTTTTTAGGGGAAAAGCATAAGCCATCCCTCCGTGTGGAGACCTTCATTCTGCTTATGAGAGACAGGGCATTTGTGGAACAGGAACTAGAGAAAACCGCGGGGCACAGGCAGGTCTCTGCTATTCCCTGTTCAGCCGCTGACCTGCCTGCGCTACCTGGGGTCATAATAATGAAACAGAATAGTTACCCCTCAGGTCACCCTGGCTTCAGTCCTGCAGAAGGTAGGTTCTTACAGCTGCAGGAAGTGAGGTGCCCAGACAGTATGTGGTTTGACAAGCTGGTAAGGGGCAGATCCAGAATTAGAACTCAGGCAGTGTGGCACTCTGCTTTGGAAACTTTGCTTCTTCAAGACACTTAATTTCCCTGACAAAATCTTTTTCTTATTGGTGTCCCTTTCTGCTCATCATACTCTTCCACCAGACCCAAAGAGAGGAGGACTCCTATTGTCCCAGATTCATATTTTCACCTCTAATAAGTCATGGAAAGGCAGTCTGCATATGTACATGCTAAAATACAGATGTGGTTTTTTTTGTGTGTGTGGCTCTTCCAGGCCTCCTGAACAGAGTGACCTAAAGCTTGTGTGCAGTGACTTTGAGAGGTCTGAGCTGAGCAGTGACATCAATGCGAGAAGCTGGTGTATACAGGAAAGCACTAGGGAGGTTTGTAAAGCAGATGCCGAAATTGCAAGCAGTTTGCCTGCTGCCCAGAGAGAGGCAGGTATGTAATGATACTGAGCTACAAATGGTGCTTCTGTTGAAATTTTTGTTTTCTCAAGGAAGTATCTAATAAGAGAAATGACACCTCAATGATTTTACCTCTACAGGCAACTTAGCTAATAACTAAAGCCCCAGTGGAAACCTTTCAGGGTGAGACCAGAAAACTAAGAATCATTTGAGTCTCAGTAGGCCTCTAGTGCTGCCCCTCACCCCCCCAGTCTAGCCAGTTGTAACTATCCTCAGGCATATTGCTGAAGGAATGATGCTTGCTTGCTGCAGACGGGTCCCCTTTGGTGAAAGTGGGGAGTAGCCAGGTGAGATAGTGCTATCCCCATACCTGAGTCCAGCAGTTCTGCAGAGCCAGGCTGCTGCCCCACCCAAGGCCTGCTGGGCAGTGTCCCTGGGAGTGGTAGGTAGAGGGACACCCAGTGCTGAGTCTGGGGTCTGATACAGGATAGTAGGGGCTAGGGCAGTACATGTAGGGTAGGGGTAGTGGGGGTTGCAACCCTCCCAACCAACACCCACTTTCTCCAGACACATGCCCCATGTCACGACACAGGCCAGCACACTTAGCTGGTTTCTGTCTCCACCCTCTCTTTTTCATTCCCTTGACACACGTGTGTTGCTTTTGGTCTTACTGAAGAGTCTTCCCACCCACGTATCAATATTTTGAAACTCTTAGTGGACATCTTATTAAAAGAGAGGGGGAAAATCACCCTGGTGCAATAGAGTAGCCTCAGTCTTCTTGATAGAAGTTATTTGTTATTTCTAGAATCATTATTAGATCATGCTTATATAGTTGGTGTTGACCCTCTTAGCCCCTAATTGCTCCTTCTATAGGCAGAGTAGACAGCCCATCCCCTACTGTTTCTCAAAGTGCAACCATTAGTTTCCATGAACTCCTCCTTTCTTGCAAGATGAGCAGAGGTAGCTGAAGATGAACTTGGCCTTCCTCCTCCTGTCTCCTCTCTCCTTCTGTTAGAAATCATGAGGCTGACAGTTGTTTCAGGGAAACATGACTGCTCTCACTCTTCCTCCAGAGGGTTACTACCAGAAACCTGAGAAGAAGTGTGTGGACAAGTTCTGCTCTGATTCCAGCTCAGACTGTGGGAGCTCCTCGGGCAGCGTGCGTGCCAGCCGGGGCAGCTGGGGGAGCTGGAGCAGCACCAGCAGCTCTGACGGAGATAAGAAGCCCGTGGTGGATGCCCAGCATTTCATGCCAGCCGGTGAGTCCTGAGCGGAGCCCCAGGCACTCTCAGTGGCCCTTCCTCTGCCCTCCCACGTACCCAGTCCACACACTCTCGATCTGCCTTCAGGAGTGCAGAGGACAGATGGGACAGTGGCCTTGACCTTTGCTTTGGACTTTACTCACTTTCTTTTTCTTTCCTCCCTCCTTCTTCCCCTCCACCCTTATCGTAATCATCACTGTTTATTAGTGTCTGTCTTGGAATAGTTCATAGAGCTTCTGCATTTAGTTTTCCATTTGTACATTCTTAATGACACAGCGTTTGCCATTGCGATGATTCTTAGATGTGGAGTTCTATGGCACTAAGTGCATTGCATTGTGCAGCCATCACAACTGTCCATCTCCAGAATTTTTTATCTTGCAAAACTGAAACTCTGTACTCATGAAACAATAACTCTGCATTGCTCCCTCCCTGTAACCCCTGCTCACCCCTCTTCTACTTTCTGTGTCTATAAATTTGCCTACTCTGGGTATCTTATATAAGTGGAATCACACAATATGGTTTTTTTTGTGACTGGATCATTTCAGTGAGCATAATGTCTTCCAGGTTCAAAAACATTGTAGCATGTGTCAGCATTTCCCTCCCTTTTATTGCCGGCTAATACTCCATTGTATGTGCAGACACTTGGATGATAACTTTCACCTTTTGGTTTGTTCAAATAATGCTGCTGTGAACATTGGCTGTCCCTTATTTTTGAGAAAGTTTGAGAAAGTTAATGATGTAGGAGAGGTCAAAGAAGCATCTGTGTTTCAGTTACCCAGAACTAACAACTCTTACTTTTACCATATTTGCTTTTTTTTTTTTTTTTTAAATCATCTGTTCACTTCTCCCTCCCCAAGGGAATCACTGTTTACCGTCATGAATTTGGTCTGGGTACTTTTAGTCCATTTAAAATTTTACATTCATATATCCATCAACAAAATACTGACTATTAGTCTTTAACTTACATAAATGAAATCATACTTCAGTATAGCCTTCTGCCTCTTGCTCTTTTCACTCAGGTTTTTAAAATTATTTATTTTGAGAGTGAGTCGCTCTGTCGCCCAGGTTGGAGTGCAGTGGTGGGATCTCGGCTCATTGCAACCTCAGCCTCTCGGTTTAAGTGATTTTCGTGCCTCAGCCTCCTGAGTAGCTGGGGTTACAGGCATGTGCCACTACGCCCGTTTAATTTTTGTACTGTTAGTAGAGCCAGGGTTTCACCATGTTGCCCAGGCTGGTCTCTAACTCCTGGCCTCAAGTGATCTGCCTGCCTTGGCCTCCCAAAGTGCTGGGATTGGTGTGAGCCACCGCGCCTGGCCTACTCAGCATTGTTATTTTTTTTTTTTGAGACGGAGTCTCGCTTCTGTCACCCAGGCTGGAGTGCAGTGGCCGGATCTCAGCTCACTGCAAGCTCCGGCCTCCGGGTTTACGCCATTCTCCTGCCTCAGCCCTCCCGAGTAGCTGGGACTACAGGCCTCGCCCCACCTCGGCCCCACAGAAGATCTAGGTTTCACTGTGTTAGGCCAGGATGCATCTCTGCTGGGATCTCCTGATCTGTGGATCCGCTCAGTCTGGCCTCCCAAAGTGCTGGGATTACAGGTTTGAGCCATCACCTCGGCCAGCATTGTTATTTTTATCTTTACATCTATGTGAAGATGTAGTTCCATTCCTTTTAACTGTTGTTTTCAACATAGTAAACTTTTTTTTTTTTTTTTTTTTTTTGAGACGGAGTCTCGCTCTGTGGCCCAGGCTGGAGTGCAGTGGCCGGATCTCAGCTCACTGCCTCCCGCCTCCCTCGAAGTTCACGCCCCATTCTCCTGCCTCAGCCTCCCGAGTAGCTGGTCACAGGCTCTCACCTCGGGCCTCGCCAGTTTTGTATTTTTAGTAAAGACGGGTTTCAATTCATGTTAGCCAGGATGGTCTCCACCCTCCTGACCTCGATCCGCCTGCCTCGCCTCCCAAAGTGCTGGGATTACAGGCTTGAGCCACCGCACCCGGCCCATAGTAAACTTTTAACCTTCGTAAAAAGAAAGCGTGGTGAGGTTGTGCAGTTCCTGTTTGTGTGGCGCCTTGCATTTGTCAAGCATGCTCACGCGTGCCCACGCACCCTGTGAGAAGGGGAGGGCAGGTGTCCCAGTTCTCACCGTCATCTGAAGACTCAGCCTCAGAGAGGTTGCCTGGATCCTTTGACACCACGCAGTCAGTAGCACAGGCTTGAACGTGGGACTTCTTCCCCTAGATCCCAGTGCACTCCCCGCCTCATCTCCTGTTCTCCTCACGGGCTGTTCCTCGCGATGAACACAAGCCATAGAGAATTTCCTTCAGCCGCCTGCAAGCTGTACCATTTCTTCTGTCTCCCACCAGCAGTGACACCTTAAAAGAAAGCCTTGTCTGAGAGACTAGTGCAGTAGCAGCCACGAAAACCTAGAGGATGTGCCCGCATGTATGTGATTCCACTCAGCAGTTCTCTGCGTTTTCCCTGTCTTGTCTCGCTCAGCCTTTTCAGACATTGTTGTCTTAATGGCCCCCCAGAAAATGTTCACACCACTGATACGTTCTGTGCGTGTGCATCTACCACAGAAGACTGAAGGTTAGCCTGAAGATTCCAGTGTGGGATTTAAAAAATGGAGTCTGGGCGCGGTGGCTCATACCTGTCATCCCAGCACTTTGGGAGGCCAAGGCAGACAGATCACTTGAGGTCAGGAGTTCAAGACCAGCTGGCCAACATAGCAAAACCCCATCTCTACTAAAAATACAAATATTAGCTGGGTGTGGTGATGAGCACCTGTGGTCACGGCTACCGGGAGGCTGAGGCAGGAGGTGGAGGTTGCAGTGAGCCGAGATCACCACTGCACTCCAGCCTGGGTGACAAAGCGAGACTGTCTTGACAGAAAAAAAAGGGGTACATTAGTTAAGAAAAACTACAAGTGTGTCTTTTGCTTGAGGCAAAGGCTTACATTAGTAGAATGATGAAAATTATTAAGTATTGCTGTACAGTAGCATAGTATGCAGTGTTGTGTTTGAAGGTTATATAATAGCAGGAAAATGTCCCCAATGTAATAAAGGTGTAAAAAAACAAAAGATAATGTATATATGAAATACGATTCCAATTTTATACATATACACACACACATAAAGGAGATTGTAAAGAACTTCGGGAGGCCGAGGCAGGTGGATCATCTGAGGTCAGGAATTCAAGACCACCCTGGCCAACATGGCAAAATCCCCACCTCTATTAAAAATACAAAAATTAGCTGAGCGTAGTGGTGCATGCCTGTAATCCCAGCTACTCGGGAGGCTGAGGCAGGAGACTCGGTTGAACCCAGGAGGTGGAAGTTGCAGTGAGCCAAAATCGCACCATTGCACTCCAGCCTGGGCAACAGAATGAGACTCCATCTCAAAAAAAAAACAAAACAACAACGAAAAGAGATCGTAAAGAAATACACCTAAATGTTCATAATTATAGTATAATTCCATGATTCATGTTTAATGTTTAATTAAAAATTAAATGACTAAATGTGTGAATATCAGTTTAAAGTGAAAAATCAGTCATTATGTGTTAATGATACTAATAACCTGTGCATTTTAATACCGAATATACAGTTGAAGTATACTTTCTAAAACTTGTGATAATGTGTTTCTTTTAATGCAGGAGATGGTGTTTCACAACATGATTTTCCTTCTGAAGCTCCCATCTCCTTGAATCTTTCTCATAACATCTGCAATCCCATGTAAGTTTTTTGTTTTCCAGCTTTTACAGTATGTTTTGTGTACTGTGTTTTCTACCAATTAGTGTGTTTCTTCTTTGTACTTGGTTCTGCAGGTTAAAATATGAAAACTTTTTAAAGATGCAGGAAAGTACAATCTGATTTTATTAATAATTCAGGAGTGGTGCAAGTAAACATAGTTCATGTGGGAGAGTCTCAGGTATTGCTGTTTTTTTCAGACAGGTAGCCACGTTAGAAAATACCTAATTTTCTGAGGCCAGCTGTGGTGGTTCACACCTGTAATCCTAGCACTTTGGGAGGCCAGGGTGGGAGGATCTCTTGAGTCCAGGAGTTCAAGACCAGTCTGGGTAACATAATGAAACCCCATCTCTAAAAAGAATTTTTTTAAAAAAAAATTAGGCGTAGTGGCACACGCCTGTATTTCCCAACTACTCTCTGAGGCTCAGGTGGGAGGATCACTTGATCCCAGGAGATCGAGGCTGCAGTGAGCTATGATCACACCACTACACTGTAGCCTGGGTAACAGAGCGAGATCCTGTCTCAGAAAAGAACACCTTATTTCCGAATGTAGAAGGAGGAAGCAGTGGTTATTATAAAGATGGGAATCATTTACCCTTTTCTAGGCCTTGAAATAAAACTAAGCATTAATAATTTAGGAAATGTTGCAAGAACCTGGTAGATACATGTTTACAGTTCCGCCCTATGGTGATTTCTGCAGCATTGGACAAAACAAGTAGGTTTTATTGAGTGAGAGAAAAGGAGGGTGGGTAAGAAGGAGGAGAGTTCAGTGTGAGAAATGAACTTGGTTTCTTAGGTGCCTCCCTTATGGTGAGAGGACAGAGGATGCAGTTAAGCGGGTGAGTTTGTGAGGAAGGAAACGTGGCTAGTGCACAGGAAAGCTCTGCCTGGGTTTATTGGGGGGAGGTTGTCAACAAAAGAGTAAGAATTGCTGCTAACTGCTGACGGGTAGATTTAAAACAACAGGTTACCATAGTTATGTTAGTTAATTTTTTGTTGTTGATTATGACAAGACTTTGCTGGATCTTGGGAATTTAATATTCCTCGATTCTTTTCTGGCTGTGTAACTTTACATCTTTTATATCTGTCTGTTTCTCGGGGAAAACTTCAATTGAGTGAAAACTCAATCAGACGTGGTTATACAATATCAGTATTTCCTTAGGCCGAAAAAAATCAGTCATTCCTCCTTTGCTGTCTTCCCCACAGGGCTGTGAATAGTCTCCCACAATACGCAGAGCCTTCCTGTCCCACCCTTCCTGCCAGGCCCACAGGTGTTGAAGAAGATAAAGGTGAGATGCATATCTCTTGTTGCGGACATCAGCCAAGGGTTCTGTGCTATCCGTATTCCTGGCTGATGAGTTTGAGAAGGCAGAGCAGGCGGGACAGGGCTGTTGCCCCACCAGCCCCTTCTCCAAGCCACACGTGCACACATCAGGAAGGCACCTGCTCTGTGGATGGGCATCACTGGGGCCCCAGCTGACCTTGTGCATCGATACTGAACCCCCTCCCTACAGCTGAGGCACAGATGCCCCATGCCCTGGAATCATCCCAGGCCCCTCACAGCAGACTCCTGATGCGTTTAGTTCACCCTTCCCTAGTCAGAGATGACAGAAGAGTACAGAAGGGAGATGTGTGGCCCAAGGGAAGGAGGCTGGTTGGGGAGGGTGCCTAGGCTGAGGGTGCAGCACCTCACCTGCTTACCACTTTTGCTGGCCTGCTCCCCTTCCTTCCCAACTCACTTTGTTTTAGAAGCCTGTTAATTTAGCCTCAGCAGCCTTGGGGACCCGCCTTGCTCAGGCATCGGGACTGAGACCTTCTGCCTGCGGAGAAGGCTGTTGCGGGGGCACCTGGAAATAGGAGTGGGTGGGAGAGAAACTGCTCCTTCCTGAGGGCTCTGCTGGGAGGTGACTCCAGCCCTCCCTCGTTTTTCTTCTCTTTTCCTCCTCCTCTGCCTCTCTTTGGCTTTTGTTTCCTGTTTGATTCTAGGGCTTCTTTCTTGCCTAACGTGGGTCAGGAATTATGGCAGGATAAACCTGACCTTCATTCTCTGTGTCTTTAATACACGTACTTGCTTTTGGTCATAGAATTTAATGCTGAATTTAAAAGCTGCTCTGCACATTGGAGAATTTTAACCCTTGAAAGCGAAATACTTTATGTTGTTCCTTGGATACATTTTGGACTTGGGCAGTTATCAACAGAAATAGCGAATCTAGTGACTAGTCCATTAAAATAAGTGTTTTCAATTAAAAAAATCTAAAATTCAGTAATCCATAATTTGCAAAGGCAAGATGTGGGGGCGGTTTAGATGGTACTGCCTTTTTTTCTGTGGGGTAATAGAGAAAGGTAGGATTTTAATGGTGAGGAAGAATAAAAACTCCGAGCATCTGCCCTTCAGCATATGCCATTCTGCTTTGCTGGCAGTTGGAGATGTACGTGCAGTTTGGTGTCTTAACCCAGGTTTGTGTGTGTACTTCAAGTGCCTTTACCTTGGCGCCACTGACAGAGTACATCTTGTCCACAGTCTGTGGCCTGCAAAACCGTGGGCCCATCACCCTTTGTACTCCCTCACAGCCATGTTTTCCTTCTTGCCCAGCTGAAATGACCTGATGCATTGTTACAATCATTTCCTTGACTCCTCTCCCTTTGTTGCTTTATTGCAAAGCCCCAGCCATGGTTTATCCCAGTGCCACACCTGCTCCACCTGCTCCTGTGCAAGCAACTGAAGCTGGAGAGCAGCATTCTCCATGCCAGCTGCCTCTGTGGATTCCCCAGCACCCACTTCACATACTGCCTGTGTCCTCCCGCCCTGCCCCTCTGTCACCACAGTTCCAGTGCCTCCTGCCTCATTCTTTTACTTGATCTTGCTTCTTGCTTTACTGGAAGAGAGAGAAGTGGTTAGAGGCCTTCAGCAAGCTCCCACTGCCCTCTCCACCTGCCCACCGTGTCATGCCCTTCTCCGCCTCTCTCCTGTTGCAGCCGGAAGAATTGTCAGCGCAACCCTTCTCTCCAAGGGTATTCCTGCAGATTCCCTCCCACATCATCAGTTTTTCTCTAATGGGTCATTCTCATCAGCACACAAATCTACTATAATACTTCCCATCATTAAAATTTTAACTATAGCCAAAACTCTCTCTTGACTGCCTTCTTCGGTGGCTGCTCTGTTTCTCTGCCCCTGTCGTTAGGAGACTCCTTTGAAGAATTATCTGAGTTGCCCATTCAAATTCCTGTCCTCCTGTCCTCCCTGGAAACCCCTGTAATCTGGCTTTTGCCACCATCGCTTTTTTGAAACTGTGCTGTTGTGCACATTGCTGAGTGCTTGGTTAAGTCTTTTCAGTCCCCATGTTGACCTGTGACAGACATTGGACGTTCTGTTCTGGCTGGTAGACCTTAGGTTCCTGACCCAGCTTCTCCCCATCTCCCCACCTCATGACCCTGGAGCCGTCCAGAGAGCAGGCCTTGGTGCTCTGCTCTTCTCTGTCTGTGCACACTTTCTTGGTGATCTCATCTGCTTTCAAAGGTCTGAGTCTTTCTTTGACCCAGACAACTCCCAAATGTATATGCAGGAGACATTCATTCTATTGTGTTGGACTTTAAGCAAACTTGTGCCTTGCCCCAAAGGGAGACACTCTTCCTTCTGAGACTTTGCATAACAAATGCCCTGGGACAGATAGGTCAGAATAAAGGAGCCAGTGCTGCTTCTAGTAAGAAGTGCTATTCTTCTAGTAAGAAGAAGTAAAGAAGGTCTTGCTTTACCTGCAAGACCCAGGGAGAATTGTCTCACAACATACACACCTCTTATTTCTACGTAGCCTTGGCTTCTGGTAGATTTTCACATGCGTATATCATTCCATAAGCAATTCTTAATTAATCTGACCAAGGGAAGGTGGAACCAAATCTGCTTTGTCTGTCTCATACATTTATTAACAGCGGCTGTCCACAGGAGCCTATGCAGCAGGATGAGGCCACTTTGCAGTATCGGCCTCAGCCATGCCCCAGAGTCTCAGACCCAAGCAGCTGAACAAATCCCATAGACAACCAGGGTCTACCTTAGAGAGCCAGACGGCTTTCTCTTTAAGTTTCTGTATTGGTCTCTCCACTTGACCAGAAGCGTTACTCCAGGTACAGCAGGATGTATTAGTGATTGCATAGACTGCACCTTGGCCTGCGAGGAGAACATCTGGGCGCCATTCTGTTATTTGTAACAACCACAGCCAGTGAGTTGAGGCTGATCCAAATGCCTTCCAGGGACCAGGTGCTGTCTTCCATCACTTCAGCTAATATCAGCAAATTCCATACCAGCCGTTTCTAACTGGGTACCTCCCTCCTAGTGATTACTGCCCATAGGATGTGCATGAACCAGTTATCCTTCCAGGAAGCTTACTTTGTGCCCGGTGTGTGATGCTGGAAGTGTTGCCATGTCTGGGGCAATGATGCATCCAGGCAACAACAATGGCAGCCTAGATGGTGCAGACCTGATCAGTATCTTGATTCCAGCTGGTCTCAGTGGAGAACAGAAGGACCTCTATCTTGAGTGGCTCCAAGGTTTAATTGGAAGCCAAGATCCATTTTCACATTTCAGAGCCCCAGAGAACAATGTCTTTAATCTGCCCATCTGTTGCTTCCCAAGTGGCAGACCAAACACCTAAGCCATTGGCAATAGCTTAAGAGTTGTTTACACCTAGCAAGGTTCATCAGGGCAGAATTAGCCAGAGCTGTGGAACCACTTTGGGTTCTGCCCACTGATCAAAATGGCTGTGTTCCTTTTCATTTCTGCATGGTGGGCATTGAGGTGGGACAGCTGCAGCCTCCCAGTAGGTGCTGTCTTGATTTCAGCCCGACCCAGCCATCAGTGAGCCAGGCCCAGGCATTTAAGGGAGCCCCTGGGAATTGAGGGCCCAGTAAGCCAGCAACTTCACTTCAGGTGCAGAGTGGGAGATAAAGTTTCCCTAGAGGGGTAGCTGCCATGTTTCCACATAAAGCTGAAATATAGCTGGGGCAAGGCCACTTCATGAGCACCAGCCTCTTTGCATGAGTTCCCCTGAGCCCCATGGGGGTGACTCAGACAGCCCAGATGGATGCCACACACAGTGGGTTGTGCTACAGGAGAAGAACCCTGAGCTTTGGGATGCCAAAGCTTTTATAATAGGCAGCAAGCATGTCTGCCCTTTGCTCCAGAAAGAGACACTACATGTTCCAAGGCTTTTGCGTAGCAAACGTCTATGAAAAGATAGTCCAGGAGAAAGGTTGTCAATGCCTCTGCTTACAAGATGTGTAGAAATGGGAGAAATCCCTAGAGCCTTGTGTCCGAGAAGTCACTCTGTTCAAAACCTTCCAGTAGCTTCAAAGTAAATGCCTAAATTCTTCAAGGGGCCCACAGGCTCTGTCTTCTCTGCTCCCAATCAGCTCTCTATGGCCTCATCCCCTACTCTTTCCCTTTCCCCTCTCCTTCCTGGCTACACTGGTGTCCTTGCTGTTTGAACTCCCCAGGCACACCTTGCTTCAGGGCTTTTGTGTACTGTTTCTGCTGCCTGGAATGCGCTTCCCTGTACCCACTGGGCTCACTTCCTCACGTCAGTCACGTCTTTGAGGAGCTGTTTTCTCACTGAGGCCTTTGACCATCCTATCTTAAATCATTGTATTTGGCCAGGCGCGGTGGCTCATGCCTGTAATCCCAACACTTTGGGAGGCTGAGGCAGGTGGATCAGTTGAGGCCAGGAGTTTGAGACCATCCTGGCCAACATGGTGAAACCCCATCTCCACTAAAAATACAAAAATTAGCTGGGTGTGGTGGTGTGTGCCTATAGTCCCAGCTACTCAGGAGGCTGAGGCATGAGAATCACTTGAACCTGGGAGGTAAAGGTTGCAGTGAGCCAAGATGGCACCACTGCACTCCAGCCTGGGCGACAGAGCGAGACCGTCTCAAAAAAAAAAAAAAAATGCTGTATTTGCCGTCACAGCGCATACATTATCTGCCATGCTATACTTCGTTTGTTGTTTGTCTTTGCTCACTTGAATATAATTTGTTCACTGCTGTATCCTCAGTATCTCTGATGGGGTCCTGCAGAAAGTAGTTCCTTAAATGTTTGTTACGTGAATCTCATCTTCTTATCCAGGTCAAGAGACAACGGACACTGTCTGTAGAAACGGTCAAAACAATATGCCATATTTCAGAATTATATCCTGAAATTATATCCCAAAAGGAGTCAGTCAGCATGTGTGGGTGATATCAGGGAGTGTTTTCTGGAGGGAAGAGCAGGCACAGGAAGGGTAGGATGAGGGCCAGGTGAGGATAGGGTGGACTCAGGCCTTGTTCTCTTCCGTAGGTCTTTACTCACCTGGAGACCTGTGGCCCACTCTGCCGGTATGTGTGACAAGCAGCTTAAACTGCACCCTGGAGAACGGCATGCCTTGTGTGATTCAGGAGCCGGCCCCGGTTCATAATAGGTACAGCTTCACTTCTCTGGTGCCTTGCTTAGTCTAAGGGCTTGCAGTTGGAATTTGAGTTCAGTTTCTTGGGGTTTCCTTACAAAAATGAGGGCTAGGCTTCTTCCTCGGTGTGCTTTAGCTGTGCGTTTCCTTCTGCCTTTTAGAGTTGCACTGGGACTAAACCAGTCTTTGAGAGAAAGATGAAAGGAAATAAAAGAAATAAAGCTGGTGACAGTGTCATTATTTTTAAAAAATTGAAAAGATGATTTATTCATGTATTAGAGGCAGATTTGGAAAAAACACTCGTAATTCCTAACTCCTAGCAGAGCAAAGCTGTTCATTTTTCTGTGGCATTATTCTTGAACACACTTAACATTGTATTTATTTGTTTATTTGTTTTTTAGAGGCAGAGTCTTGCTCTGTCGCCCAGGCTGGAGTGCAGTGGTGCAGTTATCGCTCACTGCAGCCTTGAACTCCTGGGTTGAAGCAATTCTCCCGCCTCAGCCTCTCAAGTAACTAGGACTACAGGTGTGTGCCACTATGCTGGACTAATTTTTAATTTTTTTTTTTTTTTTTGTAGAGACAGGATCTTGCTTTGTTGCCTAGGCTGGTCTTGAACTCTTGGTCTCAAGCTGTCCTCCTGCCTTGGCCTCCCAAAGTGTTGATATTATAGGCAGAAGCCACCACACCTGGCCCACATTTAAAGTTTTAAAAGATCAAATAATTTGAGTATTGAAAAATAGTTGCACAATGGCAGTTTCTCAAATTTGCTATCTGTTGATATGTCATTCAGTTAAGGAGTCTTAAGAAAATGTTAGATATTTAATCACCGAATCCATTTGATGATTTTCTTGGTTCAGCTTATTACAATAGTATTTCCTAACTCATTTCTATAATAAGAATCTAGGTTGCAGTAGGGATCAAAGTATAATGAAGTGTAGTCTTTATAGTTATGACTTCTCTAAGATGAATGTTGGTCTTGCTCTGAGTGGACATTTTTAATAGAACATGTTTAAGTCCTTCAGATGTGCACAAAGACACTTAAAGGTATTCGAGCTGTTCTTTCACAATGCTGATAAAGCCACGGCTCTCTATTCTGTCTCTAGACTTAACAAGCATGGTTAAAAACAAGTGTGCTCCTAGTCCAGCCATTCATCCTGCAGATGATGTGTCATTAGTGATGAGCATTTAGCAAGCCTTTGATTCTGTGGCTTGAGAATGTACATCTTTTATTTTCCAAAACTGGGGAATTCACAGTGATTAAGATGCTAGGCAGTAAAATCATTTTCTGTTTTCTTTACTTGATGTCTTGACATCCTGTTTCTGAAACTAGACCGCTTGCTTTTTTGGCAGTTTCATTGATTGGAGTGCAACATGCGAAGGCCAGTTTTCCAGCGCATACTGTCCATTGGAATTGAACGATTACAATGCCTTTCCAGAAGGTAAGGGCTCTTTAGACAATTCCAATGCCATTCTTTTATTCTTAGAAGGTCAAAGCAGGAAGTGTGTGGACTTAGAAGAATGTACCTTTTAACAGTGAGCAGACTTTGAGAATGAGCTTGCCAGTAGACTGTCGAATGGCTTCATGTGGATCCAATTGTGCACTGATGCCATGTATAATTTTATATGACCCTCAAAAAGCCCTCAATTTTGGGTGTTTGGGGGCTTCAGCAATAACCCTAATCCATTTAGTCCTTCCAGTTAGGTAGAACTAAGTAATTTGGATCCATGTAGATGTAACATTGTTGGTTATCCATTGGGAGGCTGGAGCTTTAGCTGCTTGCTCTTCTCTTTAGGCAGTCAATTCCCATGTGAAAGAGAAACATTGGCCTGCATCCTATTATGTCCTTTACTTCTCTGCCCATGGGTGGTGCTGCAGAAGGAAGGAAAGGAGCTTGGAGGGGAAATTGTGGGAAATTGCAGATGCTTGGGCTCAGGCATCTGTAATAATAAAAAAATGAGAGCTGTAGGATTTCCCTGGTCAACTGGAAAATACTCTATTGTGCACTACTGTTGAATCATGGTTTCTTATACTAGAGCTGCCTTTTCAGGGAAGGGATGTATCATTCTTACCTAGATTTTGATGCATGCATTGCCCCATGCTAACCACAAGGGGGTGCTTCAGGAATGTTGTTATGATTGTGAGGGTCTGTGTTCATTACGTTTGATGATACCTAAGGAGTCCTTGGTTTTGGATTGCTGTATCAGCCCATATGATATATGTGTAGGTGGCTGAGGTTGGCATGACAGGTAATAAAAACATTTTAAAGACTGGCAAGAACCTTGACACTATTTAGATCTCTAGTAGTATTTTGATGTATTTTGTGTAATAGAAAGATTCCCATCAAGTGATCAAATAGAGAAAAACAAGCCCGGAGGAAGACCTTCCACGTTGAGGGCTTCCCAGGTTGTGGGAGAAACAGTTTTAATCTTGAGAATGATGTTGCAACAACTCTCCTGGTCCACACAGACCAAGTATTTATGTCTGTAACTTATCTGTAGTATGGTGAGGCCTCGAAAGCTTTTTTGCCTGAGAGCGAGAATTCAGTTCTCAATAAAAATGTTTACCTGTGATGATATTCTCCCGTTCTTTGTAGAAAACATGAACTATGCCAATGGCTTCCCTTGTCCTGCAGAAGTTCAGGCAGACTTTATTGATCAGAACTCTCAGTCTACCTGGAACACCCCACCCAACATGCCTGCTGCCTGGGGACATGCCAGTTTCATCAGCTCTCCGGTGAGTGTTGCGCATCCTGTGCTGTGAACCGCTGGGCAGCCCTGAATTGTTTCCAGTGCTTCCTTAATCCTGGTCTCAGCTAGCTTTAGCGTTGGGTTCGGACCAGCCAAAGCCTGGCTTGCTGCTTTTAGATCGCAGAAGCCAGGGCTGGCCGCCCTCTGAAGGAAACCGACGTGTAATAATCAGATGGGTGGGATCTCGCAGACATTGACGTTCTGGCCACCCCAAATGAAAAAACATCCCCAAATACACCAAGCAATGGCCCTCTGTAGATAAAATTGAACATGGGCCAGCCCTCTGTGCGACACAGCTCTCTTTATGTGGACTCACTGATCTTTACTTCACTGATAAGAGATGAAAGTCCCAGGAAGGTCACTGGGTGGTCAGGGTCCCAGAGCTCCCTGCCTGTGAGCACACCCTCCCTGCTCAGAAGCCCAACGGCTTCTCCTTTCACATCCGCTTGACATTTGTTTTTGTTTTTTTCCAGATAAAGGGTATTTGGCCTGTGGGTTCTTCCCTGGGTTGCAAATAAGTTTATCCCATTAGACGAGGGTTTCACAGTCTTCCCTTTGAGAAAAAATGGAGTTAAAGCACCCAGATTTAAATTGAGAGTAGTCTAATAACCTCCAAGTAACTTGATACCATTGTAGTATTCACTGCTGTGTATTCACCTTTCTAAGGCTTTTTTTTTTTTTTAACTTATTTTATCTCCCTCATTTACACTTCAGCCCTACCTCACAAGCACCCGAAGCTTGTCTCCAATGTCTGGACTTTTTGGTTCCATCTGGGCCCCACAAAGTGACGTGTATGAAAATTGCTGCCCCATCAACCCCACCACGGAACATTCGACCCACATGGAAAACCAAGCGGTTGTGTGCAAGGATTACTACCCGGGGTTCAACCCGTTTCGCGCCTATATGAACCTGGACATATGGACTACCACAGCAAATAGGAATGCAAATTTCCCACTGTCTAGAGACTCGAGTTACTGTGGGAATGTGTGAAAATAATTGGAGTTTTAAACAATGTGAATAAAGAGGCTTGTGTTTTGATTACTAGTGTAAACTGGTTATTGAGATAGATTATGACATTGGTGGATATTTTGGCACTTTTATATGAAAATAAATTTTTTAATGAAATCTGGGTGCTCTATTTTTTTTAACTTCATAAATCAGTGGTAAAAGCAAAGCATCCACATGTCAGAACTTTCAAAAGTCAAGAAGTGTGTCAGACATGCCAAATGTTTTAAATCTGAACAAGGGGGACTTCTTTTTTTTTTTTGAGACAGAGTCTCGCTCTGTCGCCCAGGCTGGAGTGCAGTGGTGCGATCTTGGCTCACTGCATCTGCCTCCCGGGTTCAAGCAATTCTCCTGCCTCAGCCTCCCGAATAGCTGGGATTACAGACATGCGTGTGCTACCACATCCAGTTAATAGAGATTTTCAGTAGAGACGGGGTTTCACCATGTTGGTCAGGCTGGTCTCGAACTCCTAAACAAGGGAGACTTCTAAGAAGGTAGGAGTTGAGCAAGAAATGGCTGCTATGGTTTTCCTCCCCCTGAGCATCACAACCATCTGAGGAGCTTTCAAAAAATGAACTTGCTCAGCAGTTGAGAACTGCTGGAAAACCCAGCTTAACAAGTTGCTTGGCTTGGGCGGACTCTGCTTGGGGTGCGCGGGGGATTCTTTCCAGTCCTGGTGTGTTGCTGGGATGAAGCAGAGAGCCCTAGAGCTGTTCTCTCCATCCCACTTATGGCAAGGGCTGTTCCTCTGTCAGGCCAGTGCTTGGGGGCAATGACAGCAGCAGAAACATTCTGGTAAGTGTGTGGTTTCCGTCCCAGTGAGCAGGCTAACCCTGAGTATAGGAACTTAGGGGAGGTTAGGTGGCTGATGCATGTTTTCCAGACCAGTTTGTATCTGCTTGTCATTGATCTTAGAAGTCCATATTATGGTGGAATTATCTATTTGCATGTGTAAACTTTGAATATGTTTTTAACTTTTAATAAAAAGTTATTTTTACATTTTGTTTTGTCTTTATATTAGACGTTCAGTAGGCGTGATTTGTGAGTGGAATGCAGGGTTTGCTTGCTTTGAGTTTACTTCTCTTTGCTGTGGTTGTGTGGAGGCCTGAGACAAGTGTCTTGTAAGCTTGGGGCTGCCCTTCTGCACGGAGAGCCTCCAGGCATGTAGTGCCTCTAGAAAGTCCTGTTGCCGGGTTAGAATCCTGATCTGCATGAAGCAGACACTCCCCTCCCCCACCCCCAGTATTGAATAACATTAAAAATAATTAGGTTCTAGGCATATAGCCAAAAGAATTGAAAGCAAGGACTTAGATATTTTCACACCCAGGTTGATGGCAGCATTATTCACAATAGCCAAAAGGTAGAAACAGCCCAGATACCCATTAACAGATAATGAGCAAAGTGTAATGTGTCCATACAAAGGAATATCATTCTGCCCTAAAAAGAATCAAATTCTGATACGTGCTACACTATGGATGAACCTTGAAAACATGTAAGTGTACTAAGCCAGACACAAAAGGACAAATAATATGTGATCCCACTTCTATGAGGGATCTAAAGTCAGATTCAGAGACAAAGAACAGTGGTTGGCAGGGGCTGGGGGAGGAGCGAATGGGGAGTTACCGCTTGATGGGTGCAGAGTATGTTTGAGATAATATCAACATGAAGTTCTGCAGATGGATGGTGGTGAGGTCTCCCATTCCTACTAGAGAGAGTGAGACATTAAATATTTTTCTGCTTCGGTCCTATTGTTGTATTTGATTTTTCTACTTTCATCGATCCTCATTTCCCTACCAGGAAAATATGAGAAAGCAAAATAAGATTTTATTGTACTATATATACAAAGGAAAGCAAAAATCTCCACTTTTATTGGAATGTTATCTTTAGCCCTAAGACTAAAATAATAGGGAAACTGGAAGTTTTTTTATTGAAAAACATTTACTGGGTACCTCCTAGGAGCTGTCCCCAGGACCGTGGATACAGCAGAGAGCAAGACAGACACGGTCCTGCTGCCAGGTCACATTCCAGAAGGGGAAGGTTAAGGAAGAAAAGGTTCAAACAATATTTCAGATACTGATGCATGCTGTGAGTGCAATGAAATGGTGATGTGATGAACTGGGGGAGGCGGCAGCCGGTCCTTCTGAGTGGTCAGGGAAAGTCTCTGTGAAGAGGCCCATTTGAGGTAAAAGCTTGAATAGAAAGAAAGCCAGAGGCCAAGTGATTATAGGTTCACACCTATAATCCCAGCACTTTGGGAGGACAAGACGCACAGATCACCTGAGGTCAGGAGTTTGAGACCAGCCTGGCCAACATGGTGAAACCCCTTCTCTACTAAAAATACAGAGATTAGCTGGGCATGGTGGCAGGCACCTGTAATCCCAGCTACTTGGGAGGCTGAGGCAGGTGGATTGCTTGAACCCAGGAGGCAGATGTTGCAGTGAGCCGAAACAGCACCACTGCACTCCGGCCTGGACAACACAGCAGGACTGTCTCAAAAGAAAAAAAAAAAAGCCAGTGTGCCAAGATCCCTGGGCAAAACTTCCCTGCAGAGCAAACAGCAAGTGCAAAGGCTCTGAGGCAGGAGGCCACAGTGGAAGGAGGTGAGGCTGAACAGGCAGGCAGAGGCCACCTTTATAAAGCCTTATAGCCACCAAAAAGAGGATGGGTTTTACTCAAAGTGCAATTAGGAGCCATCGGAGCATTTTTTTTTTGAGACAGAGTCTCACTCTGTTGCCCCGGCTGGAGTGCAGTGGTGTGATCTCGGCTCACTGCAAGCTCCACCTCCCCGGTTCATGCCATTCTTCTGCCTCGCTCCCACTAGCTGGGACTACAGGCACCCGCCACTCATAATTCGCTAATTTTTTTTTTGTATTTTAGCAGAGACGTGGGTTTCACTGTGTTAGCCAGGATGGTCTCACCTCCTGACCTCGGATCCGCCTCGCCGGCCTCCCAAAGTGCCGGGATTACATGCGTGAGCCACCGCGCCCAGCCTGCATTTCTTATTTTTTGAGACAGGATCTCACACTGTCACCACGGCTGGAGTACAGTGGCACAATCATGGTTCACTGCAGCCTTGAGCTCCTGGGCTCAAGTGATCTTCCCACCTCAGACCCTGAGAGTAGCTGGGACTACAGGTATGCACCAACCATGCCCAGCTAAGAGACTGTGTTTCACCAAGTTGTTCAGGCTGGTCTTGAACTCCTGGCCTCAAGTGATCAGCCCGCCTTGGCCTCCCAAAGTGCTGGGATTACAGGTGTGAGCTATCGAGCCTAGCCCACTGGAGCTTTTTAAGTGAGAAAGAATGTTATCTGACTTAAATTTTTTGAAAGTCAGGTGGCAGTTGAGTGGAGAAAGGATTCTGGGAGTTCAGGAGTAACATAACACCAAATCAGGGTCAGCTGCAACTGTGGAGATGCTGGAGGGTGGACTTGTTACATGTGCACATTCAGGCTGGTGGGGTGGGGTTGATGGGGAGTAGGAAGGCAAGAAATCCTGGTGGGGCCTTGAGACCCGGGTCCTGGACTGAGAGTAAGCTCCTCTGAGGAGGATCTGGTGGGAGGCAGGGGATGGAGAATTGTGGCTGGACATGTTCCGTGTGAAAGGCCCAACATATCCATGTGGAGAGGCAGTCAGGCAGTCCATCCACAAACCTGAAGCTCTGTGAAGTTCCGGGCTGGAGACATCCATGGGGCGCCTTCGGTCTGTTGACAGTGTCTAAAGCGAGGGAGGGAGGGAGCCTCGTGGGGAGGAGCAGCTGGGGGCCCAGTGTTGAGAGGCGGGGCAGAAGAGGCAGCTGCGGGAGTTAGGAAGGAAGACTCGCTGATGAGGGAGCAGAAGCTGTGAAGGGCAGGGAGAGGTCACATGTGTTGGTGCCACAGACCGAGTCACGTGGACAAGGAGAGGGTGTGCATGCTGGGGTGGTGTCGGTGGCTGGCATCCTTGCAGCCAGTCCAGCTGGAGTAAGTGGAAGAGAGGACAGAAGTTGAGATGGATGCAGAGGTGGCCAACTGTAAAGGGAACTGCAAAGGGCAGTCACTGGAGGGGATGTGAAGCTGGCGGTGGGCGACTGCTGGGGGCTGGGAACCAAGGCTCAAGCTGAGGCCTAAGCGTGAACTGGAGCAGGAACGCTTCACCCTTTGGAACGCGTGTGGACAAGAATGCGAGCAGCTGGGCTTCATGATGGGAAGAGAAGCTTCAGCTGCGTGCATGCTTCTCAGCTTGCAGACTGGATTTTTCTGCCTCCCCTGTACGTGGGACTGCATTGCACATGAGCAGAAGTGATAGGTCAACTGTAAGGAAGGGGTGTGCCCTTCCCTGTCCCTCTCTCCACTGGGAGAAATACTCAGCAGACTGGGTGCTGATGAGGACAGCACACTAGGGCCTTGCTAAAAGAGTGGTCTGTCCACTGCTTTGACTTTATCCCAGGGCTTGTTGGAAACGCAGATTTACTGCACCCGAATTCTCATTTCGGCAAGCTCCTCAGGTAATATGTATGCACATCAAAGCCTAAGGAGCATTGCCATAATGGGAGGATCAGCAGATTATGGCCTGTGGCCTGCTTTTTGAATAAAATTATATTAGAACACAAACATTCAATTACCCGCAAATACAGAGTTTTGACAGGCACAGCCTAAAATAATGACTGTCTGGTCCTTGACGGAAATTTTGCCGACACCTGCTCCAGGGTATGGAAGAGCAACAAGGTAAGTGCCTGGGCCTCCTAAACCATAGAAGCTCCTGCCATTCTAAGCCCTGGGCTCCTGCCCCGGGGACTGTGAAATGGAAGAGAAATAGAGTGTCTTGTTTCAACTACTACTGTTGGAGATCTGTGTTGCAGTATCACAACTAATACAGCCTTGCCTGCTTGTCTGAGTGTTGTCTCTAGTACCCGTGGTGGTATCTGGTGTACAGTAGTGTGTATGTGAAAGAAAAAGTATGGGAAAGGATACAATTACCTAGTGGTTAAAGAAGTGAGTCTTTTTTTCTGAGACAGAGTCTCACTGTTGCTCAGGGTGGAGTGTAGTAGCGTGATCATGGCTCACTGCAGCCTCCAGCTCCTGGGCTTAAGTGATCTTCCCACCTCAGCCTCCCAAGTAGATGGGACTACAGGTGCAAGCCACCATGCCCGGCTAATTTTTAATTTTTGTATTTTTTGTAGATACGGGGTTTTGCCATGTTGCCAGGCTGGTCTTGAACTCCTGGGCTCAAGTGATCTGCTCTCCTCAGCCTCTCAAAGTGGTGGGATTACAGGCGTGAGCCGCCATGCCTGGCCAGAAGTGAGTTTTAATTACTAGAGAATATTTCAATTATCCTGTGGTTGCGAGACAAAGTACCACAGGCAAAGACAGGAAAAAAAATTTTACTGCAGTCTTTACGATGTGAACTTTCACACACCAGTCTCCATGTATAGACATCCACGTGATGATTATTACACACTGGATTATGCTCACGCTGGGGGAAACGAAAACCACCTGAGTAATAAAGGAGGCAGCGGAGAAAACCCCTGCTGGTTTCTAGAACTTTCCATTAAACAGCATATTTGGGGCCAGGCTGCCTGGATTCTAACTCCAGTTTCACCACATAACTAACCTCTCCATGCCTCAGTTTCCTCCTCTGTGAAATGGGGATGATAACAGCAACATACCTCATGCAGTTGTGAAATTTAATGAATTAGTGTTTGGATAGTGTTTGGCACATAGCACCCCTAACTGACTACTCACTGAAACTGACCAAATTTTCCCATAAGCAGGGTGCCCATAGAACTGAAGCTTGAGAACTTACAATGAAGCGCACCTGCTACCTGCTGACCTACTCTTCTTCCTTACTCCTCCCTAATTCCCATTTCCCTGCAGTGGTTACAAGGAGACCCTAGACTCCTCATTCAACCGTCTGCTGACTGTTAACCGACTCATCTCCCTTGCCCCACCTGTTTTCCTTCCTTGCTATATAAATCCTTAACTTCAGGCCTGGGGAAGGAACGGATTGGAGGTTTGGCTTCTGTCTCTTCAGCTGACATCACCCGTAATGTAATAAAACCTTCTTCCCTAGCAACACTTGTCATCTCAGTGACTGGCTATCTGTTTGGTGAGCAATGGGGCCTAGACTGAACTCTGGGTGTTTCAGTAACATTATTATTCCATATAATTGCTATCATCAATTTAAATGAAAGAACATGAAACAACAGGAAAAATATAAAACTGGGCCTCAGGACTGGTGGGGGCAAGCGAGGCAGGCACTTTTATACATGGTGGGATGGGATTATAAATTGGTTGTTTGGCCGTATATGTAGTGCACCTTAAAACCTTCTAGCAATTAACTTCTAAGGAAAACAGCAAAAGATATGCACAAAACTTAGGTATTAGTGTGTGTGTTTTTTTAATGCATTCATTATTGTAACCAACTTTCTCCCAAAATAGATTTATAGCATTTAATAATTAAAACACATACGACAAAAACATTGTGTAGATATAAACATATTTTAAAAAATTTACTAGTAAGTATGAAAATCAAAAACAATTCCTAAGGTGTCATTTTATTTTCCCTCCATTACTGGCTCTTTCCCCATTTGGAAGCTTCCTTTATGTTTTTTAAAGCTGAGCAAGGATGACATGTGTTCATGTATATTATACAATGTAAAGAACAAAACTGGCTGTGTAGTAGCTCACACCTGTAATTCCAGTGTTTTGGGAGGCCAAGGTGGGAGGATAACTTAACGCCAGGAGTTTGAGACCAGCCTGGGCAACATAGTGAGACCCTGTCTCTACCAAAAACCAAAAAAAAAAAAAAAAAAGAAAAAGGAAAAAAAGGAAACCAAAACAAGGCCACATTGATTGGGCACTCTGGACAGAAAAAAAGTGATTGTACTGACATGTAATTGATATGTATGCTTGACAAAAAAAAAAAAAAAAAAGATTCCATTTTTCATGACTTTCTTTTTAATGCTCTACATGATTCTTTGCATGGCTTTCAGAGCACAATGATCATGTCTACTTGATTTTCTTCAAAAATTAAGATAAAAATCTTTTACTTGAGAGGATGAGGTGGGAGGATGGCTTGAGGCCAGGAGTTGGAGACCAGCCTGGGAAACATAGGGAGACTTTGTCTCTATAAAAAATATAAATAAAAAATAAAAAGAGAAAGCTCTTAAGACTTCACTCAGTAGGTTTTCCTACCAAAATAACTGGTTACTGATGGTTTCATGCAGTTCACGAAATTAACTGACGATTTTAGTTGCAGCTTTTATCTTTCTGAATTCTGCCACTCATGTCTCTGCTTTCACTTCCTGTATCCACAATCTGACTGTGACATGTGATTATTAAAGATATAATCTATGTTGCCCCCTAGTGATTAATATGAACATAGGAAAAGTCCTGTAGACTTCCTCAGCTGTTCAGAGCTGTGGGGGCTTCTTATCATGCAGGATCTACCTGCTAGTTTCCATTATTTTATTGTTTAAGTCCTTTAATAGCTTGAGTTTTTACATTTTATTATATTACACAAGTCCAAGCTAAACTGTTTATTCTATATAAGAGACAGGCAAGCAAAAGCAAACCAAGAAAACATTATAATCAATAAAATATTATCAAACAAGAAAAAGAAATACACCTCCTTTTAAAATTTATTTCTAGCTCTATTTTTGTGGACTGTTTTTAACCAGAGAAATAACCTAAATGCATGGTCTATTAAAAGTTAATTGACCAGGCGTGGTGGCTTACACTTGTAATCCCAGCACTTTGGGAGGCTGAGGCAGGCAGATCACTTGAGGTCAGGAGTTCGAGACCATCCTGGACAACATAGTGAAACCTCATCTCTACTAAAATACAAAATTAGTTTGACCGTGTGATAAGGCCTGTACTCCCAGTTACTCAGGAAGTTGAAGCAGGTGTTAAATTGCTTCTGACCCTGGGAAGGGCAGAGGTTGTAGTGCACTCCAGACTGTGCCACTGCACTCAGCATGGGTGACAGAGTGAGACTCCCCATCACAAAAAAAAAAAAAAAAAAAATCGATTTTCTTTTGTATTTCCTGAATATAAAGAATGACAAGCAGGATCTTGAATACCTTGTGAAAAGGTCTGAGATAATGCACAGTGATGCTGTCTATGAGCCTTGTCTTATGAGGCCTTCATCTATAAGTTTTTCCTTACCCCTTTGGTAGGCACCCCCACCCCAGCTTTTTTTTTTTTTTAAAGGACAGATCTCACTCTGTTGCTCTTGCTAGAGTGCAGCAGCACAATTTGCTCACTGCAGCTTCCCTTAACTCCTCCAGGGCTTGAGTAATCCTCCTACCTCAGTTCTTCCCAAGTAGCTGGATCACAAGTATGTGCCACCTCTGCCCAGCTAATTTCTTATTTCGTGTAGGCAGAGTTCCCACTGCCTTCTAGGCTGATCTCAAATTCCTGGGCTCAAGTGATCTTGCCACCTCAGCCTCTGAGTAGCTAGGACTACAAGCATGCACCACCACACTCAGCTAATTTTTGTATTCTTACTGTAGAGACAGGGGTCTCATTTTGTTGCCTAGTTTGGTCTTGAACTCCTGGGCTCAAGTGATTCTCCTGCATTGGCCTCCCAAAGTGCTGGGATTATGGGCTTGAACTATGTGCCCAACCCCCTTTGATTTTTTTGTTTTTCTTCTTGTTTGCTTTACTCATAGGAAAGAATATACACATTTATAAATCCTGATTCAAAGACTACTTTTGTGTGAGGGTATTGAGTTTGATTTTTTTTCTCTTTCCATCTAGGTCGTGTGGCCTTTGGGAGGTGTGTGTGTGTGTGTGTGTGTGCGTGTGTGGTAGGATATGTGTTTAATTTTTTAAATTTATATTTTGGTGCTGTATGTTGTGAAAGATTTGTTCATAGTGGATCAATGAACCATCTTTTCTAGGCAGTTTTGTTGAAAATGAAGGTTTCTCTTTGATTTCAAGAATGACTAAATTAAAAAACAACAACAAAGTATTAATTTTCTATTACTACCATAAAAAATTCTCACAAACTTAGTGGCTTAAAACAACACAAAGTTATCTTAGTTTTGTATATCAGAAATCTGACACCTGCCTCCCTTGGCTATAATGAAGCTGTGGCAGGGCTGTATTCCTTTCTGGAGGCTCTAGGGGGCAGTCTGTTTCTGTCCTGGCCTTTTCCAGCTCCTAAAGGCCGTCTGCATTCCTTGGCTTGTGGCCTCTTCCTCTGTGGTCAGAGCCAGCAACGCAGCATCTCCCTGACCCTGCTTCTGTCTCACATCTTTTTCTCCGAACACAGCCAGGAAAGGTTCACTTATTTTAAGGACTCATGTGATTAGATTGGGCCCATCTTAAGGTTCTTAATTTAATCACGTATTTTATTATGCAGAGTCACATATTCAGGGGTTCCAGGGATTAGGATATGGACCCTTTTGTGGCAGGAGTTATAATTCTGCCTATTACAAATGATGTAAGAGCATATACATTACAGTGTTTAAAATAGTAATGAGTTGGAAATAAATATTCTACAATAAGAAAATGCTTAAGTTATAGGACAAACAAATATTGGAGTACTAGGAAGCCTCTAAAAGTCATTGTAAGAGAATAACATAGGTGATGAAAGAAGTAGAATACAAAATTTATAAACAGTGTGATCCAGTACTGCATGTGGGGTGGGGTGATGCCCCACTGGGTGTGTAGAATTGTGAGTGATTTTCATTTTCTTTTTTTGTATCTTTCTTTTTTGGGGAGGGAGGGTACTGTCTGCTGTAAGAATGTGTTACTACTATCACATCCATCTCCCCCAAAACTTTTAATTAAATCTTAAGGGAAAGTGTATTTTATTTAACAGTGGTAAAAAGTAAGTATCTTAAAAGCAAATGCTAAAGTCCTAATAAAATTTACATTATGCTATAAAGGGACATAATTTAAAGGCAAAGGCAAAGTGAAACTTTCAGTAAGCATTCCCTAATAAAAGTCCTATAAAATGAGGTATGTAGTAATTACTTGGGCTGGGATTAAAGGGACATAAGAATGTCTTTACATACAAGTATAGCCAATATACAAAATGCACAACAGTCTAGTTACCATTAATCAAAATGGTGGGCAAGTATTATAAAAGTCACCAATAAAATACAGCTTTGTTAAAATATATATACCATAATATTTATGCAAACTAAAACTGACATTTCAAAATAATTATTTCTGTGTGCCCTAGACATTTGAGCAATTTAATACTTCTGCTGGAATACAGAGAGGAAGTCAGTAAGATGGAATGTATTTGGATTTCAACCAGTTATTTTTAAAGGAAAGCTATTACTTTAGAAACTAAAAACAAAACAAAAAGCAAAAACTTTAACCAGTGTCCCTTCATCTAGCTAATTAAATGTTGTTCATTCACTATAGATATAGAATTTATTTAAAACCTCAAAATGATTGAAGTAACAGACTCAGCACTGTGACTTTGGGATTGAGTAGGCTATAAGACTAGGGTGAAATATGACCACACATTCTCTAATTCAATATTAAAACAAATTCCTGCAACCAAAGAAACAAGTAGCACTGGGTTAGGCCAGGTTCCCAAGTTCATTGTGTATTCTAGATCCATAGTGCTAATAAAGAGAAGACAATCACTTGTTTGCCTACCTTATTTCATTGTTAAAAAAAAATCACTAGGTCAAAATAATGGGTCAAGTTGTTGATTGAAAAACCCAGAACTGATTTTTTGTATTTGCTGGGATAAGCGAGATGTCTTAGTTCATTTTGTGCTACTATAAAAGAATACCACAGACTAATTTCTAAAAAAAACAGAAATTTTCTTGTAGTTCTGGAGACTGAGAAGCCCAAGATGAAGACACTGGCATCTGGTGAGGGCCTTCTTGCTGTCTCATCACATGGCAGAAGGGCAAGAGCACAAGAGAGAGAACCCATTCCGGAGAGTGTTTTTCATAATGGCATTAATCTGTTCTTAAGGGTGGAGCCCTCATGTCCTAAACACCTCCCATTAGACCCCACTTCCCAGTGCTGTTACATTTCGGATTCAGTCTCTAACACATGAATATCTGGGAGACACATTCAAACTATGGCACTAGGTTATTCTGTAGTAACAAATTATTCCCTAAACAGGCACAGATGACGCTCCAGGGCAACTGTCCCCTGGTGTGAATCAGCAATTCAGGTCACTTGACTCTTGTGACTGTGGCATCACAGGGAGACAAGAGGTCTCCCTGTTTTCTTTCTTTTTTTTTTTTTTTTTGAAACTTTAAGTTCTAGGGTACATGTGCACGACGTGCAGGTTTGTTACATACGTATACATGTGCTATGTTGGTGTGCTGCACCCTCCCCCCTACCCCTTCCCCACAATAGGCCCCGGTGTGTGATGTTCCCCTTCCTGTGTCCAAGTGATCTCATTGTTCAATTCCCACCTATGAGCGAGAACATGTGGTTTTTGGTTTTCTGTTCTTGTGATAGTTTGCTGAGAATGATGGTTTCCAGCTGCATCCGGGTCCCTACAAAGGACAAAAACTTATCCTTTTTTATGGCTGCATAGTATTCCATGGTGTATATGTGCCACATTTTCTTAATCCAGTCTGTCATTGATGGACATTTGGGTTGATTCTAAGTCTTTGCTATTGTGAATAGTGCCGCAATAAACATACGTGTGCATGTGTCTTTATAGCAGCATGACTTATAATCCTTTGGGTATATACCCAGTAATGGGATGGCTGGGTCAGATGGTATTTCTAGTTCTAGATCCTTGAGGAATCGCCACACTGTTTTCCACAATGGTTGAACTAGTTTACAGTCCCACCAACAGTGTAAAAGTGTTTCTATTTCTCCACATCCTCTCCAGTATCTGTTGTTTCCTGACTTTTTAATGATTGCCATTCTAACTGGTGTGAGATGGTATCTCATTGTGGTTTTGATTTGCAATTCTCTGATGGCGAGTGATGATGAGCATTTTTTCATGTGTCTGTTGGCTGTATGAATGTCTTCTTTTGAGAAGTGTCTGTTCATATCCTTTGCCCGCTTTTTGATAGGGTTGTTTGCTTTTTTTTGGTAAATTTGTTTGAGTTCTTTGTAGGTTCTGGATATTAGCCCTTTGTCAGATGAGTAGATTGCAAAAATTGTCTCCCATTCTGTAGGTTGCCTGTTGCCTGTTCACTCTGATGGTAGTTTCTTTTGCTGTGCAGAAGCTCTTTAGTTTAATTAGATCCCATTTGTCAATTTTGGCTTTTGTTGCCATTGCTTTTGGTGTTTTCGACATAAAGTCTTTGCCCATGCCTGTGTCCTGAATGGTATTACCTAGGTTTTCTTATAGGGTTTTTATGGTTTTAGGTCTAACATTTAAGTCTCTAATCCATCATGAATTAATTTTCGTATAAGGAGTAAGGAAAAGATCCAGTTTCAGCTTTCTACTTATGGCTAGCCAATTTTCCCAGCACCATTTATTAAATAGGGAAACCTTTCCCCATTTCTTGTTTTCGTCAGGTTTGTCAAAGATCAGATGGCTGTAGATGTGTGGTATTATTTCTGAGGGCTCTGTTCTGTTCCATTGGTCTGTATTTCTGTTTTGGTACCAGTACCATGATGTTTTGGTTACTGTAGCCTTGTCGGATAGTTTGAAGTCAGGTTTGAAGTCAGGGAGATTTTGGGCTGAGACAATTGGGTTTTCTAAATATACAATCATGTCATCTGCAAACAGGGACAATTTGAATTCTTCTTTTCCTAACCGAATACCCTTTATTTCTTTCTCTTGCCTGATTGCCCTAGCCAGAACTTCCAACACTATGTTGAATAGGAGTGGTGAGAGAGGGCATCCCTATCTTGTGCCAGTTTTCAAGGAAATGCTTCCAGTTTTTGCCCATTCAGTATGATAGTGGCTGTGGGTTTGTCATAAATAGCTCTTATTATTTTGAGATACATTCCATCAATACCTAGTTTATTGAGAGTTTTTAAGCATGAAGGGCTGTTGAATTTTGTCAAAGGCCTTTTCTGCATCTATTGAGATAATCATGTGATTTTTGTCTTTGGTTCTGTTTATATGCTGGATTACATTTCTTGATTTGCATATGTTGAACCAGCCTTGCATCCCAGGGATGAAGCCCACTTGATCATAGTGGATAAGCTTTTTGATGTGCTGCTGGATTCAGTTTGCCAGTATTTTATTGAGGATTTTTGCATTGATGTTCATCAGGGATATTGGTCTAAAATTCTCTTTTTTTGTCATGTCTCTGCCAGGCTTTGGTATCAGGATGATGTTGGCCTCGTAAAATGAGTTAGGGAGGATTCCCTCTTTTTCTCTTGATTGGAATAGTTTCAGAAGGAATGGTACCAACTCCTCCTTTTACCTCTGGTAGAATTCGACTGTGAATCCATCTTGTCCTGGACTTTTTTTCGTTGGTAGGCTATTAATTATTGCCTCAATTTCAGAGCCTGCTATTGGTCTATTCAGGGATTCAACTTCTTTCTGGTTTAGTCTTGGGAGAGTGTAAGTGTCCAGGAAATTATCCATTTCTTCTAGGTTTTCTAGTTCATTTGCATAGAGGTGTTTATAGTATTCTCTGATGGTAGTTTGTATTTCCGTGAGGTCAGTGGTGATATCCCCTTTATCATTTTTTTATTGCATCTATTTGATTCTTCTCTTTTCTTCTTTATTAGTCTTGCTAGTGGTCTATCAATTTTGTTGATCTTTTCAAATAACCAGCTCCTGGATTCATTGATTTTTTGGAGGGTTTTTGTGTTTCTATCTCCTTCAGTTCTGCTCTGATCTTAGTTATTTCTTGCCTTCTGCTAGCTTTTGAATGTGTTTGCTCTTGCTTCTCTAGTTCTTTTAATTATGATGTTAGGGTGTCAATTTTTGATCTTTCCTGCTTTCTCCTGTGGGCATTTAGTGCTATAAATTTCCCTCTAAACACTGCTTTAAATGTGTTCCAGAGATTCTGGTATGTTGTATCTTTGTTCTCATTGGTTTCAAAGAAGATCTTTATTTCTGCCTTCATTTCGTTATGTACCCAGTAGTCATTCAGGAGCAGGTTGTTCAGTTTCCATGCAGTTGAGCGGTTTTTATTGAGTTTCTTAGTCCTGAGTTCTAGTTTAATTGCACTGTGGTCTAGGAGACAGTTTGTTATCATTTCTGTTCTTTTACATTTGCTAAGGAGTGCGTTACTTCCAACTATGTGGTCAATTTTGGAATAAGTGTGATGTGGTGCTGAGAAGGATGTATATTCTGTTTCTTTGGAGTGGAGAGTTCTGTAGATGTCTATTAGGTTCGCTTGGTGCAGAGTTGAGTTCAATTCCTGGATATCCTTGTTAACTTTCTGTCTCATTGATCTGTCTAATGTGGACAGTGGGGTGTTAAAGTCTCCCATTATTATTGTATGGGAGTCTAAGTCTCTTTGTAAGTCTCTAAGGGCTTGCTTTATGAATCTGGGTGCTCCTGTATTGGGTGCATATATATTTAGGATAGTTAGCTCTTCCTGATGAATTGATCCCTTTACCATTGTGTAATGGCCTCCTTTGTCTCTTTTGATCTTTGATGGTTTAAAGTCTGTTTTCTCAGAGACTAGGATTGCAACCCCTGCTTTTTTTTTGTTTTCCATTTGCTTAGTAGATCTTCCTCCATCCCTTTATTTTGAGCCTATGTGTGACTCTGCATGTGAGATGGGTCTCCTGAATACAGCAAACTGATGGGTCTTGACTCTTTATCCAATTTGCCAGTCTGTGTCTTTTAATTGGACCGTTTAGTCCATTTACATTTAAGGTTAATATTGTTATGTGTGAACTTGATCCTGTCATTATGATATTAACTGGTTATTTTGCTCGCTAGTTGATGCAGTTTCTTCCTAGCATCAATGGACTTTACATTTTGACATGTTTTTGCAATGGCTGGTACCTGTTGTTCCTTTCCATGTTTAGTGCTTCCTTCAGGATCTCTTTTAGGGCAGGCCTGGTGGTGACAAAATCTCTAAGCATTTGCTTGTCTGTAAAGCATTTTATTTCTCCTTCACTTATGAAACTTAGTTTGGCTGGAGAGGTATCCCTGTTTTCAACTACAGCAGAAAGCATGAGGAGTATGCAGCCCACCTCTTCTATGCTTGGCCCAGTGGTGATATACAGTATATTTCTTCTGCTTACAGCCCATTGGCCTGAAATGGTCATGTGGTCCCACTCAAGGGGGAAGGAGACTGGGAAATGGAAGCTTCTATGTGTCCTGAAAAGAAATGATTGGCATACTGCTGAGCACTACTTATGTTTAAACACACCCATACAATTTTGGAGAAGCTTTCCTTTATTTTTTATCCAGTTGGAGAGACTTTGGTCTCTAAACTTCAGAGCTGCGGGTAAGACCTGATCCTCATTCTAGAGAAAGTAGCTCTACTGTCCCAGCAGAAAGAAGCCTGACTTGAAGCTCCACCACTTTGGCTATCTTCAAAAGTGTTGGGTGTTCTTCAAAAGTGAGTGCCAATTCACTGTGGTACCCGGCACCTGGCCTTCCATGCTTTCATGTATTAGGGAAACTAGATATGTAGCACAGCTACTGGAGAGTACTTCGATCCTAGTAACCTGGCTTTACAAACATGGTGTGTACTGCCTAGTTTTGCTTTTATTTCAGAAAAAATAAAATGTAAGATAATAAGAACAAATACATTTGAACTGCTGGACAACTATTCAAAAATAGTTTGCCAGAGTAACTTGTAAGCCTGAAATCTGTGTAGCCATGAAAGGGCTCATCATCAGCTTAATTCTGAAGCAGAACTTCGTGAAACACGTGGTAGTTATCTTGGAGGTAAAATGCTGGCTTTCCGATGGGAAGTGAAAGTGTCAATCAAGTTGTGTTGGGAGATGCAATAAAGGCTGAGGCAGTCTTGCAGCCCATGATTGTATGCACGGGCTAAGATGAGAAGGATGTTTCAAAAAACCAGGGGATATTATTGTAGCTTTTGAGCATGAGACAGCCTCAAAGCACTGGGAAAACTAGATGCTAGCAGGAGGCAGTAGAAGTGCAGGTGTGAGAAAAATAAAGGCTGGGCCAGCGTGCTGGTAGGAAATGGATAAAAAAGACAGGTTTGATAAATGTTTCAGAAAAAGAGAGCTGTCAGGATGAGGTAGAATGAGCTTGGCAGCCTGGGTGTTGGCATGCCACTGATGGTCAAGACCAAATGCTGCTTATCCTATGCAGCCAGAAATTTTGCTTTAGAAATGACACTAGGGTTTTTCCTCACAGCAACCACTGTCCTCTCTCTCATTCTCCCTGTCACTGGGTTACCTCCTCCTTGTCAATGACCTCTTCTGTGATACTGTCTCTTCAATCCACCATGGGTTTTTTCTCTGATTTTTTAAGAATAAGTGGAAATACCTAAATTGTTTGTTCTTTCAGTTGTAGAAAACATTGAAAACCAAAAGGAAAGAATTTAAAAACACTGTAATTGCACTACCCACCAAGAAGCACTTATGTTGGTATACAGTCATGTGTTGCTTAATGGTGGGGATATATTTTGAGAAATGTTTTATTAGGTGACTTCATTGTTGTACAGATATCATAGAGAGTATTTATACAAACCCAGATTGTATAGCTGACTACATACCTGTGATAGATGGTACAGCTGGCTGCTCCTAGTCTGCAAACCTGTACAGCATGTTACTGTACTGAATAAGGTGGGCAATTTTAACGCAATGGGAATCATTTGTTTATTTAAATATATCAAAACACATTTTGGTACAGTAAAAATACAATATAAAAGATAAAAAGATTAAAAATGGTTCACCTGTGTGGGGCACTTACCATGAATAGAGCTTGCAGGACTGGAAGTTGCTCTGGGTGAGTCAGTGAGTGGTGAATGGATGTGAAGGCCTAGGACATGGCTGCACACTACAATTCATAAGCACTACACTTAGGCACCTGACATTTATAACAAATATTGTTCTTTAACAAGAAATTAACCTTAGCTTACTGTAATTTGTTACTTTACAAACTTTTTAACTGTTAACAACTTTTCGATTGTTTTTTAAGCAACATTTAGGTTAAAACACAAACTCATGTACAGCTGTACAAAAATATTTTCTTTTTAAATATCCTTACTCTATAAGCTTTTTTTATTAAAAAATTATTTTTACTTTTAAAACTTTTTGTTAAAAACAAAGACACAAATACCTACATTAGCCTGGGTCTACATGGGGTCAGGATCATCAGTATCACTGTCTTCCACCTCCACATCTTGTCCTGCTGGAAGGTGTTCAGGGGCAATAACCCACATGGAGCCGTCATCTCCTATGATAACAGTGCCCTCTTCTGGGGTACCTCCTCAAGGAACTGCCTGAGGCTATTTTAGAGTTAACTTAAATAAATAAGTAGAAGGAGTACACTCTAACAATAAAAAGTGTGTAAATACATAAGCCCAGTAATAGTCTATTATGATTAAGTGTTATGTACTATACATAAATACATATGCTATACTATTGTAAGACTGGTAGTGCAGTAGGATTGTTTATGTACAACATCACCACAAACGTGAGCAATGCATTGTGCTATAACGTTCTGATAGCTATGACATCATTAGATGATAGGAATTTTTCAGTTCCGTTATGATCTTATGGAACAACTGTTGTATCTGTGGTCCGTTGTTGGCCAAAGTGTCATCAGGAGATGCATGACTGTATCTCCTTCCAGACTTGTGTTTATGTGTGTGCTTTTACAAAAATGGAATATACACACTATTCTGGGAACTCCTTTTCTCATTTAATACTCTGTGAAAAGCTAGACTTATTTATGAATGCTTATGAGACGTTTTACTGGCATTTCACACTCAATATGACAACACCATCCTTATCATTTCTAACCTATGCCTCATTTTAAAAAATTTTTCATTTCATTAACTTATCCAACATCTTTTGAGCCCACAATAGGGGCCTAACCACTTGATAATTGTCTTAGTTTGTTTTCTGTTGCTCTAACAGAATACCATGGACTGGGTAGTTTATAAAGAAAAGAAGTTTATTTAGCTCCTGGTTCTGGAGGCTGGGAAGTCCAAGAGCATGTCACCACCAGCATCTGGTGAGGGTTGTCCCATGGCAGAAGGGGGGAAGGACGGAAAGTGGAAGCAAAGGCACAAGACAGAGAGAAAATTTGGTCAAATTCATCCTCTTTATAAGGAGCCCACTCCCGTGATAACTAACCCACTTTCATGATAATGACATTAATTCATTAATCCATATAATCACCTCTTAAAATTCCCACCTCTCAACACTGTTACAATGGGGATTAAGTTTTCAACACATAAATTTTTGGGAGGACACATTCAAACCATAGCAATGGTTAAAAATAAGCTCAGATACTCTCTTTTTTCCTTACCCTTCTCACATTTAATTATCTCTAAATCACTCATTCATTCAATAAATATTTTTTTCATCTGTCCTTACATGGCCTGTATGCAGGCTGTGCCCTCATGATTTTCTCATTCAGTAAAATTGAGCACCTACTATGTGTCAGATTTTGTTTCTGGCTCTGGGCATACCAAAGTGAACCAAATGGGGAAGGTACCTTCTATCATGGTGCTAGTATTCTAGAGGGGGAATAAATAATACTTCAATGTATTAGTTATCCATTATTGCATAGCAAATCACCCCAAAACTTAGTGACTTAGAATAACGACATTTACTATTTTGCTGTGTTTGTGGGTTAGGAATTGGGGCATGCTTTAGTAGGTCCTCTGCTTCAGGGTCTCTCACAGGCTGCAGTCATCTCAAGACTCGACTTGGGGAGAATTGGCTTTCAAAGTCATTCATGTGGTTGTTGGCAAGATTCCGTTTCTTGCTGTGTTGGCTACAGGCTACTGTCAGTCCTGGCCATATGCACCTCTCTGTTAGGGCAGCTCACAATGCAAGCAAGAAAAGCCAGAGAGAGACAGAGAGAGAGAGGGAGAGTGCCGGGAAGATAAGAGTCATAGTGTTTTATGACCGATCTTGAAGTGACCTCCCATCACTATGCCATCTCCTATTTGTTAGGAACAAGTCCCTAGGTGGCCCACTGAAGAGGAGGGCATTACCCAGGATTTGAATACCAGGGAATGGGGATCATTGTGAGCCATTTTAGAAGGCTGCCTCCCACAGTCAAGAAACAAGACAATTCCAGATCATACTCAGTGCTAGAGAGAAAATAGGATGGGGATAAGACAAAGAGCATCTGGGAGTGTTGGGGAGGTAGTCTTCAGTGTGTGTCTAGAGAGGACCTCACTGAGGAGGTAACAGTGAAGGAGAGAACTAAAGGGCAAGAAAGGGCCCACCTGGAAAGATTCAAGCCTTCCAGACGGAGGGAACAGAAAAGGCAAAGTGGCAGAATGAGCTCTGCCTGTTTGAGGAAGAGCGTGGAGCCCAGTGACATGGAGTGAATGAGCATGAAGGAAGTGGGCGCTGCTGAGATGAGGCCCTGGTAATGAGTACATGAGTGCATACCGTCTGTGTTTTGAAATACTGAGCAACTTCCCTATGTCACACCTTGTAAGTGACACAGCACATACAAGGATTTGAACCCAAGTCCATCTGATGCTAAAATCCATGTTTTTGCCACACTAGTGCCTTACAGAATTTACTAGAAGGGGATGCTGCTGGGTGGTGGTCAGCCACTCCAGGTGCCCACCACGTAAGTAAGACTTTCAGGGCTAAAACCAGGATAGTCTTGAGGAAATTGGGATAGCGGGTCACCCTCAAGACACAACAGGAGCACTGAGTTCTCTGACGTGATATGAAACCCAGCATGAGCCGGCAGCCCAGAGTCAGCCTAACGAGAAGTCGGCTGTGTCTTTTGTTACCAAGAAAACAAAACTGTAGCATAACCCCACCTTGTTGAAACAAAATGTTTACATTCTTCTGTTCCGCTTTGCTTAAGTCATTCCTGTGGGACAAGCCGGCCTAACATACAGGTGTAGTCAGGGGCTAGGAGAGACCTAGACGGCCCCCGTACATTCTCAGTCACTGAAGCGAGACCTTCCTCAGGAAGGACTCCCAGCTCCCTTAGTCATCATTCCCTCTGGGCATCCTGCTTTTGGCATAATTACTGATACGAGCACCTCATGTCCCTTCCTGAATTATACCTACCCCCCCCCCCCCCGCCTCCCCACCCCCTGTACACACTTTGCACAGTATCTGGCCCACGGAAGTGACTTCATGGAAATTCAACGGATGAACGGCTGGACGATGAACAATGCACAGCAATGTGTGGTGTGGCAGAAAAGACTGCACCAGCAAAAATTGGAAGCTGAGCTTTGCGTATTTCCTTGCCTTGGTCACTTTGCAATTTCCTGGGTGCTTGAAACAGAAAGTCACTGATTCTAAGCCCCTGTGGGATCTGGGACCTCCCATCAAGGTATCTGGAAAGTCCTCATTCTTCACTTCTCCACGCGATCCTACCCTGCAGACTAGCCCTGCTTTCGGAACCTCTCCTGTTACACATTCTGTGACCCTGAGACTCTCTTTTATTTTATTTTATTTATTTATTTTTATATTCCCATGTTTCCAAAGGCATAATAGGGCAGTTAAGTATAGCTATGACTATGCCTTTCCATAGCCCAGAAGAGTCTGGAAAACTGGGAATACCCAAAGCTCAGGATGATATTGCGTACACAAAGTACTAGGTGGAGTAATGTTTAGATAGAAAGCAGACTCAGTCATATAAAATATACACATGATAGCATGATCTGCATTTCTGTGATGCTTCTGAAGTACAGAAGCATTCAGCGCTTTCATAACTCTTATTGCAAGTTACCTCTTCAATCATTTTTAAAAATGCTTTAAAAATTTTTTAGCTTATTGAGGTATGACTGACAAAAATTGTATATATTTAAAGTGTACAACATGTTTTGATATATGTATACATTGTGAAATGATTACCACAATTAAGCTAATAAACATATCCATTATCTCACATTACATTTGTGTGTGTGTGTGCACGCACACACATAGTGAGAACACTTAAGATCTACTCTCAGCAAATATCAAGTATTTCAAGTATATCAAGTATGCAATATATTATTACTATACACTCACCATGCTGTACGTTAGGTCTTCAGAATTTATTTATCTTATAACTGAAAGTTTGTACCCTTTGACCAATGTCCCCGTTTCCACCATTCCTAGTGACCACTGTTCTACTCTGTTTTTATGAGTCTGGCTTTTTTTAGATTCCACATGTAAGTGAGATTATGCAGTATTTGTCTTTCTGTGACTGGCTTATTTTACTTAGCATAATGTCCTACTGGTTCATCTATGTTGCTGCAAATTGCAAGATTTCCTTATTTTTTTGAGGCTGAATAGTATTTCATTGTGTATGTATACACTATGTTTCTTTATCCATTCATTCATTGATGGACACTTACATTGATTCCATATCTTGGCTATTGTGAATAATGCTGCAATAAACATAGGAGTGTAGACAGCTCTTTGATATACTGATTTCATTTTCCCTGGGTATATGCCTAGAAGAGGGATTGCTAGATCATATGGTGGTTCTAGTTTGAATATTTTGAGGAACCTCCATATTGTTTTCCATGATGGCTATACCAATTTACATTCCCACCAATAATGTGTAACAGTTCCCTTTCTCCACATCCTTGTCAACACTTATCTTTTGGCTTTTTGGTACTAGCCATCCTAACAGGTGTGAAGTGACATTTTATTGTGGTTTTGATTTGCATTGCCCTGATGATTAGTGATGTAGAACACCTTTGTATATACCTGTTGGCCATTTGTATGTCTTCTTTGGGAAAATGTCTATTCAGATTCTTTCCCCACTTTAAAATCCAGTTATTTGTTTTTTTGCTATTGAATTGTATGAATTTTTTATGTATTTTGGATAGTAACCATTTATTATATGTATAGTTTACAAATTTTCTCCCATTCTATAGGTTCTGTTTAAAATTTTACTACAAAGTTTAAAATTTTGTTTTAATTTTTATGGGTACATAGTAGGTGTGTATATTTATGGGGTGTGTGAGATGTTTTGATACACGCAAATTGTGTCACAGAAAATAAGATATCCATCCCCTCAAGCATTTATCTTTTGTCTTATGATACAATTATACTCTTAGTTATTTTAAAATGTACAATTAAATTATCAAATAGTAGGTCTTATTCATTTTTTCTAACTATTTTTTTAGGTACCCATTAACCATCCCCACCCCCACCTCCTCCTTACCCCCCTCTATAGGTTCTTTTTATTTTGTTAATTTTTTTCCTTTGCTATGCAGAATAACATGTTTTCAAAGCAAGTTAAAGCTGCTCTCTACTTAGATTAAGAAATCAAAACATCTGACGTGGCTCCAGCAGAAGGAAAGGCAAGATGGGAATCAACAAAGTTTAATCTACATTCTTTCTGCTTCTCCTTTTTTACCAACACTGTATTCAACTGTATAACAATTGCACCAATAAGCACGAGAATGATAGTTTTTAGTTTAAAGACTATTTCAGTTTTAGTCAGACTACTTCAGACCTCAGACTCCACATTTCAGACTCCAGACTTTAGACAACAGACTTCACACTCCAGACAACAGACTTTTAGACTCCAGCTTCAGACTTCAGACTCCAGATTGTATACTTCAGACAACAAACCCTAGACAACAGACTCCAGTCTCCACACTTCAAACAACAGACTCCACACTCCAGACAATAGACTTTTAGACTCCAGAACACACTTCGAACTTCAGACTCACTCCAGACTTCAGACTCCAGACCCAGATTTCAGACTTTAGAATTCAGACTCCAGACTTCAGACTCCAGACCAGACTTCAGATTTCAGACTCCAGACCAGACCTCTGACTTCAGACCTTAGACCCCAGACCCCAGATTTCAGACTCCAGGCTTCAGAGTTTGGATTTTGGACTACTTCAGCTTTAGTCAGACAGACAACTTCAGTCAGACCACTTTTCACCTCTACCATCTAATCTCATCTTTTAAACAACCCTCTAAAAAGGTAACATTCCCAAGAAACTGAGGCCCAGAAACACTGAATGACATACTCAAGACTAACCACCTAGTAAGGGGGAGGCCACAGTTTCCCGTGGCTTTCTACTCTACCATTCATGGTAAATATATCTATTTACCTCTTCACCCTTTGAAGGCAGGAGACAATTTGAAAAGCCTAGATTGTTATTCAAGCCCTTACCCTGGCAACATGCACACGGTAGACCCTTCACTTAGCTGGTAGAAAGAACACAGGCTTGGGAAGATGTCTGACGTTCACTCTGACGACACTCTTGCTTGCTTGTCTGATCTCTCTGAGCCTTGGGTGGCCCATCTACTAAACAGGGATAAGTTATTTCCTGGGGATGCTAAGAGCCTTCTGCCTCATGCCTGCAGTGCTGCTCATGTTGCCCCCTTGGAATTACTTGTTCAACTTCTTTCTTCCCCACTAGACTGTGAGCTTCTTCAGGGCAAAGACCAGGACTTTGTTGCTGTTAACCCCAGCAACTATCACCATGCCTGACCAAAGGGCATGCTGAATAAACATTGATTGTTCAAAACCACATGCCTGGTCCCTAGTAGGCACTTGCTGGTTACTGCTTTCTTCCCACCCTCCCTCTGCCACCCCTACCTCTCTGAGTCTGGAGAGGATGGCCATGTACTTGGCAGGAGGCAGTGTCCATAGGAAGTTCAGGTCCTTTGCAGCAGTCAGTTTCATTTCCTATGATTAAAATTTCTGTGAAACATATTATGCAAGAGCAGAATTTTAATATAGTCATTCCCTGGACGGTCTGGGCAAGACAGACCTACCCTGTACCAGTTCCTGGCACGGCTGGTGTTGGCCCAGTTATGCAAGTTTCTGAGGTTTAAAACAGAACAACAAACTTTCAGTGTTGCTATGAATGCCAAAGCAAACTTTCTCAGCAGAGTGGTTCCTCATTCTTGGAAAAGAGAGGAATGTCCTTTTCTTTTCCCTGTCTCCTCTTCTCTGAGAGAAAAGCGATAATTTATTATTGAGATTGCAGATTGGGCCTTGACCCCTTCTCCTTTGACAAAGAGGCAAAACAAAATAAAATAAAATTTTCATTAATGCATTCCTCTTTCCCCTTTCTCTGTCCCCTCCCCTTTCCTGTTCTCTGTATCTCTGCTTCTGAATGTACCCCCAACTTGTTTCCAAATACTTCCTCCTGCACTGTCCCACCTGACCCTCTGCTAGGTAATGCCCTCTGCTCCCTTTTTGCCATCAACAGTCTCATTTCCTGAGAGACACTTAGCTCATCTAGTTGGTTAGAAGAAAACATTATGATTGATCTAATTCATATTGAAGTGTGAATGACTGAAAGCCCAATATATTTACATTCCTTCATATAATTGCCTTTTAACCAAAGGGGCTTATTAATCCAAGTGAACACTTTCCACGTAGAATTCCTGTAAAGAATCTTGGGCTGGTTATTCCTCTGAGTGTCCCTCAGGGAATGACAATTTCTTCATAACTTCTGTCTTTCTCTTCAAGAGTAAAATGAAGGGAATTGTCAGTGATCTCATATTGGGTCTACATTGGGGATTATACCCTCAGTGAGCTAGAGATGGGACAAGTTTAGGGACTGATTTTCTTAGAGGCAATCATTACCTGGTAATTTTCCTGGCAATTGAATTATGATCTTAGAAACAAATGCTTTTAAATAAAAAGTCAGCTGGGTATGGTGGCTCATGCCTGTAATCCCAGCACTTTGGGAGGCCAAGGCAGGCAGATCACTTGAGGTCAGGAGTTCAAGACCAGCCTGGCCAACATGGTGAAACTCCGTCTGTACTAAAAAAAAAAAAAAAAAAAAAAATTACAAAATTTAGCCTGGTGTGGTGGTGCACACCTGTAATCTCAGCTACTTGGGAGGCAGGAGAATCGCTTCAACCTGGGAGGTGGACGTTGCAGTGAGCCGAGATTGTACCGCTGCACTCTAGCCTAGGTGAAAGAGCAAGACTCCGTCTCAAAAACAAACAAATAAACAAACCTTCTGGTCTTGGTGGGTGGTAGTAGTAGCCCCAAGTTCTCAGAGATCTCAGTGCTGATCTGGGACGATGCCCGGGAGGGCAAGGACTCCAAGGAGAAGCTGGTGCTGGAGTTCACCTTCACTAAGCCAGTGCTTTCTGTGCTCATGCGCCATGACAAGATCGTGATGGTGCTGAAGAACCGCATCTGTGTGTACTCCTTCCCAGACAATCCCCGAAAGCTGTTTGAGTTTGATACCTGGGACAACCCCAAGGGGCTCTGTGACCTCTGCCCCAGCCTGGAGAAGCAACTGTTAGTGTTCCTGGGACACAAGTGTGAGAGTCTGCAACTTGTGGACCTGGCGAGCACAATGCCTGGCACCTTGTCTGCTCCATTCACCATCAATGCACACCAGAGTGACATAGCCTGCGTGTCTCTAAACCAGCCAGGGACTGTAGTGGCCTCAGCCTCCCAGAAGGGTACCCTTATTCACCTCTTTGACACACCATCCAAGGAGAAACTGGTAGAGCTGCGCCGAGGCACTGACCCTGCCACTGTCTACTGCATTAACTTCAGCCACGACTCCTCCTTCCTCTGTACTTCCAGTGATAAAGGCACCGTCCATATCTTTGCTCTCAAGGATACCCGCCTCAACCGCCGCTCCGCACTGGCTCGCTGTGGGCAAGGGCCTATCATTGGGCAGTACGTGGACCCTCAGTGGAGCCTGGCGAGCTTCACTGTGCCTGCTGAGTCAGCTTGCATCTGCGTCTTCTGTCGCAATACTTCCAAGAACGTCAATTGTGTCATTGCCATCTGCGTAGATGGGACCTTCCACAAATAGTCTTCACTCCTGATGGAAACTGCAACAGAGAGGCTTTTGACGCGTACCTTGACATCTGTGATGATGATGACTTTTAAGGACCCTGGGGGCTGTGCTAGGGACCTGCGGTGGCAGACTGCAGAGCTGAGCCTTGGCAGTGGGGCGTGCTTGGAAGCCACCAGCCAGCAAGTGTTAATGGGGCCGGTGCCTACTTTCCACTCAGCAGAGCTATGTCTAAATAAAGAGCTCACTTCCCCCCAGCACTTCTTGATGACTGTGTGCCCCAAGGGCCAGGCCAGAGACCTAGGAAGGCAGCAACCCCTTGGGATCCCTAACCTGGAGGAAATTGTCAGGGACCTAGAAGGAGTGCCCTAATCCAACCTGGGGATTTTTAAAAAGCTTCCTAGGAAGAGATGATCTCTGATGTGATGAATACAAATAAAAGACCCTTAATGGCAAACAACAACAACAACAACAGAAAAACAACAAAAAACAAACATCAGGTACTGTTGGTAATTTACATGTGCCATCTCACCAAATTTTCATAACAACCCTATGAAGTCCATTTCACAGAGACGATAACTTGCTCAAAATCATGCAGTTAGCAAGATGGCTCAGAATCTCTATTCATAACCACTATACACACTGCCTTTGTTATGTTTCATGTTATCAGAAATGTTATTACTTTGGAATGTTATTTATCACAACAGACAAAACCTAATCAACAGACATCATCCTAACCTTCTAAAAGTCAATCTGAACAGTTTGACAGAATGAAAACTTAATGTAGACTAAGACCCCATTGTACCCAACTTTGTATACTCAAGGTTGATGAGGTACTATGCCTGCTATTCTCTAGTTACTTGGTGAGGCCATCACTAATCTCAGTAGATTCTGGGGATTTGAAGGCAGTGACCACTTGAATCAAAAAATAAAATGTTGACTACAAGCAGAGCAAGTAACTGTATGATATTCCTTTTCCCCAGGACAAATGTTTCCACTATTTTCATTCTGATCCATCAACAATGTGATTAGACTTCCTGGTCCCACTGCAAACCAGAGATGGAACTAAGTTCTCAGTTTAAATCCTAAGGCCATTCTTGAGAATAATAGCTAACACTGAGCATTTAACCAGGTTCTAGGCACTATATTCTGGATAAGAATTACCTCCATTTAATAAATGTGAAAACTGAGTCTTGGGAGATCTGCTCAGTTATAAAGATAATGTGGAAGAATTAAGATTTGAATCCAAGTCTGTCTGACCGCAAAACATTTGCCCTTGCAAACCACACTACATTGCTCCCATAATGTGGATGGTAGGCATGACTGAATTGTGCTGAGCCCGGGGAATCAGTGGACATAGCTTTGGATTTGAGGCGCATGGGCCAGAGTTGATGGCTGCCTTGAGACAATCCAGCAGCTGATTTATGGCAGTGATTCATAGTGGGTCCTTTACAGCAGGAGTCCCCAAGCAGGTACTGGTCCGTGGCCTGCTAGGAACCAGGCCGCACAGCAGGACATGAGAGGCAGGTGAGTGAGCATCACTGCCTGAGTTCTGCCTCCTGTCAAATCAGTGGCAGCATTAGATTCTCATGGGAGCATGAGCCCTATTGTGAACTGGGCATGCAAGGGATCTAGGTTGTGTGCTCCTTATGAGGTTCCTTATGAGAATCTAATGCCTCTGAAACCATTCGCCCCCACCTCCCTGGTCTGTGGAACTGGTCCCTGGTGCCAAAAAGTTGGAGACTGTTGCTTTAGAGCCAGTATAGCATATTTTTAAGATACTATATTTTAGTATTATGCAATAAATAAATGAAAAATTTGCAACGAAGAGTTCTTGCTATGTTGCAGGTCAGGGATGATGATGATGATGGTGATGATGGTGATGATGCTAGCTAACAACGATTGAATTCCTTCTTTGTGTCAAGCATTCTGTTAAGCACATTATATGCATAACCTCATTTAAACAGGAAAGAAAATCAACTGTCATTTGAGTGGTATCCTGTACTTGAGCCATTACTCAATCATCATTTGACTTCCTTCTTGGACTTAAAATAGTATATGGCATTATTTCAGGCAAGATTTGTTGTTGCCTCTCATTTGAGGCAATCGTACCTGAATTGTGCAATGCATTTGGGCAATATTTGTATGAAGAAACCATGTGACAAAATGGGAACATGCACACACACATACAAAACAAACAACAAAAAATAAATAAAAATAAAGAATTCAGCCTTTTCAGGAGAATCGCTTAAACCCAGGATGCAGAGGTTGTAATGAGTCAAGATCATGCTACTGCACTCCAGCCTGGGTGAATCAGCGAGACTCTGTCTCAAAAACAGCACAAAATTCAGCCTTTTGTATTATTTGAGTGTTTGGTTATGCTCTCATGGAATAACAAGATTATGAAAATGGGAAGTTGGTTTATGGAGATCTAGTGAAATGCATGGCATGTGGGCTTTGAAATCAAGTGGAGGTTCCAATCCCAACTATGTTACTTGGCAAGTTTGTGAACTCTTCTGAGCCTCCTTGACTAAAATGCAGATAATACCTGCCTCATAGACTTCTTATAGGATTAAACAAAAACACTTAAAACAACCAGAAGAGATCTTAGCTCAAGATAGGGTCTCAACAGAAGTAATTGACTTCCACTCCTCAACCTTATTTTGGATTCTACCTGCCAAACTCTACAATGTTTACTGACTTCTCCTTCCTTCACCCTCTGTTCTAGGTCCCATTTTTACAGTTTTGTATTTCCTAATTACTTTTATTTACTCATTTATTTATTCAAAGGTATTTACTGAACAACTGCTATATATGAGGTACTAGAACAAGCACTGAGGAGGCAATGGTAAGCGAAACCAAACAAAATTCCTGGTTATGGAGAGAGACAGGCATTAATCACACAAGAAGGAAGAAAGCTACAAACTGAGCCACATGCTTTGAAGGAAAAGATCACATCTCTAGACTGAAAAGTGAGGGAAGTGAAGTTGGGTGGGGGCCTGAAGAGAATGAGCATGGTCTATAATAGGTGGTGCTGGTGCTAGTGGAGGTGGTGGTGATGGTAGAGTTGATGGTGGTGATGGTGGAGTTGGTGGTAATGGAGGTGGGTGGTAGTGGACAGGAGCTGAGGAGATGACTTTAAGATGCAGCTCGACGGGCGATGTCGACTTCATGACGGGCTTATGCAAGCGACGACGGACGACTGGCGACGACGGAGTCGGGCGGACGACTTGGGCGCGTGATATCGGCGCTTTATCATGGTCGATTTTACGACGACGGATGCCTACGGGTGATCGGCGGCGCGACGGATAGCCCGTGGCGACGACGGGTTTTATCGGGATTTTTGCCGACAAGCCGCGGCGGCGAGTCGGGATTCGACGGCGACGACGATGGCGGCGACGGGCAGCCTGGGATTTGCAGACAAAGTTTTGCGCTCTTTACTTTAAGTGATTTGACGGGCGACGACTTACCACGCGCGGCGCGGCGACGGGCAAGAGCCTGATTGACGGCGCGATTTCGGGAGCGCAGCGAAGTGCGCTAAGCAGAGCTCGATGGCAAATGACGGATAAGCGCAAAGGACGGCTTTGTCGGACGACGGGCGATTAAACGCGACGGGACGGGCGATCGACGGCGACGACGGATGGCGCAAGGCGATTTGCAGATCGACGACGCGAATGGCGATGCGGCGCTATGATGGGCAAGATCGACGGCAAAACGACGCTTTCATGACGGCCAGTCGATTCATCTGACGATTGTACGCGGGCAAGATGGTGGGAGTTGAGGTGATGGTGGAGCTGGAGGTGGGGTGAATGGTCATGGTGGTGATGGTGGAGTTGATGATGGTGATGAGGTGGTGATGACGGTAGAGTTGATGGCAATAATGTGGTGGTGGTGGTGATAGTGTGAGGGTACTGCGATGGTAGAAGGGAACGTGCAGAAAGTATTCAAAGCAGAGGAATAGTATATTCAAAGAATCGGTAGAGGGAACCTCTGCACGCCTGCTGAGAAGCTGGAAAGACTAGTGGCTGGGTGGCTGTGGATGGTGGAGAGAAGGAGCAGAGATCAAAAGGAAAGTAGAATCCACACCACAGACTCTGGAGGGTTCCTGTAGAATATGTTAAGCATTTGAATCATCCCAAGAACGACATACAGAAAAGCTGCAACATGTAAATATAAAAAGTGACTTAGATTTTGGTACTGTGAAAAGATCATCTCTAATTTTTATGGTCCGGTCAACAGTTACTATTGCCAATATGTCAATGGAACACTGAAATATTGCTAGCCTTAGCAGAGATGTAAAAATAATCACAGGATTTCAAGACTAGTATAAAAATGTAAAATATCTTATTAATTTAAAAATATTAATCTATATCTTGAAAAATATTTGTGAGGATTAAATGTAATTAAATCAATTTTAAAATTATTTATAAAAACAATTACTAGGCCAGGCGTGATATGCTCATGCCTCTAATCAGCACTTTTGGGAGTATGAGAGGTAGGATTGCTGTTTGGGAGCCCAGAGAGTTTGAGACCAGACTGGCAAATATAGGGAGACCTTGTCTCCAATAAAAACAAACAAAACAGTTAGCTGGCTGTGGTGGCACACACCTATGGTCCCAGCTACTGGGAGGTTAAGGCAGAGGATCACTGAGCCCAGGAGGTCGAGACTGCAGTGAGCCATTATCATGCCATTGTACTCCAGTCTGGGTGGCAAGAGAAAGACCCCTGTCTCAAAAAGGAAACAAACAAAACTCATTCCCACTCTCAAAACCAATTACCTGTTTCTTGTCAACCTTTAAAATATAGCTATTTTAAAAATTAAAATTGGGGGTGGGCGTGGTGGCTCACACCTATAATCCCAGCAGCACTTTGGAAGACCAAGGCGGTGGATCACTTGATGTCAGGAGTTTGAGACCAGCCTGGTCAACATGGTGAAACCCCGTCTCTACTAAAAATACAAAACTTAGCCAGGCATGTTGGTGGGCTTCTGTAATCCCAGTTACTCTGGAGGCTGAGAGAGATTTTCGAACTCAGGAGGAGGCTGCAGTGAGCTAAAATCATGCTACTGCACTCCAGCTCTGGTGACAGAGTGAGACTCATCTCAAAATACCTATAATAAAAATTAAAAATTGGCATATGTGGTTCCCATTGTATTTGAACTAGATGACGCTACTCAAGGAAAAGGAGAAGGTGCTACAGAGAAGGCAATACAGTAGATGAGAACATTTAGAAGTTGTTTTGCATCTCAAGAAAGAGAGGAGGAGTGTGTAGGCTTGAATTAAGATGATGGCAGTGGAATAAAAAGAGTTGACGAATTCAAGGTAAAATCAGCAGGATCAAGAGCTGCAGCAGCAGATGCATCTGGATGGATGGGGAACTTTATGTTGAAATACAGAACACTAGAAATAAATCAGCCTTGGTGATATGGATTTATTCTGTGTCCCATCCGACCCCATCTTGAGTTATATTCCCATAATTCTAGGTGTTGTGGGGAGGGACCTGTTGGGAGATAATTTGAATCATGGGGATAGTTTCCATACTGTTCTCATGGTAGTGAATAAGTCTCATGAGATCTGATGGTTTTATAAGGGGTTTCTGCTTTTGTATCTTCCTCATTTTCTCTTGCCGCTACCATGTAAGAAGTGCCTTTCACCTCCTGCCATGATTCTGAGGCCTCCCTGGCCACGTGGAACTGTAAGTCCAATTAAACCTCTTTTTCTTTCCATTCTCGGGTATGTCTTTATTAGCAGTGTGAAAATAGACTAATATAGTAAATTGGTACCAGTAGAGTGGGGTGCTGCTGAAAAGACACCCAAAAATGTGGAAGCAACTTTGGAACTGGGTAACAGGCAGAGGCTGGAACAGTTTGGAGGCCTCAGAAGAAGACAGGAAAATGTGGGAATGTTTGGGACTTCCTAGAGACTTGTTGAGTGGCTTTGACCAAAAGCATGATAGCAATGTGTACAATAAAATCTAGGCTGAGGTAGTCTCAGAGGGAGATGAGGAACTTGTTGGGAACTGGAGCAAAGGTGACTCTTGTTATATTTTAGCAAAGAGACTGGGGGCATTTTTTCCCTGCCCTAGAGATTTGTGGAACTTTGAACTTGACAGAGATGATTTAGGGTATCTGGCAAAAGAAATTTCTAAGCAGCAAAGCATTTAAGAGATGACTTGGGTGCTGCTAAAGGCATTCAGTTTTATAAGGGAAGCAGAGCAGAACATTTGCAGCCTGACAATATGATAGAAAAGAATAACCTGTTTTCTAAGGAGAAATACAAGCTACTACAGAAATTTGCATAAATAATGAGGAGCCGAATGTTAATCCCCAAGACAATAGGGAAAATGTCTCCAGAGGTCTTCACAGCAGCCCCTCCCATCACAGGCCCAGAGGCCTAAAAGTAAATGGTTTCGTGGGCCTGGTCCAGGGTCCCCATGCTGTGTGCAGTCTAAGGACTTGGTGCTCTCTATCCCAGACACTCCAGCCATGACTTAAAGGAGCCAAGGTACAGCTTGGGCTGTTGCTTCAGAGGGTGGAAGCCCTAAGCCTTGGCAGCTTCCATGTGGCGTTGAGCCTGTGGATGCACCGAAGTCAAGAATTGAGGTTTGAGGAACCTGCACCTACATTTCAGAAGATGTCTGGAAATGCCTGGATGTCCAGGCAAAAGTTTGCTGCAGGTGCAGGGCCCACATGGAGAACCTCTGCTAGAGCAGTGCAGAAGGGAAATGTGGGATTGGAGCCCCGACACAGAGTCTCTACTGGGGCACTGCCTAGTGGAGCTGTGAGAAGAGGGCCATTGTCCTTCAGACCCCAAAATGGTATATCTGCCAACAGCTTGCACCATGCAACTGGAAAAGCCACAGACACTCAACACCAGCCCATAAAAGCAGCCAGGAGGGGAGCCATACCCTGCAAAGCCACAGGAGCAGAGCTGCCTGAGTCCATGGGAACCCCCCTCTTGCATCAGCATGACCCAGATGTGAGACGTGGCATCAAAGGATACCATTTTGGAGCTTTAAGATTTGACTGCCCTGCTGGATTTCAGACTTGCAAGGGGCCAGTAGCCCTTTTCTTTTGACCAATTTATCCCGTTTGGAATGGCTGTATCTACCCAATGCCTCTATCCCCATTGTATCTAGGAAGTAAGTAACTTGTCTCTGATTTTACAGGCTCATAGGTGGAAGGGACTTGCCTTGTTTCAGATAGACTTTGGACTGTGGACTTTTGAGTTAATGCTGAAATGAGTTAAGACTTTGGGGAACTGTTAGTTTTGAAATGTGAGGGCATGAGATTTTGAGAGGCCAGGGGCAGAATGATATGGTTTGACTCTGTGTCCCCACCCAAATCTTATCTTGAATTGTACTCTCATAATTCCCACATTATGGGAGGGACCTGGTGGGAGATAATTTGAATCATGGGGACAGTTTCCCCCATACTGTTCTC